>NC_057685.1:16912922-16925422 GCF_014466175.1 Vespula pensylvanica
CGCACACATAGGAATGCACTTGTCGGATTTAAAGCACGTGCACGCGTACACGAAGAAAAAGAGAAAGAGAGGGACACGCACACCAAGACGAAGCACTGCTACGGCCTTATCGGCAGTTATCGGGCCGTGATGTCACACAATGGGGCAGACAATGCTCGGAACAATACACCCCTGCCTGCTTCTAAACCATCCAACCCTCTTTCACCTTCTCTCTCTCTCTCTCTCTCTCTCTTCCCCATAACTGACTTCTCTCATCTACTGTTCCGTTCTTCTCTATCCTCCTCTCTCTCTTTCTATCTCTCTCTCATACATACTTTCTTTCTCTCTCGACACTTTGCACGTACGTACTATACGAATTCTCTTTCTACCTACCCCCTCTGCTCTCTTTCTTCTTCTCCCTTCCTCTTTTACTCTCAAAAGCACCCTACCACCACCACCATCATCAACAACACCGCCACCACTACCGACATCGTCTTTACTCCTGCCAACTTAATAAACATAATAGCTGACTGTGCCGCTTCGCGGTCACAATGAACGGTCCGTATGGCAACGAGAAAGAGAGAAATAGAAAATGTGTGTGTGTGTGTGAGAAAGAGAGAGAAAGAGAGAGAAAGAGATAGCCAAGATAGAAGACGAATAGACACGGCTATTGTACGACCGTCTTCGTTCGCATTTCCTCGGCGAATGGATTATTCAGGCCGGTCGAGCTACCGCGCGGCAAACTCGCGACTTCAACGCGGCTAGAAATCTTCTTTTAGTAGAAAATGGAATGAAAGACGCATCGGTTTTGGTCTTTTCAATGCGGTTCACTACATATATATACTACATATATTTATCTCTTTCTCTTTACCTCTCTCTCTCTCTCTCTCTCTCTCTCTCTCTCTCTCTCTCTCTCTCTCTCTCTTTCTTTGTCAAATCATCATTATGCACTTTTGGTAACTTTCGAAAAAAAAAAGATTTTTTTCAGTCACGAGAGATAGACGAGAAACTTGCGCCTTGTGTATATTAATAACGAAAAAAACAGAAAAACAGAGACGAACAATTTCCTTCAAACGAGTAGATCGACGATGATGTCACGCGAATTAATGATCGAAGTCATCTTGCAAAAATTAATATGTAATTTCTTTGTTTTTCTTTTATAACCTTTCACACGTAGGTAAAAGCTACGGATGAAGAATCATCGTTAGCAAACTTCATACTTATTAAAAAGTATACATTAAGATCTTCCAAGTGTTACAAAAGAATGTTAAAAACGTTTGAAATAAAACTGTGCGCCTGGTCCCCTTCGACTCATCCCGATCAATGTTACAATTATCTATGTAGAATCTTTCAAATTTAATTAACTAGCGAACGAGTTTCATCCGAATGGTCATGATCTGTAAGGACAGCAGGAAAAGAAGAAAAAAGAAGAAAAAAGAAAGATTTAAAAAAGAGAACAGAAATGAGAAAAAAAGAGGAAGAAAAAAGAAAAAGAGAGAAAAAAGGAGAAAAAAGTAGAGAGAGAGAGAGAAAAAAAGAAAAAAAAATCATCGGGAAAATTTGTTTTCCTGGTTGTCGTCATCGTGTGAAAGGGTAGATCGTACCGCACGCATCATCCGCTCGACTCCACGCCCCCGAATATCCACCCCCGTTCGAAACTCGCCTGCCTGCTTGCCTGCCGCGAGCTCTAACGCTTCTCTCCTCCTCGGAACCCAACTACTGAACAATATGCTGTGTGCCTGCGTAAGCACTCTACCAAGCACGTGCCTCTACCGCTATTTCACCACCACAAACTCACCACAACACGCGCGCGCGCTGTAACCGTCCCGACCGCTTCAAAATACGCAGGGCCACCCATTATTTCAACGACTTTTACTTTACACGCACCCACGTCGACGGAGGAACACGTGCCGAAGGTCAATCTATGTTTTATAATCGAACTGGTCAAATTCCCTTTGGCAATCTTTACATTCGCATGCATTAACAACGATGTCTAAAAGAGGGAGCGATTTAATAATACCTTTCTCTCTCTCTCTCTCTCTCTCTCTCTCTTTGCACTCTGTTATAATTGAATCTTATGGATAGATGATCGATACACTTGATACGAATGCAAGTTATTTTTAGTATCGTTAGATTTTTATTGGAACATTGTGATTTCATGTATTTTTGATAGGTCGATTATGTTACGCAAACGTTTGTATTTAAGTTAATAATAATGATAATAATGTAAGTATCATAATGTTGTTGCGTGAGTATTGGACGCATGTTTGCGAGTATCGGTGCATGGATTAGAATAATTTGCAGAAAGAAAATGTTTGGGGAGTTTATTTTTGTAGGACTTGTTAAGACGGACTCATTGTTGCGACGAAACAACGATTTATTAAAAGGCAACAAGTTTGAATTCGACTTTCGAAAATTTCGGTTTAAAGTGTAGTGTCACCGTATTATACAATGAGAATAAATGATATGGAATTATGACGAAAGTAAATGTGCTTAAAAATAACTTAGGACGACGGGACTATACTAATCTGTACCTGAAAAACGGTAAGGGTACTTACCCGTAACAAACAGTAAAGTTGTAAACTGCCCATAAAATTGTCAATTTGACTAATGTTCCAACTCAAATAAATCTTTGAAAAATGAAAGTTAACTTTCTTTTGGCAATATTCTGTCCTCTACAATTATTTCTTTGGATTATCCTAACATAACAAAGAAAGAATGCCCAAGGAAAAAACCCCTGGGCATTCTTGAATATATCCCAAAATTACCGATCATAAATGAGAAAGTTGGACAAGCGTTTTAGTAAATCAAATTGTAATCGTTTTCGAAAAATCATCGGGTTTTTAAATAAAAATTCCATCACAAAACGTCTAATCTCTCGATTCGTGTCATTCAGTGTATTTATTATTATCATTAAGAAATATTAAATATAAAAATTAGAAGGTAGTACCTTATGTTATACGCAAGATACTCATAGTTTTTATCTTAATTCGAATGTTCATTTAAAAATGAAATTCTAATTCTAATTTTTCAACAATCAATTGCAGCTGGGAATAAAGGATATTCATTTATTGCGTGTATAAGTATGTTAAAAATGTACAAAATATTATATAATTGTTTTTATTGCTATAACTTTGGTTAAAGTAATAGAAATAGTTGCGCATAGGATAGATTTGACCGCTTTCGAAGCGACCTTTCATCGATATCTTCGAAATGGTATCGGTTTGGTGTTAATTGAGCGAGCAGATGCGCTGAGGAAATAGTAAATCATACGTCCCTTCTTCCCACCATACGAACGGATGGTTCGATGACATTGCGAGCGCCTTATCGGTGTTTGGTTATCGGGGTAATGATAAATCGCTCGTTCAAATCGAACCCTTCTGGAACGCGTTACGACTACCCCAATGAAGGGGTTGATGACTATATAATGCAAGAAGTACAAAGTCACCCTCGTTCCATGCCAAGCGAAGACCCTACCTAGCATAGGGATTAAAAATTTTATTGCCGTTAAAATGATACGGAGGGTGAATCCTCTTGCGGAATAGCTTACAATAAGCATTATGTTAGACACATAAGTATTATATTCATCGGCACTTCTAAACTTGTAATTATAGTTAAAGTATCGTAATATTCGAATAAAGAAATTTATCAATATCATTCGTTATCCCTATTATATTTCAATCATATTGTTTTCAATGTGAAACAAAAGAAATGAATAAAAAATCTTCCCGAATGACTTTATTTGCTAAGAAAACATTATTGCCCTCGAAACGATCAATTCGTATACAATAGTATCGACTTCGAATGGCAACACAAATATCGAATATCCATCGACGGCAATGCGGGTATCGATACACCGAGAATTATTATAACGCGATGAAAGAGTAAATTAACGAGTAATTAACTGCTTCGGTCGATTCGGTAGAGAATCCGGAAGGCAGCAGTAAAACAAGATTACCTCGTGGGGTTGGCGTTGGCGGTGTTGGCTACGTACGAAGCTGAAAGTGGTGGTGGTGGTGGTGGTGGTGATAATGGTAGTGGTAGGGAGCGATATTCCTGGTGGTGGTGGTAACTATGCCGGTGGTGGTGGCGTCGGAACCGCCCCCGACTTTGCAACCCCAGCGAATGGAGTGACAATGCTGCCACGAGATTCACAGTTCTCTCTACCTCCCCCTTTTGTCTTTCTCCGCGTCCCTTGCCATCTCTCGCCTATGCTCTCGTCCCCTTTTCATCCCATTTGCAACTTTCTATCGTTTCTCGACCACCCCCTTTGCCCTCACGCGCGCACATTATCAACACTCTTTGTTTCACTTGACGTTCTAACCGCACGAAAGTGTATCGTCTTCGATTCGATTAGATTATCACGACTTCTTAACGATACGCTTATCGACTCACATCGATCTACGAAGTATCTAAACTGCGGATCTCGAAAACTAACGAATAGGAAAAACATACATACATATGTATGTATGTATGTACGTATATGTATACGTATATATATTCCCATGGAGAAATCGAATCAAGATCACTAGAGGCATGGAGGAGAAAAAGAAGGGAAACGTTTATCGCGGAACGTTAGCGAAAAGCGGAAGTACGACTTGTGTCGCGTGTCGCGAGTTAAAGGAAAGAAGCGAATCGAAAGGATCTAGCAGCGGTTCTGTTTGAAGGGACGAAAAGAGAATCCTTGCAAACTCCTCCCCCCCCCCCTCATCCCTCCTATTCCTTCTCCTAGTCATCGTCGTCGTTTCTCTACTTCGTGCCAAATCCAACCCTCGCTGGCACCCTTCTCCTCGCGCTCTCTTCTCCTATCTGATCGAGTCCCTCTATTTCGCGTCCTCTATTATTTCTTTTATCAATCTGCGCGCTTTCAGGGTGCTTTGAGGCCCGCTGAAAGCTGCGTGATAAATCATGAAATGTAAGAACCCACACGTACGCGCGACGACCCCGACACACGTACGGATTCGTTCGTGTACGTGCGAACGAATGATGCAGCAACACGAGTTACGCGTTCGCTCACAGTGAACGCCGGCACACCTGTATGCTGTATGCCTTCCTACGTAACCTGGCACACTCGAAGATGGCGCGTGTACACGCTTACGAAGCGTGCGTGCAAGAATACGCGCGTGTTAGTACTTACGCGAGGACGTATTGGTGTACATACATACATATATGTATAAAGGACGGTTCAATAGGCGGCATTGCCGGAGCGAACGGCATCCATACAGCCCGCCAGATGAGGTCTTCTAGCTTCCGTCGAGTCCGCGTGAAAGGATGCCCCAATAATATTCCATTCACCAAACCACCCCCGACCACCCTGTATATATCCGTCCCTGGTCCGGTCCGGCTCGTGCCCACCACCACTACCACCACCATTCGCCATTGATTTTTCATTCGTCGGCTTTTCAATAGTTTGTTATGAGCTTTCCTTCGACGACGTCTCTCCCCGCGACCGAACGACTCCTCCCCTCGCTCTTTCTACCCTCCTACCACCCCCATCCATTGCTCTCTTCTTTTGCAAGCCGGAAAGCACGCGGGGAAAAGCGCGGAGGGATAATAGGATGGTTCGTTGGACAAAGTCTCCATGAGGATGACGTTGAACGTGCTTTGCCGAATTAAGTCGAAACTCAATGCTTCGATTCGAAGTTGGCCTAATTAAACGACGTTCGCCACTGCATTTGACATTTCGAAGTAACCTTTGGAATTATCATCTGTCGAAAATTTCAACTCGAAATCGAATATTACTCGGGAAAAACGAACCTTCGCTTTATTTCGTTTGTATCTAAAGAAAAAAGAAAAAAAAAAGAAAAAAAAAGGAAAACAGAAAACAAAGAAAAGAAAAAAAAAGAAAACGATAAAAATAAAAAGAATGAAAATGAACGTAAATCGCTCGAAGAGTTTGAACGACGCCGGACGACAGAGTGAAAGAAAGAAAGAAAAAGAAAGAGAGAGAGAGAGAGAGAGATAGAGAGAGAGAAGTACGAAAAGCAGGATCGCGACGAAAAGGGCAGAGACTAGAGACTCTCGGGAGGACGGATTTCCCGGCGAAACAGAGCGAAAATAACCTATAACTTTAATCAGGGATGAATAAAGGCAACCCTTTTCGGAGCGGCGCTGCGTCAAGGCGAAGAATGGAGATGAGGATGTAGCAGAGTATCGGCATTGTTTCCAAACAAAGCGCGCCTTTCATACCACCGTGTTCCTCCTCCTGCTTCTCCTGCTACTCCTCCTCCTCCAACTCCACCTCCTCCTCTTCCTCCTTCTCCTGTTCCTCCACCTTCTCGCCACCTCCACCTTCTTCTCCGCTAGCGCTACCCCTTTTTCCTCCTACAACCCCTGCGAGTCCACCTCTCTGTCGTCTCTACCGCAAGCAGTAGAAACGAACGGTGGTGACGATGACGGTGATGGTGGTAGTACTGGTGGTGGTGCTGGTGGTGGTGATGGTGGTGGTGGTGGTGGTGGTGGTGGTGGTGGTGGTGGCGGTGGTGGTGGTGGTGGTGATGGTGGTGGCGGTGGTAGCAGTGGCGTCGTGCACTCCCCACTGGCTTTTCAGTCATTTGACACGCAAAGAAGTCAGGCAAGCCGGCATTGTGCCGACCACAAGCGCGGCGAGCCATTGTTACCGCACTACTACCGGCATAACCACCACCGTGCCGGCCCGAAAAGCCACCTTCTCCCTTTTGCCCACCCACACCCTTCGACGTTACGTTCGTCGTCGGTTCGAACGATCGACTTTGCCGATTCATTCGCGGACGGCCCTCGATATTCATTTGTCACCTCGAATAAGCTCCCCGACGAGGAGAGACACTCGTTAAAAGTAATTCCAAAGCCCGGGCTCTTTCTGTCTTTCTCTCTTTCTCTCTATCTCTCTCTCTCTCTCTCTCTCTCTCTCTCTCTCTCTCGTCCAGGATATGACGGACTCTTTGTTTTCCCTCTAATAGCCTCCTCACCCCGTAAAACTAAAGTCGTGATCCGTCAAATAAAATCCACTGGTCTTTTCTACTTATGTCTCCACCCCCTGCCTCCACCCCTGATCTAATTAAATAGCCAACCTATGGATATCGATACATATTGTTGTGAACTGAAAAAGAGATGATTAAGGAAATAATTCTTTTTTTTTTTCTTTTCTCTCCTTTTCTCTAAAATCTGATGAATTTATTACTTACGAGCGAACATTTTCGTAATTGATCTGTACTTTGGTCAGACTAAAAAAAAAAGGGGGGGGGGAGGGAAAGAACGAAAAATCTAATTTTTCTGTAATCCTTTTGAGGATGGATATACCTCGTTAAAGTAATTTCCCAAATTTCTAATTTGATATCGATAAAACTCGTTTAACGATACCTCGACGAACGAACCGGCCTCGTTGATCGTCGATTCATTCAAACTGTAACTATAAACTCGAGTGGTTACGTGTCTCGTCCCTTTAATGTAATAAAACTGAAATATATACGTAGGAACCCGATGATACAAGCTCATCCTACGACTACGAAATTGATTCAGAAAAGAGAAATAAATAGAGATGGAGATCGAGATAGATAGAGAGAAATAGAGAAGGTGAAATCTAGAGAAAAGAAAAAGAAAGAGTAAAAGAGAGAGAGAGAGAGAGAGAGAGAGAGAGAGAGAGAGAGAGAGAGAGAAAGTAGTCCTCCTCGATCACTACCATTGCATTCACGCCTGGATACTCGTCATTGACATTGGCTCCCTGGTAGGAACTTCCTGCATACGAAGCACGCAATATCGAGCGCGAAGCGTCGAACGGGACAGAATGGAAGGCCCGTATAGAGGTAGGAAGAGGAAAGAGGAGGAAGCGGAGGTGGAGGCGGAGGTGGAGGAGAAGAATGAGGAGAACGAGGAACGTCGACGATGCACCGAAGCTCGATGCAGTTCGAGAGAGAGAGAGAGAGAGAGAGAGAGAGAGAGAGAGAGAGAGAGAGAGAGAGAGAGAGAGAGAGAGAGAGAGAGAAGTAGTGAGGTAGAGATAGAGAAGAGGTAGGAAGGAGAAAGGAGGGTGAACGCGCTTCTCCTCGCATTATCATACAGGTATATGCCGGTGGTTCCTTTATTGTGCCGCACGGAACGAGCATACCACGTGTATTTCGCTATTGTGCTCATCCTCGTTTGCCTCCGCGCTCATGTTGGTGGATGCCAGAGTTACCTCCGTACGAGTAAAAGCTCGTTCCTTCGTCCTACGTGTTGGTGAGAGCATTCGCGAAAACGTGCCTTCGGATGTATGCGTGTGTGTATCGAGAAAGCTGTGAGCGCGCGAGCACGTCTCCAAACATCCGTCTTTCTCGCTCGCTCAACCCCATAGTATCTGCATATGTTAGAGCGAGTAAGTGAGTGAGTGAGTGAGTGAGGAGTGAGTGAGAGAGAGAGAGAAAGAGAGAGAGAGGGGGAAGAGAAAGAGGGAGAGTGCTTGTACGCAAACGACGTGTAATGCAATAACGCGAATGCAGTCGTCGCAAAAGCATTACCCATAATTCCATCGCGGCGAACGATATTCGCCCGTACGAGCCACGTCGTGGCTCGACGTATTAGGGAGTGAAAGAGAGAGAGAAAGAGAGAGAGAGAGAAACGTGCCCGATGTCGGGGAGTAAAGCTTCCTGCTGCTCGTCCCGACAAACGAGCGAGAAAATTGCCGAACGTGCGACGTTTGATGCAACGATTCGGCAGTCGATATCACTCGCACACTCTCGATATTTAATCCATACGTTTAATTCAGCTAATCCGCCTTAATTGCTTCCCGTCAATTTTATACACGATACGTACGATATTTCTATAAATATCATGATGTATATATGTATGTATGTATGTGTGTATGTATATATATATATATATATATATATATATATATATATATATATTCCAAAGATTCAATTGATAGAATGATGAAATGATAGGTTAAACGAGAAATTACTTTTAGAAATTTTTCGTTGCTAATAATCTATAGAAAACGAATGCTCGCAGTCTGTGGAAGCCGTTTATACGTAGCGAACAGTAGTAGTCCCTGGACAGAGGAACCTGTTAAAAGTTGGTAACTGCTGCGACGGAATGAGACGATACGGTGTAAGAGCTCGCACGTGGGTGTGTGCGTTAGTGGTCGTGCTGCGTAAAGGAAAGAGGATGGATAGGTAAAGGGATTTTGAGTGGGTGCGAGCGAGAAAAGAGATGTAGAAAAAAGAGTGGAAGCAAGAGAGAAAGAGAGAGAGAAAGAGAGAGAAAGAGAATGGGAGAGAAAGAGAGAAAGCGAGAAAGAGTGGAAGGAACAGAATCCAGGCGAATATGTTATACGCTCAAGCTCGTTCGCTCGTAACCGTGCAGTAGAATAGACGAGTTGTTCGGCAGTGAGGCTTTTGTCTATTTTACGGAGTTCCAAGGGCTTCCATTCGCGGGTGGTACTCTCGGCGCGGCTGGGAGGCTGCTCGCTGAAGGAAGGGAGGAGAGGGGCTAAAGCTGAAAGCTCTGAAATATATTCTCAACTGTACGTTATATGGATTCGCGCACCGGGCGTTCCTAATTATTGTTTTCCAGGCATCCGTTTTGCCTGGTTACCGCGGTGACTGAAATATACTCGTTTCGAAACTTCGCCCGTTGCATACAGGCGACGATGAGCGATACAGAGAGAGAGAGAGAGAGAGGGGGGGGGGGGGAAAGGAGAGAGAGAGGGAGGGAGAGAGAGAGAGAGAGAGAAACCACGGCCTCTCTTTCCTCCCTCTCCCTTTTTCTCATTGGAGGATCGACATTTTTAAGCTCCTTCCATATACTTCTCGCTTTATACATTTGCCTCGTTCCGTTCAGCACGCACCTATTGTCGAAAGATAGGTACGTGGGAGCGCTTTGAATGAACCACTTGACGCGAATCGGTATACGATTTTCTGAAATCGCGAAAATAAAAGCATACAAGAACGTTTTATCATCCCAACATTCGCCGATGTCGAAATCCTCTGATTTTCCTATGACGAAATAGTCAATTTTAAGTGAGACGGATAGAATGAAATGAGAGAAGGGTGGAAGAAGAATTGTCTCGTTATCTCTTGGAGGCACGCGAAACCCCCACGAATTTCCTAAACGCGTGCAAAGGATAGAGTAAGTGAGTGAGTGAGTGAGTGAGTGAGCGAACGAGCGAGAGAGCGAACGAGTGAGTGAAGGTAGCAGAGAGGGGTAAAAGGCGAGGCTCAAGGGTTGGAGCATCAAGCGGAAGAGGAGAGAACGCGACGAGGTGGTGCGATGCTGCTGGTGATGCTGCCGGTAGGGCGGTCGTATCGGTTAAGTGGGGGAAATTGCAAAACAATGAGACGACGTGGTAGGGGTAACAATGTGAGGGACAATAGGCCTGATAATGTGCCGGAGAATGGACGCCTAGACAAAAGAGTCGAATAAGGGCGCGCGCAACTACTACTCGATCCACCAGCCGCGTTACACCATCGACTCGTCCGCACCATACACACGTTAGAGCGGCAAGAAAAAAAAAATGACACGCGCCTAGTTCTACAACGTTTATGGTTCATTTCAGGTGTTGGCAAATAAGTCGTTTAAAATTCTCGTCTCTATGAGAGGACATCGATTCGCTCGATCAAACTCATCTACAGTTATATATCTGATAAAGATTTAAAAAAATTGTTTTTTTTTTTTTTTTTTTTTGTAACTATCTAAATATCATCAATTCGTATATTATTATTTAAAGATCGAAAGAACGAACGTTGAAAAAGATACTAGATTTGAAAGTTTGATCGACGGCCCTTGCTTTTGACCGAGGCGAAAAGATCAGTGAAAATGTTCAGGGTAGAAGCGAAAGGCGGGTAACCGCTTTGCGGGATAAACTGGAGGGATCAGAGGAGAGATCAGGGATGAGAGTAACGCGTGCTACCAACTGCAATGCCAGAGGCCAACGCCTGACACAACCGCGAGTTCTGGAGGGGTTGCGAGTCAAGGGGTTGAGGGATATAGCCCCCCGGGCCACCGGCACGACTCGTCTGGCGTGCACCTGTTGTTTCTACTTGCTTCGACTTAAGCTTCTCTCACACTGCCTTTCGATGTCGAAGGGGATCGTTGCGCTATTCGGATTATTGACCATCGTAATTGATCGTATTTTTTTGTCACTAAATTCACTATCGAATTAACGCGCATTAATTATTAATCGAAATTACAAAATATCGATAATAAGGAATGCATAATTTCGAACGTGATAAATTCGTCGATGATAATCAAACGCGAAAGCACGAAAAGGGAAAGAAGAAGAGAGAGAAAAAAACAAGAAAAAAAAAAGAATTCGGAGGATAAAAATACTGAAAGCGCTCTTAAAAACGAACCTACAAACAACACTCTAATTACGCTGAAGGTGTCAAGATGCTCGAGTCAAAGTTTAAATTGCAAATGTACTACACTCGAGACGAACGGATTCTCGCAGCATCCCCCGCGCACTGTTAAAAGACACGGCCAAAAGAGAGGGGAGATACTCGAGCGCTCGAGTATCGTCTTACGGAAGTTCCACTTCCACCCTTTCTCTCTTTCCCTCTCCTACTCCTGGATTCTCGCGTTGTTTCTTCTTTTTCTCCATTTCTCTTCCTCCACCTTCACCTCCTCCTTCTCCTTCTCCTTCTCGTCCAACCATCGGTCGCTTCGTACTAAATCTTTTCTATACGAGTTTTCTCCTCGACTTACGCGAGAATGCACTGCTGATAATTAGCATTTAATAAATAGTGTATGTATATAAGAAGCGACAGGTGCAGCGGAATAAAACGAAAAAACATCGGGCACGTTTGCGACGATAAAAATACGTCCCGACGGCGCGGCGTCGCGACTCTTACTTGTCGTCATCTTTGTGAAGCGGATTCTACAGGCAACGGTAGAGAAAGAGAGAGAGAGAGAGAGAGAGAGAGAGAGAGAGAGAGAGAGAGAGAGAGAGAGAGGAAAGAGAAAGAGGAGAGAGAAAGAGAAGAGAGAAAGGGAGAACGCGCTCTAAAGAGTTTGAAAGAAAATACGAAGAAGGAGAGAAGCGGCAGGAAAGAAGGCTAAGGAGCGTAAGAAGATGCGGAGAAGACGAAGAAGAAGTGGAGGAGGAAGAAGAGGCAGGTAGAAGAAAGAACTTTCGAAGAGGAAAAGAGCATGACGAGCGAGGGGAGGAAAAGAAAGAAAGAAAGAAAGAACGAAAGAAAGAAAGAACGAAAGAACGAACGAACGAACGAACGAGAGAGAGAGAGGAAAAGAGGAAGAGAAAAAGAGGAAAAAGAGGGAGAAGTGGCCGCACGCGAAGCAGGAGGAGCGCCACAAACGGTCCATAGAAATTTGCCGGCTTACAGAATGCAAGCACTTTTCTCTTTCTCCCTCTTCCTCCCTTTCTCTCTCTCTCTCTCTCTCTCTTTTCTTCATTGGTATATGCGACGACGTTTCGTTCGTCGACGTCTCTGTCGACGTCTTCGTCGTCATCGTCGTCGTCGTCGTCGTTGTCGTCGTCGTCGCCGTCGCCGTCGACCTAAGAGTAGCTCGCTCGCGCGCAACTGTTATTTAAGCTTCGCATAATGGCA
>NC_057685.1:16930422-17005838 GCF_014466175.1 Vespula pensylvanica
AAATGTTACCTTCTTCGCAAAAATCATGTCCGATTGAATAAATGTTTTTTAAGGTTAATTATCGTACGAATAAAGGCACACTTCGAAAGTTGGGAATAATCTCCTACGAACAAAAATATATATATTTATTCTTCGAACAAATATATTGTATATTTATTCTTTGATTAGTAAAATTGGACGAAAATTTGCGACCACGAGAATTCATGGGGAAAATGCTGTTTTTAATTACTATTCGTTCAATTTATTAACGCACAGTGGAACTAATTCTGATTCGCGTCAAAATACAGAAGATGCTGTTGTCAAGATACGAAAGCTTTTTTCTTTTTTTTTTTCCTCAATGGAAAACGATATTTTAAGGCTAACAAAAGTTTAAGAGAATAGAAATATGAATTCAACGAATACCTACAATGTACCTTTTCATCGATATTTCATCGAGTTTATGGCGCCTTGAAGTTTGCAAATACACAGGCATCAAACAGAATACAAAATCTATGACGACGCAGCATCGTCATAGACTTTATAATAATATCTTTAAAAAAAAGTCTATTCCAAGAATCCCCTTGAATTACTTTCTATTTTTCTTTTTGTGATCTTAATAAAGGTATCATTTTTATTTTTTATGTATTTCTTCTCTATCTGCGTAAGTATTCGTTCTTATTATGCATCAATCGCTATGATTACACAATATGCTATCATTACGAATTAAAGAAACGATTTCTTTTTCTCTTTCTATAATACATATGAATAAAATTACTATGAACGAGTAAAATTTGTATGCTTGAATAAATAAAAAAAAAAAAAAAAAAAAATAAACAAAAAAGAAATGAAAGGGATGATCTGATTAAATGGTATTATTGCTTTTCATTTTCCTTATATGTTAATATGTCATTGATGATTCATCTTTCTGAAAGAGAAAATACACGACAAATTTGCGATCTTGTTCTCTCATCGGAGAACGGAGAACGGAGAACGGAGAAAGAGAGAAAGAGAGATAGAGAGAAACTGAGACAGGCGGCCTTTCATAAAAAAAAAAAAAAAAAAAAAAAAAAAAAATAGTCGATTACGTGCAGAGCGTCGTTTTAAACGGACTTCGAGGCACCATCGACAACGATATTACGCGGTGAATATGCGGCATAGAATTTAAATTAAATATTATCAGAAGAATATGACGAAGGATCGATTCGCAGGAGTCAACTGGAGGACGGCTATTCGTTTTACTCCGTTTGCTTCTTTCCTCGTCCCGTTTCTTTTCTCCTCTCTCGTATCTCCATCTTTTTCTTTTTTCTTTCTTTCTTTCTTTTCTTCCTTCTTTCATTGTACGACTTTTAACGTAATAACGAGAAGCATTCAGAAGTCACTAAAACGATACGCGTGAGACACGATTTATCAATTCCATAAAAGTCCGCTAGATTTTGCGGAGAATTTTGTTCGCGTAAAAATAAAAAAAAAATAAAAAAAGAAAAAAAAAAGAAAAAGAAAAAAGAACAGAGAGAGAGAGAGAGAGAGAGAGAGAGAGAGAGAGAAGCAAAAAAAAAGATTGAGATCGATGAAACTGTCACGATGACGTTATCATCGTCATCATCTCGTATAGAAATCGTATGGATAAAAATATTGAAAGGTATGGTCTTTGAAGCGCAAATATTATCGAACGAGAATAGGATTCCCTTTAGCGACCAGAATCGGTAGGAAAAGCGATCAAGGACGCGGTTAGCGAAGGCGACCGTTAGTGAAAATGGAAGAAGTAGGCAAAGGGGGAAGAACGAGGTATATACAGCTAAGAGAAGCCGCTTTACATAACGCGTTATCCAGCGTGACAATGGCCGCCGACAACTACGCCTCGAGAAAGAATCGTTTGATGTCGAAGGATTCATCGCGACCATGCTCCGAGTAAAAGGAGAAAGAAAAAGAAGAAGGTGGTTGAGAGGGTGGTAAAGCGAGAGGAGAGAGGAGGGGTGGAAAATTAATTTCACCTGCTGAAAAGGGAGGGAAACGAGATAGAAAGAAAGAGAGAGAGAGAGATCGGCTATGCTTGAAGTACGGTTGAATGCTTTAGAATGGCTCGAAAAGGAGAAGAAACCTTTCGTTTGATCGACATCGAGATTGAATATATCGTTTCTACGGAATGGTTATTCGACGATCTTGGAGCAGTAACGATTTCAATTCGAAATGCCGTTGAAAAACTCTCAAGAAATCTAACCGGTTATAGAAGGGAAGAGGAACGTACATTTCACGAATAAATATTGTTTCTCGATGGATATTATAAAAAACAATCGTGTAGCTTAATAAAATTATAACACTGTATGCTTTTGAACGGAAACTTTCATGGGGGATTTTACCATGGTGGTTCGCGAGATGTAAATCGCATGGAAAGATATATTTTCGTGCAAATTTGCGGCTCGAAGTGGCCTAAACGTCATTCCGTTGGCAATGTTTGGTGAGCTAAGAGAGAAAGAGAGAGAAAAAAAGAGAGAGAGAGAGGCACGAGAAACGAAAGAAAAAGAGAAGAGAACGCAGTCGGGAAAGGGCGGTGGATAGACGCGAGGAAGAAGAGTAGAGAGGAGGGTTGAAAATATTTAGACATCCGCGAAGGGATGAATAAGACTAAATTGTATCCACAATGCTGTCTCAGAGGCAGAGACGCTCTGAATAGCCTTAATAAACTCGCTGAATCCTCGGAAATATTTCCAAGCCGGAGAAGCATCGAATGCGGCGAAAACTCTTCCCCCGACTTCGCGTTCTTCTTCCTTTGGCGCTGTCCTCTCTCTCGTCCCTCTCTTCCCAGTCTCTCTCTTTTCTCGCTTCCTCCTTCACCTCCACTCCTTTTCCCTCCTCTCTGTCTCTCTCTCTCTCTCTCTCTCTCTCTCTCTCTCTCTCTTTTTCTCCTTCTCGCCACGATTCTTGTCACTCTATATCATTTACATGCCGCGCAACCTGAACATGACAAGGTTCTTAGAAAAGTACGTTAAAAGCTCGAATGAGAGTGGAAAAGTGCAAGGGGACTAACATAAGTGAAAAGTCGGAGCGTATCGAACGTTTCGTTTAGAGGAAAGGAATCCTTACCTTACCTCTATTGGATCAATCCTTTGGCAGGTAAGAGGCCCAGTAGGAAACGAGTTATTCGTCATCATGTTTCTAGCAGCGGTTGGTTATGTACTTACTTTAAGTAATGTTCCATTCGATCACGTAAAGAAAGAAAGAAAGAGAAAATAATAATGGCGAATCTTATACCCTCCGACATACATAACTCGAAATAATAACTACGATTTCTACAGTTCTGCAGCATATCAATAAGGATCGAAAGGTACCAGCTTCGAGGGTAGGTAACTCGTCTAAGGTTTTCTCATCGTCCTGCATAATACGTGGATTTGCTACCCGCTGCGATACATTTTTCCCTACATTAGGGAAAGAGCATTCGCTCGTTTGCTTCTCGAAGGCGATTTGTTTAAAGCCGTACCAACACGGTTCGCCTCCTTTCCCACGTTTCCTGCTTTTCACGCATTTGTATACGTAACTACGATTCCTACCTATCTACCTACCACACACATTTTTCTTTTTCTTTTTCTTCTTCTGGATGCTCTTAAAAAGAAATATTACGATATATCCGATCGATACGATATCCCGATTGCTAAATCATATATTCTATATACGAACGATTTGAAAACGATGATCCATCTCGTTTCACGTAATGTCCATTTAAAGCTCGAGCTATTAAAATTCAATGGATAGAAAAGAGCACATTATTCACGATCTATCAATGTGAGCGATATACATACCTACGTGAAGTAACTAAAAGAAAGAAGCAAGGTAAGCGAGCAGGATGGTAAAACGCAGGAAGGAAATAAAAATGAAAAAAAAGAAAGAAAGAAAGAAAGAAAGAAAGAAAGAAAAAAAAAAGAAAGAAAAAGGAAGAGTTTAGAGTGCTGGAGAAACGCGGATTCGCGATTTCGTATGAATCGCTAGTTACCGAACAAAGTCCTTTCGCCCCCTTCCGTAGCCGACCAAAGCCGATGGCGGACTGACTTTATTATATGTACGTTCGTTGCCGGTACTGTTACTACTGGTTTTGCTGTTGCTGCTGGCGCAATTGGTAGAAACGTTAGTGTCAAAGTGAAAGAGGATTTTCGCGAGAGTCGAAGGGACGAGCGAAGGATATCAGGGGCGTTAAAAGTGCTGAGGGAGGGAGGAAGGATGGAGATGGAAAAGATAGAGATAGATAGATAGAGAGAGAGAGAGAGAGAGAGAGAGAGAGAGAGAGAGAGAGGCAGAGAAGGAGGGGAGGAGAAAGGAGGTTGGGGGCGAGGAGGTGAAAGGTAGAGACGGGGTAGTCATTCAACCGTGCGGTTCTATGAAATCAAAGGCCACATTGTCACCGGAATTACCTCCATTCGGAAACGACGTATTCAGGCTACCGGGCGCACGTGGAATTAACCCTATTTGTTTGCCGCCTTCGAGTCGCGTGTAACGAAGCCACGATTTATTCGCATACGCTGCAATCGGAGGGACATCCTGCATGGCCGATTCGGTCCTATGTCGTGTGCCACGATATCGACCGATTCTTTCTCTCTCTCTCTCTCTCTCTCTCTCTCTCTCTCTCTCTTCTCTCTCTCCTTCTTTCTCTCTCTGTTTCTTTTTCTTTCACTCTCTCTCTCTCTCTCTCTCTCTCTCAACAGAACTCGAAGGTACTCCAAGGGAAAAGGGGTTCGTCTTTCCATTCGTCTTCTTCTTCTCTCTCTTTCTCTTTCCCATTTTCCACTCCTTTCCCCCATTTTCAACTCTTTTCTCCCTCTCTTTCCATCTATCTTACCAACGACGAGAATGTGAATCGCGTCTAATGAGCCGTTGGAAAAGCGTTCTAAGAATAAATTCTAATGGCTAGAACGAGCCCTGTAACGCTCTGAAGAAATCCAACGTAAGAATCGCAAACGTTATTCGTCAAAACTTTCGAGATACGTATAAGCTCGAGGATACTTATTCCATCCTTTTGTTTATTTACTATTGATTTGGATGATCTAAACGATAAGAACGATAAGAAAATATTGCTATACGTTTATTCTCATAAAATGAGCTTTTTTTGTTCTATTTTTCAAGTATCATCGATATAGTCCTTTTTTCGATACGGGAACCGATTGAATACCACGGGAAACGAATAATCGATAATGTAGCATCGAACTATCGACTGGCTGCCCTATGTCGAAGCACCTTTTTCATAAAACTTCAGCTTTGCAGATGGCACCGTTTAATCGAACCATCGTATCGTAGAAGGGCGACCGTGTCGAACTACTTCATCGAATTTTCTTCTAACGAGAACACCAAATGTTTTTTCTATGATAATTCCCACGCAGCAATTTATAGTGGAACCCCCATTAAACGCGTTATATTCATATCGTTCGAATCATATAAAAGATTTTTCAAAAATACGATATATATGTCCTCTGCACAGTCTAAACGTCAAAGATAACATTGAAATGTTCACACGTATTGAATCTTACGTGTCGTTTCATTCGCTCTCCAAACAAAAAGAAAAAGAAAAAGGAAAAAAGTCTACGAAAAAAAAAAAAAAGAAAGAAAAATCAAAAATAAAAAGTGAAAAAGACAAACCGAAAAAAGAACACAAAAAGAAAAAAAAAATCCCGCGTAAAGAGAGCACCGCACGTGTTCCCGCGCGCCTCTCGTACTCCGTGCCGGATAGCAATGTACCTATACATATACGATATATCGCGCGAAGCACACCGAACGAACGCAGGGTGTGCTGAGAGAGGATATTATTTCAAAAGCATCGGGAGCGTAATTCTCGCGGTCGCATTGAAGGCCGCCACCGCCATCTTCCCTCCACCCATCGCAACAATAGTCGATTTTAATACACCTTGCTCGGAGAAAACGAAATGGATGGAAAAAAGAGAGAGAGAGAGAGAGAGAGAGAGAGAGAGAGAGAAAGAGAAAGAGAAACAGAAAAATAGAAAGAGAGAGAAGGAAGAGATTCATAGTAGAGTGACAGGGTGAAAAGAGAAGGCGAAAGACATCGAGAGGGAAAGAGAATGAAAAAACCAAGGGGGTAGAGAAAAAGAGAGGAACACGGTAGTAGGTAAGAAAAAGAAAAAGAGAGAAAGAGGAGGAGGAAGAGGAGAAGGGAACTTCTACATTTGACGTGCGTGGCGCGAACAAAAGTCAGGAGAGAGAGAGAGAGAAAAAAAATAGAGAGAAAGAGAGAAAGAGAGAGAGAGAGAGAGAGTGAGGAACGAAGGGGAAAGAAACGTGCAAAAGCGCACGCAAAGAAAAACAGATGAACGTTGCCTGGCCGAAACAATTGAAGGCTGCGTGGAATAGGGGTTGCTGGCCTTTTATGTTGCCCACCCCCTGCGTTCACCAAACCATGCCCTCCTCCTCCGTTCCTCCGCTTCTTGCTTCTTCCGCCTCTTGCCTCTTCTTCCGCGGCCCCTTTGCAGCAACCCCTCCCGCTAGATCCCAACTCCGCTACCACTACCACCACAACCACCACCACCACCACCACCACCACCACCACCACCACCATCATCTCAATCTCCACCGACCAACCCTTCCTATCCTCGCGTAGCCATCGAGCCTTCAACGAGAATATTCGAGCGATCGTTCCTTCTGATGAGGCTTTTATGCGATTCCGTGAGCTTTTCAAACGGGAGCACTCGCCGTGTACGCCAGGGATAAGAATTTCAATTTCTTGTTTTTTTTTTTTTCTTTCTTTTTTTTCCTATAGGTACCTGAGAGCGATTGTATCGTTCACCTGTTCATGTGTACCTACGTACATACGTACGTTCATACATATATAGTTATATATATCACAATCGTCGATCGCTCCGTGGACCAGAGTTTTCTTTTTCTTTTTTTTACGATTAAAAGGGATCGTATCCAGACGACGAGTACATACAATAACAAAGGATTTTCTTCTATCGTTGAATTTCCCCTATAAGAGTACTCGATACAACACTCTATATAATACACTAAATACTCTTTTACCTTACTCGAAAGAAAAAAAAAAGAAAAGGAAAGATCGACAAAAAATGAACTTATCGTAATATAAAGATCGTAAGAGGAACGTTAACGGATAAGATCTCGATCGAGTTTTCATCTGATTCGATCGTTATCGAATACGTTTAGAGACGTAATATACTACTACGTATATATTCTACTACGTATATAATCGTTCTAATCGATTATTAGAAAAGTAATAGACGGATATATTCGAGAAGATAAAAATGCTCTACTCACCGATGAACACCACGATCCAGTCGAGAAAATTTGGAACACGGCAACATAAATCAGGTCCTCTCCTTCTTCCCCTCTCACATGACAGAGATACGGCACTCTAAACGGCCACTCAGTCAAAGCCAAACGTCATTGCAACGGGCGCACTACATCCACCACGGCGACGTGTGTCACGTCACGCAAAATTCAAAACCGAAATTCCGCGCATTGTCCGCGCGTCAGTGCGTCAGTCACACGCGACTTCGTGTGCGGTCTACGCTTCTCTAAATCATCGGTTAGCTCGTCGAAGCTCGATATAATCGACGCTTGCTAACCTCCACCGTTTGTTCGTTCGTTCGTTCGTTCGTTCGTTCGTTTCGTCCATTAACGACGCTTGACTATTTCGTTCGATCCTTCGATCCTCCGTTTAGCGCGGCCGCAAAAGAGATACAACAAAAAACAAAAAGAAGAAAAGAAAGAAATCGACTTGACATTCCCCTGTCTTACGTAAATATAATACATTACACTTCTCTTATATCCTTCTTCAAAATAAATTCAAAGACAATCGCAGAACGTATCTTTCGATCGTAACTTCGAACTCATTGAAAACATCTCTTAGAGATATTGATTGTTTCGCATTGAACGAAAGGGAAAAGAAAATAGTTATAATAAATAGATCAATCAATAACATCTTACCGATTCTTTGAATTCGATGTTGACAGCTGTCAGGTATCCCAACTTTGAACTGCTAAAATCGTAACTTTTAGGATAACAAAGATATCTCCGAGTACGTCGATGTGTTTGTTTGTTTCTTTTTTTTTTTTTTTTACTTTCTTCCCTTTCTTTCTTTTTTTGTTATATTTTATCGAATTAAGTTCGAAATCTTTCAATTTCTTTTGCACTAGTTTACACATTGACAGGATGTTTTGACACTTTGTTCACTATTGGATACACGCACCACACCGATTTTATTATAGTTCGTTCTTTCGATATATATATATAATAAAGATACCGATCGAGGAATGCTACGAAAGAGGGGAAAAGAGACAGAGAGAAAAAGAAAAAATAAAAGAAAATAAAAAAGAAAGAAGAAAAAAGAGAGAAGGAAAGAGACGAGAAAAGAGAGAGAGAGAGAGAGAGAGAGAAAGAGAAATGAAAAGAAAAAGAAATGATTCAAAATGAGAAATGAAAAAAAACGAGAAGCACACCGCGAATGAATGCACACGCGACCGACACACCGACGAACTTTATCGTCTCGCGCGCTACACGTAACTGATCGGAGCTTCGCGGATCTCGCTATGTCTTCTCCCCCACCAAGCGCACCCTACCGCGCTTCTCCCACTCCTCCTTTCTACCCTCGATAATATATAAGCATAAACGTTACGTGGCGCACGAAAAGCGTAAATGTCCATCCTCTAATCGACTAATTGAGTAGGATTTTGACCGATTTCTTTTGAATGCGATCCGTTCATCGATTAATTTCTCCAGCTTCGTATATATATATATATATATATATATATATATATGTATGTATGTATGTATGTATGTATGTATGTATATATATAAAATATACCCATTCATTCGTTTCAATGAATATGATAATTATCGAATATAATATCTCAAATTTACGATACATGTATTTGCAATATAAGAAAGAAAAGAAAGAGACAAAAATAAAAGAATCACACGATCGATACACGTTTTCGATATTTTTAATGTAAAAAAAAAAAAAATTGTTAATGTAAAAGTAGACATTCTTCTTTTCGGAGAAATTTTACGAAAGAACGAAAGTCCTTAGATATGTCTTTCTATCGGAATCCCTTCGATCGTTCGATACGTGTAAGAAGTAGACCTCAGCCCTTATACGAACGTCAACGAAGGGTCACCCTCGCGAATTCAAGAACCAGATCGACCGACGTGGCAGAAAGCATTGTTACCGCGAACCTTCGATATCAGCGTTGTTGATTCATTCGATTTTGTTGAAAGGAATCGGATATTTTCAGCAGTCTTTCCTTTCCCAAAGTTCTTCCTCATCTTCTCTTCTTATCCTTTACACCGCATACCATCGTCGTATCCTTAGGCAGAAGAACCTATTCCTTCTTTCGGACTCAGGTGCCATAAGGATTGGTGAGAAGGGATGCTACGTTTTTGTGTAAGCGCGAATAGAGCGCGAGAAAAACGAGAATGACTTTCTTTTCTATCGAGAAAAGAGAGATAGAGAGAGAGAGAGAGAGAGAGAGAGAGAGAGAGAGAGAGAGAGAGAGAGAGAGAGAGAGAGAGAGAGAGAGATAAAAAGATATATATATATATATGGAGAGAAAGAGAGAGAGAGAGAGAGAGGGTGATATCGTAAGACCTTTCGCACCTCTCGACGGCTGGAATGCGATGGAGCTTCCATGGGCATTGGAATGTCGCGAAATTCCGCGAACGTAATCTCGAGTGCCACGATGCCTTGGAAGCTGCGATAAATTGCACAACGATTCGTAGCCGAGCTTTCTTTGTCTATGAATCGAGTCTATGATGAATCGTAAGCTAGATCTCAAAACACGATTTTAATATATCATAAACGAGCAGCAATCGATGACAATAGCAATAGCTCTCCTATTTCTTTACGATTTTTCATATTTCCTGTATGGTTATAATAACGATCGTTAGATTAATATCGTATGATATTACAACGTTAATAGATAAGTACCTTTGAGTGGAACGTCCTTAAAATGGTCAGCATTTGATACTCTTGTTAATTAGGGATAACGAGGATTTGCCGTTTCGGACTAATTCGAGTTTTCGTCGATATGAAATTCACTATATATATATATGTATATATATATATATATATATATGTATATATATATTTATCTATATATATCATTATAGGACGATTCGACGATTATTTCTCCACAGAGGCGTTACTGGGCACACAGGAAACGATTAATAAGCCCTGCGCTGCCTCCCGACGTTGGCTTCTTCGCCGAACGAAACGCAATTTATAATTCGACCGACGTTCGGCCAACGGCATTTAACCGTACTACGTTTTCGAGAGCCCCGGATATGATTATAATTAATTAATTTTACCGTCGTTGACCCTGCTTAATATAATTCACCCTTTACTCCGCTCGTGTCCTCCAATTCCACCTGTTGTACGCGGATTTTCGTTTCGCATATCATTAATTATAACCAAGATTAATTATTCGAGCGTAGGTAATATTATCTTTTGTGTGAATTGCCGAGTTATATAAAATCGATATTGGAGCGATATTAAAAATGTATCGATTTCGTATATAGCATCGAAAGGAACAAAGATTTCTATCAATTTTATTAATAATACCAAATAACGAGAAACGTCGTCGAATCGAGAAAGAGAGAAAGAGAGAGAGAGATAGAGAGAGAGAGAGAGAGAGAGAGAGAGAGAGAGAGAAAGAGAGAGAAAGAGAGAGAGCTTTGTCGCATGCCTTCGCGTTACGTTCGATGAAACCATTATTCTATTTGCGTCGATGAATTATTCGAGCACCCCATCGAGATATCGGATTACTCTGCCGGTCGGATAGTCAATGCAGCCCATTATCTTCGACGTCGTCCTCGTCGAACTGTCTCTTGATGGCGAAAGTCTTGCTCTATAGCAAATATAGACAATTCTTATACTTATAGGGAACTTGTTACATTTCCCATAGATATTATATGATAAATATCTTTTGTTTATATTGAGTAAGAGATAGATTTAAACAAGAATAAAAAAAAAAGGAAAAGATTCATAGATCTATACTTATACATAACATAACGATCTATGGATCGCTAATTAAAAGAACTTCAAAGAATGTATATCTAATTCATCAAAAAAAGGGCTGACTCGTTAAACGACGACGACGACTTTTCTTTCAAAAGGAATACGACTTGGAACGTCGTGCCGATAGATAAATGGAGAATCGAAAATCGGTGTAAGCCGAATTCGGTGAATTTCGAACGCGACGTTCCTTACCCTCTTATCTTCGGGCTGTTCGATTCGCAATCCATGATCTTTCAGCTGCGACTGCAAAAGCAAAAGGAGTCTTAGCCGTGTACGGTGCTGGCTCACCGACATTTTGCCTTGAAGAAAAGAAAAGGAAAAAAGAAGAAGAAGACTAGGAAGAAAAGAATAGTCTCGTAAATGTGATAGCGTCGCGGAAGAATACGAAATAAGAGCGGTTCCTTGGTGAAATTGTAAGCTAACACGTTTTCTTCTATAGAACGTATATATATATATATATATTTACGCGTACTCATCATACATACATACATACATACATACATACATACATACATACATACATACATATATATATATACACACACACTTTACTTTGAAATTAGCACGGACGTGTTAGTGAAGAGAGAAAAAGAAAAAGATAAAAAAAAAAGGAGGAGGATGAAAGTGTGGGTGGTGCTGATGGCGAGGGGGTGGGATGGGGGGGTGGGTCGGTAGTACCGAGGCACCTATACATTTAAATAAATAGCGTTTCATT
Organism: Vespula pensylvanica; assembly: GCF_014466175.1. NCBI lineage: Eukaryota > Metazoa > Arthropoda > Insecta > Hymenoptera > Vespidae > Vespula > Vespula pensylvanica. Next base: position 16,942,140 of record NC_057685.1, read on the forward strand.
ATAACTTTTGTGCGCGCGTTACTGTCCGCCTGACAATGCCTGAAACAAAGCGCCCTTCCATTGTTTTCGAAATAAAAGAGCGCCGGCCCCTCGGCCCGGGCACCACCACCACCACCACCACCATCGCCGCCGACGCCGCCACCAACCACCACCACCAACACCACTGCCATTGCCACTACCGCCAACGCCAACGCAAACGACACGAACGCGATCCACCGGTCGTCTCTTCCACCTTCTTCGAATCGTCGCCGCCAACCGCCATCGTCTTTCTCCAATTTCCACCTCGACCTCGCACGTGACTTCTTCTATTTCTTCTTTTCTTCTTCTTTTTCTTGTTCTTGTTCTTCTTCTTTCTCTTCTCTTTCTATCTCTCTGTATCTTTAAAACCCGGCGCGTGGGATTAATCCCAGATTCCCCATCCAACTCGAGCCTCCCACTCTAATCAGAAATTTTCGACTTGGAAACTCTTCTTTATGAAAAGGAGACAGTAATTCTCGATGGCACTATTCGAAATCTTTGTATTAGACCATGCGGCGGAATACTATTGTTCTAGCAAAGAAAAGAGTATCGATAAGGAATCTATCCAAGATGGTTTCTTCCTTTTTAGAAATAAAGACTTTCGTTCTATAGTCGGATTATATTTGTACAATTAGAGATAGCTCCATTTATACTTTCTTAAACGTCATTCTCTGCGACCCGAATTATTCTGTAAAAATTTTATTTTGTTCTTTCTTTCTTTCTTTTTTAATATATTCCTCTTAACTTTCTTACAATTAGGTAAAAGAAAATTATTATTATTATTATTATTATTATTATTTGTTTTTTCTTTTTTTTACACTTCGATAAATATAAAACAATTGGAAAGGCAAATATCTTAGTTTTCAGTTAGATATCTATCAAAGATATATACATATTTTTTCAGAAAATGATCAAAGAAAATTACTAATTTAGTATACACACGTGTAAGATAGAAATAGACAAATTGAAATATTCAAAAGATAGTGATACCAAAAATAAAGATCTATCAATCTATTCTATCGAATAGAAGTGAAGACTATAAATCGTGTGTGTGTGTGTGTGTGTGTGTATGTGTATATATATAAACAAATGCAAGTTTTCGCACATAAAGAGGTTGGAGGTGGAATATAGCCAACGATATTGTGCACGCGGCTCGCTTTGTAAGCAGCGGCTGGCGTCTTAATATCGCGGGGAGGGAAGGATTAACCGCGAGACCCACCTAAGAATGGAAGGATCATGGTGGGATTCTAATTAAACGGAAAACAGCTTCATTAAGTTCGTAACTACCTCGGGGCACACTCTACGATACTAAAGGCAACCTCCTGATAGGGGAGCTCTCCTCCTTTTGGCGTACCTATACGCTACGGTTCGACGAATCATCTGTACTTTCGCAATATGTACCTAATTATCGGTAATTAGATGCATCACTTCGTACCTAACATGCAAATTGAATAATCGTGATCACACAAGATTAAATATATTTAATAATTATATCTTACAATTTTTATTAAAAGTATTATTTTTTCATATAAAAATATTTATATAAAATAATATATTTATATTATATTTTTAATATAATATTACATCAATAATATATTTATAGAAAATAATTTAATATAAAAATTGTCCCTGTTATATCGTTGTTATTAATTATACGTTTTATCCAGTCATGAGCCAATGATTTTTATGAAACTAAAGTTCAATAAACGCTAGGTTATTATTAAAGAATCACGGAGCACGATTCTTTATTATCATAAAATAATCGAACGAGAATGACGACGTGTGAATCACGCATCAACGTACTTAACACTGCTTATACCAATAAAAATTAACTTGAAAAGGAAAAAAGGAAAAAAAGCAACAAAAAAAAAAAAAAAAAAAACAAGAAAAGAATGTCGATTTCTTGCTCCATAGTCTTAATGAAAGTACGGTACAGGCTTAAACCGGCGTCACGATAAAAAAGACTTTGATCTCGCTGAATCATCGAGCCGTTACTTAATGACTCGAGCTGCATCAATACTTCGTCTTTCGTACAACGATGTCGTAAGAAAATAATGGCTTCTTAATTGATCGGTCCGTTGGACGAGAAAGGATCAAAGAAATAATGCAGATCGAAAATTTTCGTATATACTGAGTAAAATTGTATAATCATTGTTATAATAAAAAATAAAGTTAAAGAAAGAGCAATTTCTTTTTCTCTTTTCTTAAATCATTCCTGTCAAATAAAATTGTAAAATACGCAAAACGTTGTAAAACGTAAGAGAATTGAAACGACCGATAAGTATTCGAAAGTGTGTATCAAACCGGCAAATAAAATGCTTTTATCCCAGCTTCGGATATGCACATTCGTACGTTCTGCAATTCGACATTCGTTGCAACGCTCTAATGAGGGCGCATCAAAAGCAATTAACGTTTACGCACCGCACTCGTCAACGGCGCGATCACGCGCGAGATCGTGGATGAAAATTCAGCTTAACGACTGCAAATGCGCGCGTGTAATTTTGCCTAACGACTAAGAGGTATGGTATACGATACGAGGATTCCGTATATTAATCGTAGCGAATTCCCAGCTTATATATTTCATTTAGATATATTATATAATTCATTAGTATCAAACCGAACGCGTTTATCTTATACACTGGTTCTCCTTAATAGCGATGCATTATAATATCTCTATCAAATTTTCATTTGAATAATTATTAACCTTCGTTAAGAAGACAAGAAATGAATACATAAATCAAATAAATCAAATAAATAAATAAAAAAAAAAAATAGAAGAATGAACGTGTGTAAAGAAATAGCAATAATCGACATAGATATACGCATTTACAAAATACATCTGCGAATAGCTGGATAATTGAAAAAAAAAAGGAAGAAAGAAAGAAAGAAAGAAAGAAAGAAAGAAAAAGAAATGAACATGAATTTTCATGGTACGCTATCTTTCCATGATGAAACGTGTTGCAAAGTAAATGTTTCGTTTGGATCTCGACGAGACTGAGGGTAGTTGCTATGAACGAGAACCACGTTCGTTGTGCGTTCGATAACAATTAAGGGCCACGTCGCGGAAGGGTACGAACGGATTGGCGATCGCAATTTGCAGAGTGGACTGCGCGGTGCCGGATGAGGAGAGGTTACAGGGTGAAAGTAGGAGGAGATAGAGGAAGAGGTAGAAGAGGAGAAAGAGGAAAGGCAGAGCAGAATGCAACGAATTCGAAAAGAGCGGAGCCCTGCGCCTGCATACGTAATGCCATCGGGCCATTGTCAAGCGGCACCAGAGCCCTTTTGTCTCCCGAGGGCAGCGCACCCCCGCGCGCGGACGAGCGGCAACTACGAACCGCGGCAAAATTCTGATCGCACTACCACCGGGACCGATATCGATCTTCGGCCGATCATTTGCATGCTCATTGTTCAGGAATCCAACGAAAATTCTGACGACAGCAACGACGAAGACGACGACGACGACGACGACGACGACGACGATATTCTTTTCGTCCTGGACGTCCTTTGCACGACTCCTTCCCCAACTTACTTTCTCACCCTTATCTCTTCCAACGATTCTCGCGATCACGAACACGACCGGAACTTTTGTCTATCTTTTATCTAACTTTTTGAAAGAATCATATCTCGACAGATAAAGAATATTTCCTTTCAGAGAAATATTAAAACTTGTTGAAAAGATAATGATTCATCGAACACCTATTAACGATACACGGTTAACAGATTTCAAACTAGAAAAAAGTTAAAGTTGGAGGATCGGTAATCTAGAATTTTTGAGCGACTCGAATTAATTTCCAGAGAGGTTTTGTTCAGTAGAGTGGTCTCCAAGCCGGGTAAGGGGAGGATGCGGGAAAGGAGAGGGATAAAAGGGGTACGAATAAAGAGAGAAAGAGAGAGAGAGAGAGAGAGAAAGAGAGAGAGAGAGAGAGAGACAGAAACATCGTTGCACATATTTTTATGTCATCGCAGTGGAGGCGATGCATTGTTGTCGCGAGACAAAGGCAAATGTGGCGGAAAAATTGCGGAGGAAAGGCGAGGCGCGGGAACTCGTGGCTCTGGCTTGGATGTCGGAGGGTGGAAAAGAGCGAAAAGAGAAAGGATGAGGTGGAGGAGGAAAAGTAGAAAGAGGAGGAAGAGGAGAAGAGGTGGTGGTGCTGGTGGTGGTGGTAGTAGAGGATGGAAAGTAGGCGAGCGCGACAAAGCGGAATGGGTTAATGCCGGATCTCGCGCGATTACTCGACGATCGCTTCCATCGACCGATACGTTACACTGTGGTGCTTTCCTAGCATGCTCGCAAAGCAAAACACACAAATCACTCGAGTAAATAGAAGAAAGTAAAAATCATTCCGGCAGAACTATATCGGGGAAACTGCGCGTGTCCAAATGTCGTGCGTTCGAGCGTACGACGCCGAGAAACCGAATAACGAACTAATAACTGGGACCTCGATCGACGAAATAAACGAATACTCTCTATCGAACATTTGAAACAAAAAGTGATCCAGGTCGACTTGTTCCATTGTTCCTAGCTTACCCGTAGAGCGGCCAGTCCATCTACCAAACGCATAAATGCTCCGATTCGTTGGTGTCGCATCGACCAACTGTTTTATCGGAACGCGTTACGAAATATTGTCTGTCTGTCTGTCTCTATGTGTGCGTGTATTTGTGTATATATATGTGTGTTTGTGTAAGTAAAAATAAAAAGTGCTACAAATCGAATAACGAATTTCATTTTTGTGAATTGTATTACCGAAAAATGTATATATATGTATGTATGTATGTATGTATGTATGTATGTATGTATGTATCTGTCTCTATATTCAGTTGTTCAATAAGTAATTTTAGAATTTATAGTATTTTATATCTAAACAAATAACATTCCGTTTTTCAATATTTTCGTTCGACTTTTTATTGACAATCCTGACATTGTTTATTGGCTAACGCGATACATAATACATATATTTCGAAACTACTCTGTTATCGACGCATAAATTTATACTTTACGATTTCGTTCAAGTTTTTAGAAAGTACCGTATAGTCGAAGGAAGTAGATAGTCGTTACTATCGGTGATGCCGATGGTGAAAATGTGGAACGTAAGAAGACCGCGTGAAGGGTGGATGATACAAGGGGTTACGGTGGCTTGGATAAGTCAGTAGATCCGGCCGTTTATGCGTCAGACATCGTCGAGATTCGTTGCATATGCTTTTCGAGAGAACACATACAACGAACGACGTAACAATTCGCTTGGAAAACTTCGAAAGCTTTTATTCTACGACAGTTTTCACTTTGTCACGTAGACATTACGCGATTTATCGAGACGAGAAAGATCGAAAGAGACGATCGAGGTTTTTCTTATCGACGTTTGCAAAAAAAATGGACCAAAAGACGCGAGCGATTCTTGTTGTTTTCGACCAAAAGAAAAAAAAAAAAAAAAAGGAAGAAGAAAAAGAAAAAGGAAAAAAGAGATAATAAAAAGGAAGCTGTATCTTCTTATGAGAAATAATAATTGGGTATGCAAGTTTATCTTGGAAGTAAACTAAGAATTCGAGAAAGAGAAAGGAAGAAGCATTCATAGATGTTATAAGGTCGCATAGATAAAGTGGCTCGACTGGAACCGTTGTAGATATTGTAGGGGTGGTGTAAGGGTCGACGGGATGTAGGTACGTAGGCAGATTTAATTAGCATGGACCAGCGAAGGCCCTCGAGGGTTGCCAGGGGCGGACGGGGGCAGTTGGAGCGTTAAAGTTAAATGACGGTTGGCGGTTGCTTATTCTTCCCAGCAACTGATGCTTGATAATCTGCGAAATCTCCCCGCCGACTCTCAATTCTGCTCGATAGTTCGCCGCCCGTGTAGGCCAATTCTCTCAATGGAACAACTCACCCACGGACTGACTGGCTTAATTGTAGTTGCTACGTTTCTCTCCTTCCCTTACTTTTCTTTTTTCTTTTCTTTTTTTTTTCTTTTTTTTTTCTTTCTTCTTTTTCCTTTTTTTTTCTCCTTTACCCCATGCCTCCAGCTCGAGCCTCTAGCTCCTAACTCTCCCAACCCCTCTTCGCCGTATTACATCGAAATCGTTTTCTCGGACTCTCGAGCGGGTATTTCAAAAATTAGTTGCGTCGTTAGTAGAACTCGTTTTTCTCGGTTCTTCCGCATGGAAGCGTTTGCAAAAATTCGCATAACTTCTAAGCCGTAGGCGAATTCGAATCGTTAAAAAAAAAAAAAAAAAAAAAAGAAGAAAAGGAAAAAAAAAACAAAAAAAAACATATCAAAAGAAAAGAATCAAGGAAGAAGTATTATTCTATCCGACAAAAGTGTGGAACAAAATACGTATCTCTTTCGTTTTATCTTATTTCGTCATTAATTCCTAATCGCAAATCTTGGATTTCTCCTTTTTCGGTGACATCGATGAGAAGACCTTTTCATATTCGAAGTAAGTATCCAGTTGGAATACTGTCTCAGCGATGGCACTCTCTTACTCGTTTGATTCAGCTAGACAGCTTACCCTTGGCGAAGCAGAGGGTAAAGCGCAGGAGTATGTGTTATTCGTTTCCACAATAGCGTCATTGTTGAAGCATTGTGCTTCTACCCCATTCCGTGGATTCGTCGCGAACACTTTACCTCCTACTACTTGCCGCTCGCGAATGCGCGTGTACGTGCTCCATACGCGCACCTCCTTCCTTCCTCTTTCTCTCCTCTTCCTCTTATTCTTTCTTCCATTCCTTTTATCTACTTACTACCACCACCATCACCACCACTATTACTATCACTATCATCGTCGTCGTAGTCGTCGTTGTTAGCTACTACCGGCGTTCTCTTCCTTAGCTCTTTTCTATTTTTCGCACATTTCCTTACACCAATAAACGAAACAATGAATCCAATATTATTTCAAACAATATTATCGATAAAATTCTATCCCAAAGATGATGCCTATATATTTTCTTTCTCTCTTTTTTTTTTTCTTTCTTTCTTTTTTTTTTTCTTTTTCTTTACTCGATCATATAAGACAATTCGAAAATATCTTTACTTACGAAATTATAACGAGAATCTATATTTCTAATCGTGACTCATAATGCCGTAAATGTAAACGCGTTTTGGACGCGTATAAACCTCCACGAATTACTATGTGGCTCATCCAGGAACGATGCCTGATTAACGACGGCGCACGGCACGATATTGTCCCAGGGTTGCTCGAAAAGGGGGACAAGGGACAGTAATGCGCTCATCTCCCAGGCACAATAGAACAATGCGTTCCATAAGTAAAGCGCCACCGCTCTCACGAAATGCATATATGTATATGTATATATATAATATATCCATATATATATATATATATATTTAGAAATATACATATACACACACACGCACACACACACACACACACATATACATACGTATCTTCGAATCAGTCCCCACACTTAAATGCTTCGCGTATTCAGGAGAAATACCCATATGGATGGTTCAGAGTTCTAAAGGACCTCCGGTATTGTCCGATACTACGTCAGCCGCTAACGAAAGACTACTTCGCACCTAAATGTCCCACGATATAATGGAATCTTTATATTCTTGCTATTCTTCGGGAGTACATTAGTGGACTCATAGGAATGGTACATAGATACATATATATGTACATATACGTACATATGTATGTATATATATATATATATATAAAACTATATCACGTTCCAAGCAAAATTCTATGGCCTACTACTACTCTTCTTTCACCATTATTATATCATTATTACGTCTTAGAGTGAACACAAACTCGATCGATAATGTTTTCTACTTGGAAATAGACGCAACGTTATGAAGTAAGAATCGTCCTAAATATTTCCACCCACGATCGTTCCAATGCTCTCGAGTTTCAACGGTATACAATGGCGATACGCTGATGTCATTCGTGCACGATCTCGCGACTACGGGGTGCCTTAATGGAACCGCTTAAAAACTTCGTTTGCATATAAATGTTCGATCTACTTGCCGCTTCAGGATTTCATGATTTTAATAACGCAACCGGCCTTCGAACTGCCGTTACGGGTCTTTTAAAGTTTATATACTAATAAATTAAACGTCGTTGAATTCTATATGGTATGTTATTTCGATAGTACCATAAATGGTCACTCGTTAATGCCGAAATCAAAGGGTAAAATACGGGGAAGCTTTTTTTTCATAAGTAAAGTTTCACCGATGCGAGTGAAATGGAAAAAAAAAAAGAAAAAGAGAAAAGAGAAGATTCTATATATCCCTACTTACAAGTTAAAAGAGGAAAAAAAAAAAAAGTAAAAGAAAAAGAAAAAAGAGATCGCCAAGATCTAACGAGCGTACATACGTTTGACGCGATAGAATACGAAGAGAAAGATTAAGAGAAAGAGAAAGAGCTAGTGAGTGAGTGAAAGAGAAAGAGAGAGGAGAGAGGGAGAAGGAGGGAGAGAGAGTGAGAGAGAAAAGTGGGGATGGCACGATCTGTCCTTAATTGATCGTCGAACGCGTTTTCTCTCGCACGAAAGGAGCTGAAACGGGGGCGGGGGAGGGGGGAGGGGACGTTTAAGGTGAGTCCACAACTAGGAAAACGGGATCTGCGCGTGCCCGTCCATCCACGATGAGCTTTATGATTGAAAGAGAGCTCCGAGAGGAGGTGGAACAGGAGGGATGGAAGAAGAGGAAGAGAGAGAGAGAGAGAGAGAGATAGAGAGATAGAGAGATAGAGAGAGAGAAAGAGAAGGAAGAGAGGAGGTGGAGAGGGTAGGATGGGTTAACAATGTGTGGGAGCGAGAAGGAGAATGTCAAGTGGACATTGTTGACGGTGACAATGCCGCTGAAATTGCCGGAGAACAAAGAGGTCTTATGATGACGCTGCTAGCGAACGAGCGAGCGACCGACCGACCAACCGACCAACCGACCAACGACCAACCGACCGGTCGACCAACCAACCGGTCGAGCTATCGCGAACGAGCGAACGAGCGAATGAACGAGCGAATTGAGCGAGTTGCTCGTGGACAGAGACTCTCTGGGATTCTCTTCAACGATGCTTCTCTCTCTCTCTCAGCTTCCTCCTACCTCTAACTCTACCTCTACGTTTACCACCACCTCATTCTCACCCTCCCCCTTCCTTCCATCCTCCTCCTCCTCATCCTCATCCTCATCCTCCACCTCTCTCTCTCTCTCTCTCTCTCTCTCTCTCTCTCTCTCTCTCTCTCTCTCTCCTTCCTACTTGCTACTCTCCTCCTTTTCTCGATTCCCCGTATGACACCCCTGTATCGCGTGGCATTATACCATCGACCCTACCGCAACACCTATGTCGATACTCGTGTATTAAGTACCTTCATCCATTAAGAACCGTCCCATCTCGCGAATACCCTTACCCTTAATATCGTTACGACGGCTGTCAACGATCTTTTCGATCTTTGAACGTCGGATGGCTGTACTCTCCTCTTGCTGTCTCTATTTCTTTCTCTCTCTCTCTCTCTCTCTCTCTCTCTCTCTCTCTCTCTCTCTCTTTCTTTTTATAGTTGTCCGATGGATATGTACAACGAAGTTTTCTTATTTACACGATAACTTTTGCATAAAATTCATTGATAACTTGATAAATAAATTCCACCCCCTATCCGGATAATTATCGGATATAATATGGACGTATGGATTTTTGCCGTGCATACTTCGCGACGAAATTTCATTCATTACCTGAGATCCTTTCTTTCGTAATGCGCTTCTTAGAATACGTAATTAACACTAGTCGAGAAAAAAAACAAACAAACAACAAAAAACTGAAGGCAATATCGTTGGCAACTCTAGTACGAAAGGGGCCAAGTGAAAGACAGAAAGAGAAAGAGAAAGAAAATGAGAAAAAGAAAGAAAGGAAAGAAAAGAAAAGAAAAGAAAAGAAAAGAAAAGAAAAGAAAGGAAAGAAAGAAAGGAAAGAAAGAAAGAAAGAAAGAAATAAAGGTACGAAGAGGAAAAGAGAAAGGAGGAGGAGGAGGAGTAGGATCGACAATAATTTTTTGCTTTTCAGCTCGACGAATATTTAAAGTACCCAACGTTCAATGCCTAGAGAGAAGAACTTGGTGCCCGAGCTCCTCTGTAGTCCTCTCTGTAGTTGTGTGTATAGCTCCGACGCATTGTGAACGAGTGTGCGGGCGGACGGGCGGGCGGGCGGGCGCACGAGCGCGAGCCGAGTATACATCGCCATCGTTCCGTGCTTTCATTCGTTCGCGGAAAGAAGTAAAGAGCTTTGTCGCCGCGGCATCAAAAGCTTGAATGACGCGACGATGAAAGAAGGAAGTATCGGTACAAGAAACTGCAGAGTGAATACTGAAAAGAATATAGTCGTGGAAGGGAGGGAAGGAGAGAGAGAGAGAGAGAGAGAGAGAGATAGGGGGTGGCTGAGCGAAAAGAGAAGATTTAAGAAGAGAAGAAGGGAAGATAGCGCAAAAGGAAAAGAAAAGAGGGGGGAGAGAGAAAGAGAGAGAGAGAGAGAGACTCGCGAGACGAAACCCTTTCGGAAAAGAACGATAAGAGAACTCGTAGACCGAGCAGTCGAGATATCGATGGAATACGTTCCCTCTCCCCTTTCCTTTCTCTTCCACCCCTCCCAACCCGATAACTTTCAAGATGTCATTAATTAATTTCGTTAGACCGTCGAAACGACATCCGAGAGAAATTCCATCCAAAGCGAGATGAGTATTATTATTAAATAAGTACGGTGCATCGTTAACAATAGATCTCGTACAATTTCTTGTATTCTTTTTTTTTTTCTTATTTTTTCTTCTTTTTTATTTATCGAGGAGTTTCGAAGTAAAAAACGAGATGGATAATCCGTTGATGATGTATCGAATGAAGGATCGATGTGATCTGTGATAACTAGCTCTAACTACTTATTTAACTGTTTTAATGTATTTATATAAACTGTAATATAGGAAGGAAGATTTGACGATGCGTATACGTTGGATTATGCTAAACTATTACCAAAAAGTTCAAAGCGTTCTTGCTCGATATCTTCATATAGTACGTGGAACGAGATATTCTAATGCACGCGCACAGAATACGTACACATATATGTATACATGCATGCATGCATACAAACATACATACATATACATATATACACACATAAACACATAACACACACGTACATATATATATATATATATATATATATATATATATATATATATATACGTACGTACGTATATTCTTGTACGACGTAGTAGTAACGCACGATGAAAAAGTGGGGGTGGTGATAGTGGTGATGGTGGTGATGGTGGTGATGGCGATAGTGGTGGTGGTCTGGTGGTACTAGGAGGGTTGGAGGTGGGAGCGGACGGGTGAACGTTCGAAGGGAACGAAGAAGAACTGAAAGCTGCGCTCGCTCGCGGTAGCGTATGCAGATAATCGGTACAAAGCCTTTCGTCCGATGACAAAAGGAGAGACCCGGCTAGCTTTCTGACGCGTACGTGTAAGAGATTGTATGCGTTCTGCAGAAACGATATATATATATATATATACACACATATTATAAACACAAATACGTACGTACATGCGCATGTATGCGTATTATGTATATTGTATACGTCTATACGTGTTATGCGAGGTGTCATATCTAAACTTCGACGACGATCCCAAACGAGATGCTTCGAGATCGATATACATTTTTGTCTTTTTAGTTATTTTTATTTCCTTCATTTTTTTTTTTTTTACTTTTATTTATTTATTTATTTATTTATTTATTTTCTTTTTTTCGAACGAAACGAGATACGAATACGATTGCTACAAATTTAGAAACATTTTCTTCTTGCAATGAAAGAAGAGAGAAATAGAGAAAGAGAGAAAGAGGGATGGAGAAGGCTCGGTTTTGTTTCTTCTCTCCTTTTCAAAGATGACTTTGCGGTACTCGATGCGGCAACTCGTGCAAAACACGGAAGGTAACGTCTTATTTCTTACACGAAGGTCATGCGGAAGTCTATTAATCGCAAGAACGTATTGTGACACATTCAACTATTCAATATAATCCAATACTATCGATACTCTATTCGGCGAGTTCTACATCCGCATCGTGTCTATTCGGATAAAGCGAGAAAAAGAGAAATAGAGAGAAAGAGAGAGAGAATTTATCGATAGAACGTAGGAATCCTCTCGATGGGATTTTCATATATTGCTTTTCAAGAAAAGAAATGAAGAAAAAAAAAAAGAAAAAGGAACACCCACCTCTCAAAAAAAAAAATTAAATTAAATAAGATCTCCTCTTAATTTACTCAAAGAGATTAATCGTTTATTCGCTATGGTTACAACAAAAGTAAATAATATAATCCCATAAGACGTCCGTAAAATACTGATGTCAGTTTCGCCATCTTGTTCGATGACAAAATATATAATATATATGTATACATACATACATACATACATACATACATACATACATGCATGCATGCATACATGCATACATAGATATATACATATATACGTACGTACGTATTCATCATCATACATACATAACATATGTGAGTTTCGAAGGACTCGAAAGAAAAAGAAAAAAGAAACAGAAAAAAAAAGAAAAAAAGGAACGCGACTGTTTAACCACGTCCATAGCGCTGTAAGTAATGACAAAAGGATAGCGAGCGAGCGAGCGAACGAGCATTGAACGTGGAAGAAAAGATCGTATGCCGACGAGCGACGACGTTGGTTGCTGTTGCTGCTGCTTTTGCCTTATACGTTTCACGTATGTACATCTCTTTCTTTCTTTCTTTCTTTCTTTCTTTCTTTCTATCTATCTCTCTTTCTCTTTCTCTCCCTCTTGTTCTTTCTTCTTCTCTTATGTTAGTAAAAGAGTGAGAAAGAGAGTGTGTCTCTCGGGTGTGTCCGTGCGCGCACTAGAGAAAAGAGGAGTATTTCAGTCCGCGTCCATAGGAACGAAGGGTGAAACAATGTGGCTTTTGTGCGAGAAAGAAACGGAAAAGCTAAAGAGAGCCTAAGAGCGATTGAAATGCTCGACCATCTCTTTTTCTCTGTCTTCTCTCTTTTACCACTTCATGATTCTTCCACTCTACCCATCTCTCTTTTTCTCTTTCTATCTATGTACCTATCTCTACCTCTCTCCTTTTTACTGTGTTCTCTTTCCTTTAGAAAAAGTCACCGTGTACCGCTGGTCCGTTCTTCAAGAAGAAACTCCTTCTATCTATTCGACGAAAAGGACGAGTCCTCTTATATTCTCGTACAAGAATAATATATAATATATAATCTACGAGAAAAAAAAAATAAATAAATAAATAAAAAGGAATCTGAATTAAAATCTGAAACGAAGGTGAAATCGGTAAGAAGGATAAAGGAGTAAGAAAAGAAAAGAAAAGAAAAGAAAAGAAAAAATAAAATAAAATAAAATAAAATAAGAAAGTAAGGGGGTGGCCCATACAGTGGTGGTACGTGCCGAAGGGAACATTGGCGAAGACGAAGAGGGCCAAGGAAGAAGGGAGAAGGGAAGGAGGGAGGGAGAGAGGTGCTGTGTTCTCGCAGGTTGCTACTAGTCAAGACTGCCTTCAGATTCCAGAGCGAAGCATTGTGTCGCCGAACGTGCATTGTCCTCCCGTCACCGGGAAGTCGACAATGCCGAGTCCGTAAGTTAGTAACCCTAGCGTAAAAACTTATCTCCTCCTCCCCCTCCTCCCCTCCTCCTTTTCCTCCTCTTCCTCCCCCATTACTCTCTCTCTCTCTCTCTTTCTCTTTCTCATCCCTCTGCCACTACTACCCTTAACTCTACGAAGAAGAGACATCGAACGTCGTCGATTTCGATTCCGTTCAATTTGCAATTCCCCTCGATCCCCAAACCTCGGCCCAACTATTGTCCCCTTTCTTCTCTTTAATTCGATAAACTAGTATCTGCATCAGTACTTATGTGTATATACGTACGTGTGTACGTATGTATGTATGTATGTAATTTAACACGTGAAAATGACGATAAAAATTTGCGGACAAATATTTGTCTTCGTTTCTCCTTGGAAATCTTCTTTTCGAATTACGATTCGAATGCGACTTCACTCGAAGAATACATATATGTAATCAATTTTTATTATTTCGAAACAATGTCGTGATTAAAGGAAAAAAAAAAAAAAAAAAAAGCTTGCTAACACCGACTAGGTTTTATTTATCTTTACGAAAAAGTCTACTTTCGTTAGATTCGCAACACTCTCCGAAATGCGTTCTTTTTTTTTATTTTTATTTTTATAAAAAGTTATGTATCTCTTTGAAAAATCATCGTTTTACCGAACCCGAAGATTAATAATAATCTCTCGACCGTGAAAATTTTGTTGTACGATAGAAAGTTTATTTTTTTATAAAACGATGTGTACGTTGCGTATAATCTATTTATTGTAGATTTTCGGTAAAAAGCTCAGGTTAATTTCTTTTGTAAAAGAAAAAAAGAAAAAAAATATATATATATATATATATATCAGATAAAGAAAAGTTTTTCTTTTCTCGATAGAATCGTCGTAGATAGTAGTAGTCCGACGAATCGGAAGTGAACACATCCTGAGGACCGGATAGAAAGATTAGGGGTTGGCGGGCGGTCCTATAGTTGGGACTCTCCAGTCGGCGGCTAGCCGGACAACGCGTGGTCGACGGACAAAGCTCTTCTAATTGTCCCCATCAACGAGGAAGAATGGACCGCGGGGCTGCCACTGACAATTTCATTTGTAATTTACATAAGGCTTATTAAAATCACAATGGAGGAGAAGCCGCCAGGGTGCCGCCGGCCGATCGAGATATATTCATCGACTTTTTCGTAGGGCTTAATGGAAGGATAATCGTTACGGATGATTCGCCAAAAGTGCGATGACAATAACGTAAAAACGACTTAACGATCGTTTTTTTTATTTTAATCTTTCGAAATTTTGCGACAATCGAACGAGACGATTCATCGATTTATATATATTCGTTAAAATATATTTGTATATAAATATTGATATATTACGATAAAAGAAAGTTTTCACTGGTAATTTTTAAATCTTACGAAATTATACGATAATTATGGAATGTTAAGATTTCTCGATCTCTTAAGTTCGATAAAATACGTTATAAATGTATATAAAAATGTCGATAGTTCTATTTTCTGTTTATACAACAAATACAAATGTAAGAAAGTACGAGTAAAGTATGTTGTACGCTTACCTTGAAGAAACATTGCTTTCTCTCTCTCTCTCTCTCTCTTTCTCTCTGTTTCTTTTCTTACGCCTCGAAGATCGTTGTTTAACGAAATTATCCTGTATCCATGTTGTGTAAGTAATCTCACGTTTGCACACAATCACTTCACACATATTCACATATATAAGAATATAATATTCACAATATTCATAAAAAAGCTGATATTGCGAACTAACTGTTCCAAATTGGATTAAACAAAATTAATTTGATATCAATCATTTTACGTATAGGAATTTTAAAGAAAATTTGAATCTATCCTCCCCTCCCCTCCCCATTCAAAAGAAAAAAAAAAAAAAAAAATGCACGTAAAGCGCGATTACTACAATTTCGATGAAAAATCTCTTTAGTTTTATTCGTTAACAAATTAAATTAACAAATGAATTGTTGTAACATTATACATCTATTCTTACCAATTTGGAACGCGTTAGTTGTGATACATACACGAAACACGAAAAAAGGTTAATTCACTTTTTCATCTTAACGAGTCGAACCAAAATTGTAATTGAATCGAACGATCGTCGATAATAACGAGATCCTTCTTGTTTATACGAAAACTTTCACTAACGATAATAATAATAATAATAATAATAATAATAATAATAATAATAATAATATAAATTAAAAATGATATCACCGAATATCGAATATAAAGAAGGCTTCCACCATCTCTCGCACGTGAAGGTCGACGCTAAACTGAAGCGACTTGAACGTTATCATATTCCACGCTACAATCCCGCCCCCTCCACCGTAAGGCGCGAAATACGTTCTACGCATGTTCACTTTCAAAATTAGTAGTCGAGAGATCCAATAGAAAAACTATTTTGATATCTCTGACGAGCGATTAACTAACAATATAAGATTGTTTGTTCGTATATACGTAACAATCAGTAATTTTTTATCTATCGATTATCAAAATAATAATATATATCATTTTCACTTATTTTCGTCGTTCTTTCGTTTCGCATAAAATACGTCGTTAACGGTCTTATCGAATGAGATCGTTCTAACCGTAACGATAAATGAGTATCGATATATTTCGAGAATCGTTTGAAACGTCTTTTCGAACTTTTTTACGTATCGAGATACATACTTTTAATAACGATTATTTTTTGCGACTTCACTCGAGGATATGTAACAACGTAGAGAGTTGTTATCTCAATAAACATTTCAAATTAATTTTATATAGATATACGAAAACTGAAATTATAAAGAAATAGTAAATCGATTTTGGAATTCTCCTGATAAACATTGAAATTATTCTCACGTTTCGTACGTTTAATTAAATTTTGCAAGTTTCCGATTTAGAAGATATATGTAATGTTCATATTTTTATAATAACGATCTGTATGATCGCGTGAGAAACACGCATAATGTCAAAAGAAAACAAAAACTTAATAATTTTATAATATCACATACCGTAAATTCTGTCTTCTCTGTTGTATAAGATATAATATATATGTACATATATGTACATATATATATATATATATATATATATATATATATATGTACGTGTGTGTGTGTATGGTGGAAAAACAAATTTCAATGACATCGATCTTTCTCTCTCTTTCTCTTTTTGTCGTTTTACAATTATGTATATTTTTTTGGATGATTGAATTGTACAGCAACTCGTTTACATGTAACATATATGTGTCCTACTACGTAAATTATTTGTAATATACCTTAAAATAAGCGCTCTCGTATTAAAGAGAAGGAAATAGTAACAAGGTTCGTATTTTTTAACGAAATGTATCTGTAAAGGGACGCTCTAATAAGATCACGCGATCAAGGGAGTAAAATGACTATTATTCTAAATGTGCATCGTTTGTTTTGTATTGGAACAAAACAACGCAGAATATATCGCAACTTCTAAAACCGCGCGCAACAGTAAGGGGGAGGAGGGTCCAATAATACATGATCTTTCATGAAACAATTAAAATGTTATAGAATTGTCAAGAATAATTAATGGTAAAATCGTTTACTTTACGATCTGCATAAATCAACTGACTTATTTTTTATTTTTGATTATGCTTAGATGGTTTTAATCGTAACGAGTTTTCACATTTGTTAAGAAATGTACAAACGAAATCTAACAAATCATTTTAAATTAATAAAGAAAGTTTCTGATAAGATGATTTAAATATATATATATATATATAAGTATATATATACATATACATATACATATATATGTATGTATATATTTATTATATATATATATATAGATAGATAGATCTATGAAAAGCCACTCGCGAGATAAGAATTAAACCCAGAGCCAAATTTGACGTTTCCATTGTGATCGAAAAAGAAAAGGAAAACAAAATAAGAGAAAAGAAAAAAAAAACACGGCATATCATACAACTTACGAACTACGTTTGAAATTAAAGAAAAACGCGATGAAATTTGCTAAAATGATCTTCCGATTCTTACTTTGTAGAAACATGGTATACATATATTATATCCTAGACGATCCGTAGCGAAAATCTTTAAAGTTCGATACGAATGAATTCGTTCCCGTTATTATTACGATAGATATATAATATATCGAGCGCATTCTCGTTCGCTACATATATAAGATATAACGTAGAGTAGTAGTAGTAGTAGTAGTAGTAGTAGTAGTAGTAGTAGTAGTAGTAGTAGTAGTAGTAGTAGTAGTAGTAGAGTAGAGTAGAGTAGAGTAGTAGTGTAGTAGTAGTAGTAGTAGTAGAGTAGTGTAGTAGTATAGTAGTAGTAGTAATAGAGTAGTAGTAGAGTTTCGGGTTTCCTCTTGCAAAACCGAGCAAAAGAATGTCGTATGATTTTATTACGATACGGATGAAACGTAGATATAATAATAAACTATACACGATCGTCTCGATATTATACATTTAATGATATATCCGCAAAAATGACGAACGAGAGAATTCGTCGACAATTAAGATAAAAGAATTCTTAACGATCATAATGGCCGCCAGTTATAATTTGAATAATTACCGTCCGTGATATTTACTTGATAATATTTAGATATGTACCGCGCGTTATCGGTACGAAAAATTATAAAAGTGTATCTCACGTGAATTGGTCGATCGCTGGTGACTAGGCACAGCCAACGTGAGGAAATAGAGAATATCACAGACGAAGGAGAAGAGAAGAAACAGCGTCGGCAACGGCACGCATATCTACCAAATCTTAGCTGCAAGGGCTCTCTGCATTAATACATTCTTGCTTCGCTGCTTCATGCGTTCAATGAAGTACTCCTTGCCTTCCAGGTTATCGTCGACAGCTCCAACTTCCTCGCTCTGGCAACAAAGGAGAGTTAGTTGGCTCCTGGGTCGTACTCTCTTGCACGTGTGGCTCATCATCATCACCATCATCATCATCATCATCATCATCATCATCATTATCATCATCATCATTATCATCATCATCATCATTATCCTTATTATTCCATATCATCATGACTATTGTCATCATTATCATCTCATCATGATCATCATCCAGAGTTATCATTTATCGTCATCAGCAAGAAGATAGGCTGTTCTTTTTCGAACGCCTATAGACACAGAAGTGACCTAACCAACCTTGTTAGTCGCGTCGCCCCCCTCTCCCTCTCCCCACCTCTCGTAGTCATCATCATCGCGTTCTTCGCCCTCGCTCAGAGGTCCATCTTGTCTCTTATTGGGAGGAACGCTCGATCCTCCGGCACCTTGCTGATGATCCATTACGTCGTCACCGCCTTCGAGCATCTTGTTGATTTTCTCTTTGGCTTCATCAACTTTTCTCATTGGGTCGGGTGAATAACTGCGATCGCTGTATCTATCGCGCGATACTGCGCGACGATCTCTAAAGTCTCGCCTGTCCCTGAAATCGCGGAAGCCCTGCTTACCGTGGAAAAATCTACCACCACGGTTGCCACCACGTCCACGTCCACCGCCGCGATTGTTGAATCCACCACCACGTCTGTTGCCGAAACGATTGTTGTGTTGATTATTGTAGAATCGGTTTCTATTTTGGAAGTTATTGCCACCGCCACGATGGTTTGGATTGTTAAAGCCTTGAAAGCGTGGCTTGTAATAAGTCCCACGATTATTGTATAATCGGAACTGTCTCTTGCGATAATAGCCTCTGTCGCCGGATCTACTGCGACTACGACTCCTAGTGTAAGATCTTGATCGTGATCTTGACCTTGATCGACTGTATGTACCGGAAGGCGAACGGCTATACTTTCTTTCGTAACTGCCGGATCTTCTGTTGGAATAAGAACGCGATCGTGTTCGCCTTGGAGATCGAGATCTCGAGGAACCAGAACTGGATGCACTGCGAGATCTGCTACGAGAACGCTTTCCTGGTCTGTCTCTGCTCATTCTCTTGGAGACCGTACCTCCTCTACCGCTCGACTCGCGTTTCTTAGGCGTCTGTCTGTGCTGTCGATCCGTCTCGCTGTCAGAATCCGTTCTTGGCCCTTTAGCCTGATTCTGATTCTTCGCTGGTGGCGGTGGACGCGGAGGTTCCGGTGGATGGCCACCTCCACTTCCAGGACATTGACCGATCGGTTGGAATTTACCACCGAGATTACTGCCGGAGCTGAACTTATTCGGTGTACCTTGAGGTACCGATATAGTAGGATCTTTGTAAGATTGAAACTTGTTCTGTGGTTGCGGAGTAGGATATTTCACTGGAGCTTGTTTCGGTATCGGAGGTTCCTTAGGCAATGGTGGTGGCGGTGTAGGGGCAGACATCGGTTGGGCAGCTGCTGCTCTCTTCTCTGCCAATTCTCGTTGCATCTGTTTACGAATATTCAATGATTTTTCTAGCGCTGCTCGTTGCAGTTTCTCTTCTAACTCGTTGTCATCGTCTTCGTCGCTGTAAACACAAAATTTCATTCTTCATTTCCGTTCGAACGACACGATCATTTGCCTTTTTCTTTTCTCGAGTTTGAAAGAACTTGCTTTCGCAAAACTGTACGTAAAATGTATGATCTTACCTAGCCGCTTGAGCAGCCTTCCATTTAGCATTTAACGCAGCTGTATCTAAAGTAGGTACTTTAGGTTCGGGATGAATTAACTGTGATTCTTGTTCAAAAATGTCCGTTAAAGGCTTCCTCTGAATTTCTACGAAAGAAAATAAGAAGATAAACATCTTGTAAAAAGCACACGGTGGTATCGTTTTAAATATTGTCGCTATATTTAAAAAGCAGACAATACCTTTACGCTGTTGCGCAGTCATTGGTATTCTGGGTTCTCGTTCATGATAAGCTTTTGACGCCTCATCTCTCTCCCTTTCCCTCTCTCTACGTAGCTCCTCCTCCCTGCGTGAGCTCTCCGCGAGCTTCTCCGCGTTGCTAAGAGGGGAAGGTATGTCATTATACTGTGCTACATACCTAGTAAATATAAAAACATAAGTAGAATGCGATATCTTAAGATAAAAACAACTTCCGAGTGTCGATGCCAACAGAAAAGACCACATTTGAAATCAACTTAACAAATGGACTTAAGTACTTAGCATTCTTATAACAGTTGATTAGACTAATTTGAATAAGATGAAATCTAAAAAAAAAAAAGATCAAATATCTCGAAGTCGTTACTACCAAAAAATTGTCTAAGGAATCCAACCTTTTTAGGACCGCTGTTTCTTTTTCAACCTTCGCATAATAAGCATTTAGTTTCGATTCGAGTTGTTCCAAATCTGGTAAAGATGACTTTTTCAATGCCTCCAAATCTCTTTCAAGTTTATCCTTGTTTTTACGCTTCTTTCGTTCCTCTTTCTTCTTCTTCTTTCTACTCTTCTTATCCTCCTTTTCCTTATCCTTTCCTTTCTTCTCCTTTTTCTTCTTCTTCTTCATCTTTTCACTTTCTGAATGCTTCTTTTCCTTTTCCCTTTCCCTCTTCCATCTTGCAGTTTCTTCCAAGAACTTTCTTACCTGAAACGAAACGAATTAAACATATAGATATATATATATACATATACATATGTACATATACGTTAACTATTCTTCTGTGTTCGTTTAATCGAAATTGTTTATTGAAAAGGAAAAAGAAAAGGAGGGAAAAAAAAATACATTCTTAACTTGCTTCGTTGCGCTTTTTATGCTTACCTTGTCTTCGTAATCGGAATCATCTTTAGTTTGTTCCAAGAACTTGCGCACTTTAATTTCATAATCGTCCATTTTTTCGCGAGTATTAGCATTGTAAGAAACTGGTGCAATTACGTCATGGGCGGTGGTTGTAGCAGCCGGAGGATTGTTGTATTGAGCCATACGCTTGCTAAGAGGCGAAAGCGATCCACGATGATCTTTCTTATGTTTCCGTTTTCTGCTCGGCGAACGAGATGCAGATCGTGAACTCCCTGAAGACGAGGAACTGCTCGAGTCCGAACTAGATGTACTTGATGATCCGCTCGATGACGAACTAGAGCTGGAACTCCATCTTTGTCTCTTTTTCGATCTAGATTTTCTTTCCTTCTTACGTTTCTTTTTCTCTTTTTTATTGTCACCAACGTCGTTCTCCGTTTCGAAGCTTTTAAACGTGTCAAGTGGGTTCAAAGAAGATGTCAGAGTTTTTGATTTGATATATTCGATAGAATTCCGTGCCTCTTCGTGATACGGTGCGATAGCTAAGCAATTTTCATACGCTTTCTGAGCTTCATCGTACTTCTTTTCATCTTCGTAACTGCGTCCAAGTGCTACGAGCGTTTCAGCCATATATTTACGAGCATTCGCATGCGTTTGATTTAGTTTTAGAGCGGTTTCAAAATCGTCGATCGCTTTCTTGAAACTACCGCTGTTCGCGTATCTAAGATAAAAGATCAAAAGACAAAAGTTACAAGCGTGATGCCAATTATATCAATAATAAACGATTAATTATTATATTATATATGTTGTGATAAACTTACAACGCTCCTCTAGCGACTAAGCCTTCAACATTTCTTGGGTCTACCGAAAGTGCTTTATTAAGACACTGAAAGGCTTCAGAATGGCGGCCAGCTTTGAAGTGATCTATTCCTTCGGCAACGCTTCGGAATGCCCACTTGCTTGCTTGTGCTTGTCTCAATTCTGATGAATATTCATTGGGAGGAAAACGTTCTCTAAAAATGTTTAATACGAATAACGATCAATCGAAAGATACTTCATTGTTATTTTCAAATATAAAGAGTCATTTAAATCATATTGTACCTTAGGCCAACCATGTTAGAATGATTTTCTTGCCCTAGACCCATCAAGTCACAAAGATATTTTATGTTGTTTGGGTTGTTGAAGCCAGTACTATTCTCCAAGAGCGTTTCATAACTCTGACCTTTGTTGTCCACAGCTTTCCTACACCACATAAAAACAAATAATACATTATTGACTCGCAAAGATCATCCTGACCACTGGCACAGAAGAAACCAAAGCTACTTCGTTAACGGTAAAACTAAAGACTTGATAATCATGATGACCGAATTTTCACACTCCTTAACCAATAAAATTAACCAGACGCTGCGTAGATATAATTATTTGCTTATTTTCAATTTTCTGACATCTCGTCTTGTTTCTTTTATATATAAATATATATATATATATGTGTGTATATACATACGTATATATATATATATATAGATATATATATCTACAATATAAATATATATATATATGCTTCTTCGGTAGTCTTCTTGGAACATTTATAGTGCAAGGATATATGCTCCATCCATTCCTGTGAAACGCTGATTCTTCTTTTCGATCTGCATGAATTATTCAAAGATACGACACTAATGCCAAAGATGTTTTATAAGTTATAATTCCTGCTCTCTCTTAAAGTAATGAAGAAACAAGATGTTTACATCTTCTGGTATTAGAATCGTTCACGATCTATGTTTATACCGTTAACAAGCAGCAGGGGTCCAAGACAGGGATGCGGTGCAGAAGGTCGGTAAAATTCCTTTTTGTATATATATATATATATATATGTATTACCAGATAGTTTCATAATTATAAATTTAAAATGGTACACAACCTCATTATTATGTAAACTCGTCTCTCACCTTTCATGTACCGCTAAGACGTATATTTCTAGATTTTTGTATCATGTTTGTAATTCAGAGATTTTCTCAACACAAAAGCACACAGCCTATCATCAATCGACGATGATTACATAAGTTTTTGGTGCGATAAAATAAATTGCATAGCCCTAGGATAGGTCGGGAGCCACGCCTGAGTATATATTATCTTCCAAGTTGACCAAAAAAATTTTTTTTAGATGTAGTAGTAGTAGTAGTAGTAGTAGTAGTAGAAGTAGTAGTAGTACGGTCGCCTGTTTTGCATTTTGTTGAGTCAATTTGAATATGACATCATTTTTTTTTTTTTTATTTGTCAATATAAGCTGTAAGTTTAAATGAGGCATTATTATGACAAGGCGCGATTCTTTTGAGGCTTAAAGGTATAGGAAGGGGTGTTTAAGATTTGGGTTGTTTGGTCTCTGCTTTTAATTTCAGCTAAACCACATATGTCTTATTGTCTTATTTAAAATTAATAATATCATTATTAAAAGACTAAATGTATAACAATATTGTATAATATAACATTATATATTACAAGGTCGTGTAAGGTTTCCTTTTGATCTCAACATTTTTATATTCTACTAACATATTAAAAATGTCCGTATCCTGCACCAAAGAAGATTATAATTCAGATCGCATTATATGATCTGATAAGAGACCAAACAACAGTAAATCATTATTATACCTACCGTCTGCAGCACCCACTCTGACCATTCAAGGCTCAACGTCTCAAACTGGAAATTCAACCTCAAAAGACATTGATCTCATTTGGCGCCATAGTTTGGCTGGTGCTTTGAGAGTAACATATCACAAACGTAGATACAATATGTGCACAATAGAGCCATGTCAACCAATGCTCAAGGTTTGAATCATTTGTATCGCATTATAAATTCATCATCATACTGACTATCAACTTTTTATGTTACAGAGTGTCTGGCACCTAAATTCATAAAAATGTGTAAGAGGAATCAAATCTCATTTACCTTGACTTGTTAGTATCACAGTGCGTCTGTTAAATTTCAATTTTGTTTGCCCAACACACTGTTATTCTTACCTTTTCTTTTTACAATGTGTTAAAAAAAAAAAAAAAAAAAGAAAAAAAAAGAAAAAAGAAAAAAAAGGAAATGAAGGAGAAAATCGAAAAAAATTTCGCAAATCTGTGTTCATTGATTAACACACAATTTAGAAATATATTTTCATAAGAAATGCAACCAGCCATAAGTGATGAGAATGCTAATGTCATTATCACCACATCAGATAAAAACCTTTGCCTCCTTAAATATAATTGGTCTTATATGTGATCATATCATATCATATATGAAGTCAGATTTAAAAAAAAAAAGAATAGTCTAAAAGAACTAGTAGAGTATTTTAGATGTGCGAGACATGTATGTATATAAAAGCTAAGTGCGATGCACGTAAGACATATTCAGTCTTGTGTATTCCTTTAGTGGTAGACATGTTAATTAAACAGAGCTAGCGAAGCGTGTAAATGCAAGAATTTTCTACCGTACTTATCTATATTTCTCGTAACTTACTTATAAGCTTCTGGAAGATCGTCAGAATGAATAAGACCCATAGGTGGATGTGGGGCTTGGCCCTCGCGGGCAGGCATGTTCATTACTGCAACGACTCGTTCCGCCTCAACGTTAACTTCACTGACTACGACGCAGACGAGATCATTTGCCATGTAGCCTCTTGTAACACCTTTCTTGTCCACCGCCGGCACAGTGGCCGTATTCAATATTAGAACCTAATTGCATAAACACAAAAACAAAATTATTTAGCACCTATTCATAAGATTAGTATTGATATTTCATACAACAAGGATGCCATTGATCGTACAAATTATATGTTTCTTTACATCTTCGTATCAGTCTACTTATACCAAAATGTTTCTATCTTTTATGTAACTATTCAAAAATTATATAAGCAAGATCCGAGATGCAATAATTTGAGAGTAAAATAAAATAAGAAATATATCTATACGAATAAAATATACCTTTATTCCTAACTCAGTAACAACTCGAGGACAGTCAGAGCAGTTGCAAAGAACCTTCAGAAGAAGTCCAGGAGCACTTTTACTCATCACTTGTGCATAAATTACATCTCCAACAACTAAACTCTGCAAATTAAATTTGTTGACAATTAGCAATGTAATATAATTTATTGAACATAGCTATCAAGCGAATAAATTGTTCAAGAGATATGCTTACTTCCAAGAAGTTTCTAATACGTTGAGATTTTTCCATAGTGACAAAAGTATCGAGTCCTGGCATTGTTGCATAAAATTCTGAAAACAAGTAACGCTTTAGTTTCTTAGAAGGAGAAAATATAATAATACGATCAACAGAAGATAGATAAAAACATAAAAGAATATTTTACCTTCGTCTCCTAATTCTTGCTTAATAGGCTCTACAGTCTTCTCAAGATTTGCTTTATCATAAAGAGCATCTGCTTTCTTAGCGAGGAATTGTTGAAGCTTTAGCCTTTTTCCTCTATCTCCGAAGCTACAATAAAAACACGAATCTTATATTGCACGTTATTGTACAATCATACAAGTACGTTGTATGATCAAGAAAAGTATAATAAAAATTTTTTAATAAATTCAGCTACGCACCTAAGCGTTTTCTGTCTCTGTTGATAAATTTCAAAATTGGGTTCCTTGAGATTGAGCATGGCCAACTCATTCTCGTTGCGTTCTCCTTCCCACACTTTCTGCAACTGCTGACCATGGTAGTTTAAAGCCTGCGCAACAAGGCGCGCGTCCATTGATTCCATTTTGACTCAGGAAATAGAGCAACCTAACCTGTAAGACTATGAAAATCCGTAGGTTCGCATGATTCTTCTTTTTTTTTTAATTGTAATACAAGGACCAATGTGGTATATCTTAATAAATTTCAACATGCATCTGCCTTTAATTGATCGCTGCTACGAGATCCAAAAGTATGTAGGCACTATGCAAGAAAACCACCTCTCAAGGCACAGTCCAGAAGCCAAGGACACGTGCATGTAATCTCGGTTTCCACCGACTGAGTATCCATAAATCATAATACATTTGATTCCACTTAGCATTCTTTCTTATTAAAATATTGATGCTCATGTAATACTGATTATTGTAAAACCAAGGTCTCCAAATTTAACGCTATTCTGCGTATCATTACTCGTCAGACAAAGCAAATGTTCAAGAAACCGGGTGCCGAAGGTCGATTTACCTGTGTGTAGATGATCTTTTTTTTTTCCTTTTAGACGGCGAGTTTAACAATGTTTAAATGCGTCTAATATTTGTGATGTACTTTTTAGTACTAGCACACAAGACGCTTACATAGGATAAAGGCGCGTTATATTGATTTATCGATAACAAGATGGTCGTCGGGGGAAGCCGGACTGCAAAGGGCGATGACGCCATGACGCTCCAACAGGCCATCTTTTCCCGACGATTGTCCACGCCCGTTATTTTTCGTCTCATGGGACGATAGACCCATTTTTCGTCCAAAAAAAAGCTGAAATATTACTCACCGTTGCTCGAGAATTACGTTCCGACGATCTGACTATGAAATTTCTGAAAATATCACGGTCCACTAAGCTGCATCGTCGCTGACGAAACAACTGCGTTCGCACGATCTAACAAACGTTGTACGACTCATCGGCAGGAGGGAGCCGGAAGAAAGAAGCTGCCGAGCGTAGTTGGCGCATGCGTACAAGTTTCTTAGAAAGATGACCAATAAGCAATGAATCGAGGGAGTAATCTTGACGCTGATTGGTTGCTATATACGGACGTTCATATTTAGAGGTTAAATCGAGAAAAATATTTATTATTGGAAAGAGTTTAAATAATCAAATGTGTTAATATGAGATATATATTATGAATTATAAATTTTTCTTTAATCATTAAAACTTTCAATTTCAACAATTGATATACCGTATTTAAAGTTCACTTCTACAAATAATAGACGAGTCTATAATATGGATTCACCGATTAAGCGCCAAGTATTCCTTATTTCCGGCTAAAAGCAACCAATAGCGAAAGATGTACGAGTCATTGATGGCGTGTTTTTTATCGATTATTTGGCAAGTAATGTTCCTTACATAGCGATAAGGAATAATAAGCGGTTCATTTAAATACAAAAAATATATTTTATTCAAAGAAATTATTTTTCTCTTTATTTAATCAATATATAATATATATGTATATATACACATACACACACATACATACATACATATATATATACATATATATATATATATTCGAAAACGATATTGGAATTCACACAATGTGTGTAGTAACGATATCATTATTAATAATAAATATAAGTGTTATATTATTAATAATAATAAAAATAAATGCTTCATCAAGTTTAAATAATATCAGATATGTAATATTTGTGTAAAATATTTTTGTACTTTGTAATTTGAATAATAGTGTAGAAGTAAAATGGAATTAACTTGTATTAATGTAATAACAGATAAATTTGTATAAACATAAGTAATATGAAATATATTGCCATCCCCATTAGATCTTATATCTTATTATACTGATAACTTTCTTTTATTCCTTTTTTTTAGTTTTATCTTTTTTCTTAGAATCTACAGTTTCAACATTCCAATAATAAAGAATTTGTGCAGCTAAAATGGCATTCGCAAAAGTTGAACACGAATACATAACTATCATAGTTATATCTCCAGTTTCTTGAATAGAAGTAAATATTCTTGCCAATGAACCAAAGAAAAGCATAAAACCTGTTATTGCAGATAATTGGCCGGTACTTCCATTAGAATAATTTGTATAAGCTTGTATAAACTAGAACGAAAACAATAATATTTAATATATAAAAGATATTATATTGTTATTTTAACATAATTACCTTGCTAATAAGAACAATAGGTATATTCATTGCTTGACAGGTCCAAAGTAAATTAATTGGTGTTAAACCAGTTACAACAGCGCTAAGTATAGATATATAACCTGCCAGAAAGGCCGTTGCTGTTGCAGTATCGCCATTAAAGTGAAAAACCAATAATGCAATTATTAGTGTCTGTATACCTAACGATACTCCATCTCCCCATGAGCTATAAATAAAATTATATTTATTTAATATATTTATAAATAATCTAATAATCCTTGGAGACATAAAAATTTTGCTTACCTAAATGGAAAACCACTCGCAAAACTATAGGATGTCATAGCAGTGATAGCAAATAAATCTAACAATACGCTAAAGATATTGATACCTTTGCTATCTTTATTTTTAAAAATTTTAATAATTTGTGGCACTTTCACTGAAATAAATAATATATAGTTTTATAGTATAAAATAAACGTTATCTACAAGTATAACAATTTCATACAACTTATAGAACGAATAAGATAAAATAGAATAAGATAAAGCATAGACAATTCTATTGCTGTTTCAACTGGATACAATTGAATACTTTTTTAAGTTAAGAAAAGAATTTTCTAACCCAATAAGGATCCAGCGATGATGCCAAGTCCTAAAATTTTACTCAGTGTTTCCTTGAAACATTCAACTGAAACATTTTTAAAATTTTCATAATGTACTTGTACGGGTGTATATATATTGCATATATAATCCATATTTAATTTAAAAACAATTTATTTATATTATCATTAACAAGTCATTAAGACCAATTTAAAATTTAGTGTCAAGAAAAAATCGAAAATCGTCGTTTGTATTTTGACCTGCATTCGTTGTCATATATGCATAAACATAAGAATGTTACATTTGTATGTTATCAAAGATAAATTTTAGAAAACACTATTGGTATAGTTTTTTTTGAAAGAATTGTATATCATTATTATAAAATTACTTAATTGGCTTTTGTCAATTTAAAATTTGTTTCGAACGTCACGTATATTTTTCCACGTGGCTGTTCCATACGTGTATAGTGAAAATAGCTCCGACGAACATGCCTTGAATATTTTCGATATTATGATGACACTATGATTTAAACTTAATAACGAATATATGTAATCAAATATATTATCTTACCGTGTAGAAAATTCAGATCGTCGAAATATATTTTTATACATTTTTTCGTAAAAAAGAATAAAGACATATTCTTAATATAAGAGGCCATTATATCCTCGCAATGTATATTATTACAATATAAATTTAATAAAATTTTATTTTATTATTCACACCGTTTATATCTATCACCGAGTAATTAAACTTATTTTAATTTAATGTATCGTTATTTAAGATTTTTATCGAAACATTAAAAATAAGTATGACTGTCAATACTCGAACAATATAAATAAATATTCGATAATGAAAAGTTCAAAGTAAACTCGTAAAGTAAAAGATTTTCACTCTCAGTAGTTTGAGAATCATTCTTCTCCACCGACGAAAAATTAATGTTTTGTCTGTGGGCTCCCATACACGAAACTGTACTTGACACTAACATTATTATCTTACTGATCGGCTACCTTCTTTACCGATCGAACCGAGCATGCGCTGTTCGTCGCATTTTAAATGCGCGAGATTTCGAATCTATCGCATTTCTCGATGATCGATGAAATCATGCTTCTACCTATTTTGAGCGTACTTTGTTCAAATAAGATCTGACAACGACAGTGTCATGTTTATCATTTGTCATTAATCCTTTAGATAACCAATATTGTATCTTGTCAAACATTCTAGTATCTTAAAAATATCTTCTCTTTTCCTATATGCCAGACTTTACAATATTTGCGTAACACGTTTCTTCTAACACATAGAATACTAACTCTGACGAACTTTAGTGACGTTGGTCAGATCCCTTATATCTAATGGTAAGTAAGTTTGAACAGATTAAATCCGATAGCAATTTGACGTATAAATATTAATTAGTTACCTACGATCATTCTTTTTACTCGATAACAAGACTAAACGATCGTTCTACGTCAAACAACTTTGATATTACAGAACATTGCTAGATCGATCGAAAAGGTTAACTTCTGATCTCTCTTTTCTCTTTTCGAGCTTCGTGTGAAGTTACACGTTCGTGCAATTTGATCGAATTCGATAAAGATAAGAAAGCGGGTCGATCTCGTTATGATAATCATCGAGAGATTATTTTCGCTAACGTATCAACAGTATTTCATTAGCTAAATTTTATCTAATTTTATCGATAAGTATTAATACTTATCGATGTAAAATCAAAGTCGTACGATCAAAGATAATAACACATATGTTTCGGATTCTATTCGAATCTGATAGCTTTTTTGAGTGGATCAGAGATGTATTCGTACAAGTGGGTCAAAGAACACAAAACGTTCACTGTACGGGAGCGATCCGATTAACCACGCGATTGCTTTGACTTCTTTACCTATATTCGGTAGCGCTATGTGCAAGGCCAGAAAGCTGAAACCGAAAGAAGGCACCGTAGGAGGTGCCTGGTACGCTGCTCGTAATCAACCACCACCTAGACAAGACTCTTGCACGCAGGGCCGTTTCCTCTTTTCACATATTTCCTAAAATAATTTCAAACCACTTTACAATATCTTCCCTTATTCCTTGTTTTATCGTTTCATTACCCTTCCCATATATCTCCAAGTCACAATAAACAAAGTAATTCTTCGATTAATGATCGGTAAAACAATATTTATTGATGGAGTTTAAATTAGATGAAAAAAAAAAAAAAAAGAAAATATCGATTTAAAAATCAACGGTGCGATTTTATCGAAACAAAAAAGGAAATAT
Source organism: Vespula pensylvanica (assembly GCF_014466175.1). NCBI lineage: Eukaryota > Metazoa > Arthropoda > Insecta > Hymenoptera > Vespidae > Vespula > Vespula pensylvanica. The sequence continues at coordinate 16,973,055 of NC_057685.1, forward strand.
TTACTTATCTCAATAGAACGTCCCTGAGTCTTAAAACGTCCCTGAGTCACGCGCCTGCGGAATTCCGGATTGCAAACACTGACATATACCTTGTGTTCCTCGATGAAGAAAGTTTAGTCCTGACCTGGTTGCCGACCAGGTCGGACTTTGCTACTATCTTCGTTTCTTTTTATCCTTCGATTTTTTATTAGGATTTCTATAATAGTACCATTTGTGTTCGAAAATATCTTGATACGTTCAACAGGTATCATTTACGAACGAATGAAATGCCCTCGAAGGCACATTTTCATATAAATATTAATTTCAAAATAATTATAATCTCGCGTGGGATTTTGCAAGGTGTTCCAGACAGTAGTAACGACGATCTTGTTGAGGTGGTTCTTCGTAGGGATGAAGCGAAACTCTTGAAAATCAACTAAACGCAACCGAGCAGAAATACTTCGCCGGTTAACAGGTGCGCTACATGAATGCCATCAACGATGCACCGCCAAGTTTCTGGAAATTCGGTGAGGAAAAAGTGGAAAACAAAAATACGGAGAACATTGATAATTCTGTCGTAAAGTGTGACGATCAACTAGAGATTCATCATGATGCTAAAAAAAATGAGGAAAAGATTACAGAAGGTTTTTTCTTTTTGTACATATTTATAGATTTATACATATATATATATATATCCATTTATTAAAAGAAATGTTAAGAAAAAAGAGTTCAGGACTTAGATAATATGATTTCGTTAAATTACGTAAAAAAATGTTTTGTCGAATTGGGTAAAAAAGTTATCAGCTGGTTTCGAATTTTTTACTTTTTTATATTCAAAATATCGAAATAAAAATGTCATCTTGAACTTTTTATTTTAATGTCTTTTATAAACAATATCAATTAGATACTTCATACACACATCAACGAAAAAGAAAATATTATGCACATTATTCTTTTATTTTACCTCAAAAGATTCTCCTTGCGAGGTCATGGATTCTGATTTATCAATGGAATTATCACCGACACTGCAAGAAAGATTTTTACGTATCAAACAGAAAGTGAAAGATGCTATAAATGCTCGTCATACGTTTATGATATACGGAAGAGCAAGAGTGATTCGTGAAACTTTGCTTAAGAGAGGATGGTGCGAAAAATTGTTTAGAAGAAATTCAAATGGTAATATATCATCGTTAATTAATTTTTTATTAAACATTTTTCTAATCTTTCCTACGTTTATTTCTTTTTTCCAGTCGAACAGTATTTACACATCGAGTCTAATCCAATAATATTATTGAGAGGTATCGGTGACTTGAAAGACCAACAAAATGAGAGACAATTAATTTCAAGAATGCTGAGCAATCATACCGTTGACTTCTTATGGAATACAGGATCGGAATGGCCCGGTTGGCCTTCGCAAGAAAATAAAACCACGGTGTTCAATAGGTTCTATCGCGCTGGCTTTACTTCTAAGGTGATTAAGAATTTTCCTAAATATTTTTGTTAATCAGAAGACTCTAGAATCTAATTAAATCAACAGAAAGATATGAAATCAATTTAGATAATATTTTTACTCGATATAAAATCCTTAGATTGGTCTATGTTCAAACGTCAGACAGATGCATTGGTATTACGAGGCTGGAGTAGCCAACACTCTATTTCCACGTTGCTATAATATATGTCAGGGTGATCAGATGCATGCATTTATCGAAGATTTTCGGTAAGAGTCAAATACGTATCGTTTCACATTTCTTACTATCGAAATTTCCATTGTCTTGGTCTTACAATAATAGGCTCATTAAAAAAAGTTGATCAGAAAAAAATTATCCTATCATAATTTTCAATGATACAAAATGCAAAGTATTACGTATCAAACCATGTTTTATTCATTACTATAGAATTTCTAACGTTTTGGTCTTGTAATGGTTAATCAAAAAGAAAAAAAAAGAAAGAAAAAAAAAAAAGAAAGAAAAAAAAAAGAGTTGGTCTAAAAAAGAATTTTCCTATTGTAATTTTCAATGATACAAAAAATGCAAGAACTTATATATTAATATTAAGAAGATTATTACATACACAAAGCTTAGATAAAACGTGAGCAAGAGTATACCTTGCTTCCGATCAGATTCACCACTTGCCTGAGTCTCTTGAAGTGGCTGGTAGACAAAATCGATACCGAAGGTGAGAACGCAACGCGATCACCAACAGGTACGATACCTTTGAAAGCTCTCGACTTTGCTATCAAAAGATGCAGCGATTATATCAGTGCACAATCGCACGAGGACATCGATCGAGAAACTGAAAAGGTTTGGTCTCATCAATGGGACCAGTTTATTGGATGGTATTATAAAATTGTTTCAGACGATGCTGTATTCATTCGCAACAATGTACCTTTTCATGTAAGTTGACAACCTTCACATAATCCTTGAATAAGTTTATCAAATTGATTTGCTATCTCCTTCCGAAAGAATACACATGTTTGTTCATGTAAAATAGAAATACTTCCTGGCAGCACGACATTTGTTAAAAAAGATTAAAAAGTATTGGCCACAGATCGATATGGATGGTATTATGAACGTTTGGATATTAAAACCAGGAAATAAAAGTCGTGGTCGTGGGATAGTATTAATGAACAAACTCGACCAAGTTATTGCAAAAGTTAATCCCTCGACCAAAGCAGATGCTCGTTATGTCGTTCAAAAATATATTGGTAATAATAATTATTTTTATTAAGATTAGACATTTAATATATGGAAATTGATTTTTCGTTCGTTGTATCTAGAACGGCCACTTCTGGTTTATAACACAAAATTCGATATAAGACAGTGGTTCATCGTGACGTGTGCACAACCCTTAACTGTATGGATGTTTAAGTAAGTTTTATACCAATACACACACATACATACATACATACATACATACCGAGAGAGTCAATATTTAGGTGAGCTAGAAAAACGAAAAAATTAGGTCAATTATTAAATCGTACCTTCACCACTTAGACGCTCTTTTTGTTTTTTTATATAACAGCAAACTTTCGTGCCACGTATCCGTGCTCATCCTTTACGTCGAAATGCGTCATTAGCAGTACGTTTTCTTAGTAATTATCGTTAATTTGTGTATATACCGAACAGTTTATAGTCCAAGGAGAAATTTCACGTTTATTTCTATACTTGCAAATCAAAGTGTCATCATATGTAGGCTTGACATCCGCAAGAAATTGCTAGTTACGAGGATACCATAAAATTGATCTTTCTTAGCCTAGTTTCTACAAGTACTTTTGTAAATTATCTTACGAACTAAATTAGATGAATAATTGCCGATCGAATAAAAAGTTTAACTATTTTAATCTTCACTAATTCTTCGTGACGTATTCTTGAGAAATTAGTGCGAATGTAGCTTAATTATAGAGAGAAAGATGCAACAAGTTTTATATTCGAGATGAAATCAATCTAAGGAAGGTAAGGAAGTATTAGATATTTGATATTCAACTATGACATAGAAGGATTGAGATGCAACAGGTTCGAAATACTATAAGAAGGGTGGTTACACGCACGTGGTTCTCGATCTTTCACGATCGAACTATGAAAAGAACATTATTTTCTCGTTTAGAGAGAGCTATCTACGATTTTGTTCGCAAAAATTCTCCCTTACGGATTTTCACGAGTCGATTCATCTCTGCAATCACGCGGTTCAATGCAAGTATAAAAATAGCATTGATAGAGATCCAGCACTTCCGACAGATAATATGTGGGATGCTACAACTTTCAAAGAATATTTGAGGTATGATTCAATCGATGTTTTATTAATCCTTTTGTTTTCTGAAATCAAACGAATTTTATAACGAAATTCTGTCCAAGATCTCAAGGTCATGGTGAAGCATGGGACGAGCATATTTATCCTGGTATGAAGCAAGGTTTAGTAGGATCCCTTTTGGCCAGTCAGGAAGCGATGGATCGTCGAAAAAATAGTTTTGAATTATACGGAGCCGATTTTATGGTTATGGACGATTTTTCTGTGTGGCTTATCGAAATTAACAGTCATCCAGATATGAGCTATTCTAGTAGTGTGACTACACGTTTATGTAGACAAGTCATGGAGGATACTATCAAAGGTAACGATGTCCATTTTGCGATGTATGGTATATATTCACAAACTCTTTCTTCTTGTTTGTTTATTTTTTTTCCTTTTCTTTTTTTTCTTTTTTTTTTTTTACATCGACAGTGGTAGTAGATTATCGAGAAAATAAGAACGCTGATACAGGACAATTCGAGTTAGCGTACAAACAACGAATGCCAAGTTGTCAGCCCTATTTAGGAGCTGCATTATCCCTTCAAGGTACTCGTATTCTCGCAAGTGAAAAAAAATCTAATTGGAATCTACACGATTCAAAGACGAGCCTTACGTCAAAACCTCCTGTGGTAAAAGATATTATTATTGTAATAATTATGAAATATAATTTATAAGTTCGTCAATACTTACATTATTCATTTGAATCAGGTGCCTTTGACTAAGAAGAAATCTGTAGTACATAGTCAGATCGGACCAGTGATCGTCGATCTGATCGAAGAATTGGAAATTCAATTGGATCAAGAATTTTATTCTTATTATAAAACGGAATCGCCTAATCACAGACAAGCATTACCAGCGACAGCACCAGTTTTCCCAAGAGGTTCCAAATCATCTGTGCCATTCGAGAAACCTGATAGAATGACAAAAAGTACGTCTGCTGGAACAGTTCGTACTCGCGCGTGTATGAAACATTCTCATTTGGATCAGGTTGGTAAATCTAACGAATCTATCGTTTTATTTTCATTTTTCTTCACGTATATATGTATGTGTATATATATATATATATAATATATATGTACAATAAAATCAGTCCAAGGTAACATATAAGGAAAAAACTTCAAATCAAAAAATTACGAGAAAAGTACGTACCACTCCTATCACGACGAACGCTAAACGCGAAATGTCGTCTACGAGGCAGACATTGCTTTCGAAGATTATGGCTTTGCAACAACAATCATCCTACACTGTACCGAAAGTAAACAAATCGTTTAAGAAGAACGAGGAAAAGGTATATATCTGTTGAAAATGAAACTATACATACGTAAAGTTCGTCAATTGATTGTTCTCTCTCTCTCTCTCTTTTTTTTTTTTTTTTCTATTAGATGATTCACACGGCTGTGCGAGATGCTATGAAGAAATATAAGAGAACTGGAAATATTACAGCTAATGTACCAACCATACCACCATTACCATCTTTACTTACACCACGTAACAAAGTCACTCATACGTCAACGATAAAAAATAAAAGTCGAACATATTCGAAAAAGACGAATGAGAAAAGAAACAAAGTTATGACGGACGTTCCAGATATATATGCTTTTGGTCTTAGCTTAACAAAATAAATAAATAAATAAATAATTAATTAAATAAATAAATAATTAATTAATTAAATAATAAATAACTAACTAAATAAATAATTGAATAATTAAATAAATAAAGAAGAAGAAACGATCATTGCCGTTACATATATTAAATATTGTATATCTTCATTGTTAATCTAATTTCAAATTTTATCTATGATCGATGTACGATTCAATGACGACTCTGCTTGTATATTATTATTCTTTTAAAATTAAATCGACATTTCATTATCATTTTCGTAATATGCGTTACCAATTTTCTTGTAAATGTTTTTTTTTAAATATCCATAATTTTAAGTAACTCGATATTGAATTACTTCTATCGAAAATGAAACGTTTTTAATACTTACTCGTTTCACGGGATCTAACACAGATCACTGTGAGACACACATCACCATAAAAAGAAAATATACTATAAGTAAGAGAGATAGAAAAATATAAGTTCATGACTTACTATTAATACTACCTCTTTCCCATTATTATGTACATCTGAGAGGAGTATCATCTATTAAGCTTATACACCGATAAAATAGAAGTATGGTGTTCTCCAATTTACGCTTTTAATTCGTATTTTATACATACCTGTCGCTGAAATCATACATGCTTGAACCGAAAGAACAACCCTCATTGTTATTCTCGTTTTTCCATAGCCCAACAACTTTGTTTTTATTCTATGGATTAATATAAATACGGATTAATATACACATATATATATGTATACATATGTATGCATATATATATATATGTATATATAAATGTAAAAAATATTTAGAAAAATAAACAACATACAATCATTTCCAGTAACTATATATAAATTTTATATTTTATTTGACATATAACATAATTTTCGTTCGTTCTGTTACATAGCCAAACGATGTTATATTTATAAATTCATATTTACAATATGATCTATTGGGTTCAACGTTAATAATAAAAGTTTTCTTTCGGTAATACTCTTTCATAAAATGGCAAAACCCGGTCTAGTTGTATATCATCAAAATCAAAATTTTTTTAATAAAAATATTGAAATGATAAGGATGATCGAAAATGATATGGATAAAATGTTTCCCAATGAAAAAAAAGATAATTTTCAATGTACTTATTTTCGACGTCGATCATCTAAAACATCGGTCGGTAATTATTTATCGTTAATACAATATTTCATTAAAAGTTGACGAAACAATTGAGATGTTTAGGTTAATAGATAAATCACATTGATATTTGTATATTTTAAGGATAAAGGAAAACGTAGGAACAGTAATCAAACGTCGTCTGATAGTTCTAACGATAGGACAGACAATGAAAGTGAATCAGAAAGTGTCGCGAATGTTTTAAGATGGTTGCAATCGTTACCACCGAATTTTACGAAACGCGATTTAGATGAAAGTACAAATTTGTATATGTTGCAAGAAACTGAACAAAATTTATATCGACTTTATACGAAGCAAGAAAGAAGCAAATCTCTTGGATCATCTTTGAAACGAAAATCGATCGATAAAGTACCACTCGAAGGAAAAAATAACATGCTACTGGAACACAAGAAGCGAGTTGAATTTGTTAAATTTAACGATACCAAACACGACTTAGAAAGAACACGAATGAAATCTTTTCAAAGAAAAATGTTAACGAAAGATAAGATATCTTCTATTAAGTCATCCGTTTCAAAATTATCTAAGAAATCCGGCAAATCTGATTTACATTCAATGAAAACGAAAAGTCGTCAAAGTTTAATTTCAATAAATGATAATCCATGCCAAGAAACTATAGGAATATTGAAAAATATTTCGCAGAATAAATTGAAGAATAAACTATCGGGTACACAAAGAAAAAAGATCCAAAAGAGAATTGCGGACAACAAACGTTTGATATACGTTTTGAACGAAATAATAAAGACAGTAGACAAAAGTAATCTCTCCGATAGAAAAAAAACTACGCATATTCGTAAAGATTATAATAAAAAGAGCAATGACGTAGGAAGTATTTTGAAAAAGGAGAATTTTGATACCGGAGAAAGTCGAATTGTAAAGCCTATTTTCAAAAATCCTGTAATAAAGAAAACGTTGGACGACACTATGAAAAATACTTTAAAACGATACATCTTTTCAAATAATTGGAATCATCTCGAAAAAAATAATATTGACATAAACGATGAACAACCTGTTAAAAAGAAAAGGTGCATAATACCTTCGTTAGCATGTGCAAATTTTGTAACTCCTTACATACCGATTTAGAAAGAAAGAAAATTTATTGAAATATTGAAATCATATTGTATCAAAATTATCTATACAATAAATTATATATGCAATAATAAAGAAACGCGTTTAAATGTCAATATATTTGTTGATTGGTTGAAATGGTTTCTTCGAAAATGCTAGTAACATCGATCAACTGTCGATTATCTATCGATCACCTGTCAATCGTATACATAAATATATAACTTAAAATTGAAAGTAATGTCACGATCGATAGGTTAATATTTTGTTGATATATATTTATAAATTCGTAGTAAAAAATTTATAGTTGCAAAACATTATAAAAATGCAATATGCAATGGGAACAAACAGAATGCATATACTCTCGAGGAGACAATGTGGTATCCTCGGACAAAGATACTTGGATCGAGAATTCGAAGAATGATTATGATAATATAAAAAATATTGATCCTAAATGGCAAATATCTTTAATTTCAGAAAATTGTATGATCAAAAAACATAATCAAGGTTGGCAGGTATATTCGATGGAATAATTTATACATATAACACGTACAAACTTATACTATAAACACATATTTACACGTTCTACCATTTTATTATTAATTCTATCGCAATTAGATCTGTCCGAAAAATATGGATGAAAATCAGGAGGACGTGAAGATTATAGTCGAAGAGAAAAAAAGTGCTGCTATATGTTGTAACCGTGACAATATCGATGATCTTTTGGAAGAAGAAAATAAAGAAAACGAATCCGATCATGGCAGTATATTGTTAAAAGAATGTTTGAGACTATTAACAACCTCCGACGCAAGAATTAATTTCATATTAAAAATTTTAACGAAAGCTTTGAACGAACGCAAGATTTTCGTGATTTCTGGAATATTCCCGGTAATAAGAAGACCTTTGAATAAACGTGGTTGGATTGAAAAAAAAGCTATTAGAAAAATGATTTCGTTGGCATGTGTAACGAACGAAGGTGAAATTTGATTATCTTGTAATATAATCTTCTGATATAAAATAGTACAAACATCCTTTCCCTCTTTTTCTAGGCGGATTAGACCAAGTAGAGAAGTTATTACGACAACCTGCTAACTTTATATGGTATACCAACAAGAAGGCAGTTGCGATACGAACGGACGAAAAAACGTTAATAAACAAATTTGCAGGATGTTATTTCACGTCAAAAGTACGAAATAATAACTATATTATTTTTTATCTCGTACGTCGATCACACAAAATGATTAATTTATCTTTTAGATCGATATGTGTAATAATTTAGAAAACGTTTCTTGGTTTTACGAAGCTGGTGTATCTAACATTCAATTTCCTCGATGTTACAATTTTTATCAGGTAATATTCATTATAAAAATAATCAAATACATTCTTGCAATGAATAATACGAAATGGATGTTTATTTTGATAGACCATACAAATCGAAGAATTCAAACACGATTTTTATATCACTGCATGTACTGGAATTTTGAAATGGTTTTTGTTTTTAACAAGTATAGCAGGACCTAACTCTGCATGGGCTCCGGATGGAACAATTCCTATAAATGCAATTTTATTTGCTCTCGAACGTTGTGTGGAATATTTAAGGTACATAATTTTTAGATTAATCGAATTAATCACTCGAATTTATAAGTCGATATTTTTCTTTCTTTTCTTTTAGCGTAAGAATACACGAAGACATAGATAGAGATGATTACAAAGACGCTCCTGCAACCGTTTGGAATCAATTTTTAGATTGGTATGGAAATATAATAAATCATCATGCCATTTTAAAAACAAATGACAAGGTTGATATAAACGTATGTTCATTATTTTATACGATCTTGAGATTTTTTTTTCTTTTTTTTTTTTTTTATTAAATGTTCAAGTTAAAAAATTAATCTAAAACGACGCATATTTGTAGGAACTGTTAACGTTAACTGATAACATTTTAAGAGAGATGTCAAAGTGTCGTCCACAAAGTCGTGTTGATGGTATGCGAAATATATGGATTTTAAAGCCTGGTGATAAGAGTCTAGGAAGAGGTATTGTTCTTAAAAATTCTTTGAACGATATATTGCATAAAGTAAACCAAGCTGCGAAGGAGGGAATGCAATATGTTGTTCAGAAATATATTGGTAAGTTTACTTCTTCTTTTTTTCCCCTCTAAAAAATCCGATATTTTTATAAAGAAATTTTTTATATAAAATTGGAAAAATATTTTTAGAACGGCCATTACTTGTTCACAAGACAAAAATAGATGTTAGACAGTGGTTTCTAATAACCAGTACGCAACCGCTCATTGTATGGATGTATAAGTAATCATTTTTAATCAATTTTCATTCTTTCCACGGGCTTATTGTCTCATTATTGATTTCATTGATTAAAATAATATTTCTTATGTCAGAGATATTCTAATACGCTTTGCATCAAGAAATTTCACGCTCGACGATTTCCACGAGTCTATTCACTTGTGTAATACAACTGTGCAATACAAATATAGAAAATTACCTAGAACCAATCTACATTTACCAAACGAATTCCATTGGGATCTTCAAAATTTTAAAGACTATCTCAGGTAAATAATTTCTCTTAATTATTATTTAAAGATCGATGATTTAATATTGGTTTAACTATACTTGTTGATTAGATCGAGAAACGAAGAGACAGCATGGGAAAAAATTATCAGACCAAGTATCAAACAGAATCTGATAGGTGCCCTATTAGCATCTCAGGATTATATGGTGAATCGGAAGAATAGTTTTCAATTATATGGTGCAGATTTTGTAATAATGGACGATTTTTCTGTTTGGCTCATTGAAATCAATACGAATCCTCGATTACATCCACCTAGTAGTACTGTTACTGCAAAACTTTATCCAGAAGTTATCGAAGACACCATAAAAAGTATAAAGATTAAAAATAATGATTGGATTAGTGTAATTTTAAAAAAAGATTCATAATCGAATATATTTCTAAAGTTATTATAGATCGTCGAAAAGGTCGAAAGACGTTACATGGTAAATTCGAATGCATTTTCAAACAACGTCATGCATTTTATGGGGTCAACGTTTTAGGTCAAGGAACAAGTCTTGGTATACGAGGGAAAAAAATCTGATATTAACGTTCTGATCTATTAAAAAATAACGAATAAGTCCGTAAAAAATAATAATGATAAATACTATCGATCTGAAATTAATGATAAAACAAAAAAATACGAAGCAATCGAATATCGTGCTTTCAATGCCATCAAATGATTTTAATAAATCTTATATAACCTCCTTTTCGATCTAAATTAAATTATTAATTATAAATCAATCAAATCTATTATTATCAAAAATATTATTTCGAAATTGAATTTTATATTTTTTGTCGCACTCATGTTCACGAATATGGAACAGAATTCTAATTGTAACGATCAAGATCGGTTGCATTCATCATTAAGACACAATGGTATTCTTCGCGGACAAACTACTACTATAACAAATAAAATAAATTCTCAACAGCCAACGAAAAGATTACCCTCAGGTAAAACATCGTACTGTTTCGCGACGATTCTCTCTTTAAATACGTTCTTTATCAATTATGACACGTTGATTCATAATCGGTAAAGCTGACGAAATATCGATCCAGTCAGTGAGCCTGGTACAAGCAACAAACGGAACGAATCTAAGAAATCCACTATATCACCAAAAACCGACTTCCTATCCCAAGGATTTTATAAGACGAAGATTTTGCAAATGAAACAAAGAAAACAATTCGACCAGCAAGTTTTAAAATCTGTTATCAAACCACCCAATTTTGTCTCACCACCAACTATTCTAACAAAAACTATGGACAAAGTACGGAAGCAAATCCCGACTCGAACTTTGTTAAATTTGAATCAAAACGTAAGAAATAAGTATATTCGTCTTAACACGTTATTAAATTCAATCAAAATATTAATTGACAAACCGAGATCTTCGATATCGTTTTGTAAACGTATTCTGTTTTAGAATGAGGAGAAAAAAATCGATAAACATTCGATTCTTTCGAAAACGACGAGAAACAATTATCAAATAATCGCAAGCAAAGATTCGTCGGATTGCAACGAAGAAATTGTTCATTGTTTCGTACCATCAAAAAACATATCCTCGCAGGAAAATTCTATTATTATTAAAGCGAATACGTCCGATGAAACGGAAGTAAATAATAAATCCATTGAACCTAAGCTGATTGAAGTGAATGAAATACCCTTCGAAAATCTAAACATAGATCATAATAACAAGGAAACTTATTTTGCGGTTCAACGGAGAGTGGAGGAAGCTGTTAAGGTAAAGATGTTATATAAATATATCGCATCGTAAGAAAAATTAATCGTACAACGACAATTTGATTTGATCGTAGAATAAAAAGATCTTTCTGATACGTGGTGATATTCCGTATTTGGAAAATACATTAAAAAAAAGAGGTTGGATAAAGAAATACGAATCTAGAAAAACGAGACACGTACCTTACGGTATTTATCACGATGATGTTCATAACTTTTTATAATTATTTTACGATTTTTACGATAATTACGTCATAGCATAATTATTGATTTTAGGTAGTGCAGCTATCATAGATTCACCGTCGATTGGTAATATTCATCTTCCAGACGGATCCTTGAACGAAGATTATATTATTTTCACTGTGTTGAAACATGTACCACCAGACTTTATTTGGGATTGTAGAAATGATTTTGTGGAATGGACGGGCCATATCAAACCTGAAACTTTGTTGAATAGATATGAAAAATCATTTATATATACGTCGAAGGTAAATAAAATAAATGAAAGTATGAAAAGTTCGTTTGTGAAAGAGTAAAAAAAAATGTTAATGAAGAAAAAGAAATATTAATTATATTTTTTGTTTTGTTTTGTTTTCTCAGCTTGGAATGGCAATAATTTTGGAAAATGTTCATTGGCATACCGAAGATAATATTGCCTCTGTACAATATCCAAGAAGTTACAACGTTGCCCGTGACAAAACTGCATTTCTCGATGATTATCGACAAACTGCAGCGGTGAGCCTTTTAAAATGGTTTACCCATCAAATCGATCAAGGTGTCGATATATTTAATAAAGGCTCGTCGCCAATTTCTTTGAAACAAATCGAATTCGCGATAAAACGGTGTGAGAATTTTATTGCCATGAAAAATGACGAATTTTTGGACGTATCAGAAAGTCCTATTTCTCCGACAGAGTGGGATAAATTTATCGACGATTACGTTATGGCTGTTCATCGTGGCAATGGAATTATAGAAGAAAATGTTCAAGAGTACAACAAAGAACGATCGTCCTTATCTGTGCGTTAAAAAAAGAAAAAAAACTTACGTATTTTTGTCTATACGATAATATCACCATTAGATTTGTACTAATAACGCAACGCGTTTATAAAAATTTAGATACTGTACGATTCGGCAGTGGAAATTTTAAAGAGAGTCAAAGAGAACGATCCTCAATACGAGTTAAATGGAATGCGAAATATTTGGATCTTAAAGCCAAGTAATTATTGCTGCGGTGTAGGAATTGCAATGGCCCATAAATTAAGTTACATAATTAAGAGGGTACAGGATTGCGCAAGAGATTATTTTATTGTACAAAAGTATATAGGTAAATTAAAATCTATTAGAATCTTTTTGTTATACGTTAAGATCAATGGAAAGCATATCGGAGAAATTTGATTTTCCAGAAAAACCATTACTCGTTAAGGATACGAAGTTCGACGTTAGGCAATGGTACCTTGTTACTAACAGTTATCCGCTAACTATATGGATTTACAAGTACAAAGTTTGTTTATGAGTAAAATTATTATCATTTTACTTCATAGTACTATGAGCAACAAATATTACTGTGTATCAGAGAATCGTTTTTACGTTTTAGCTCAAGGCCGTTCTCTTTTGATAGCTATCACGAAGCGATACACATTTGTAACACTGCAGTCCAGAATAAATATATCATTCCTAAGACTTCCATTCGTTCTCAGGATTGGGATTGTGAAAAACTTAACGAATACTTAAAGTCAGTGAACGTAAATTAGCATTGAGAATGATTTACGAAAAAAGGAGAAAAAAAAAAAAAGAAAAAAGGAAAGAAAAAAAAAAATTGAACTAATCGCAACGATCTAATTTTTTATATAGAACAATAGGCTATACGGGAGAACCATGGTACGAACAAATCTATCCAAAAATGTGTCAAGCTATAATCGCTACTATGTTGGCAGCACAAGAACACATGGATAAAAGAAGATACAGTTTTGAATTGTACGGAGCAGATTTTGTAATTATGGAGGATCTATCGGTTTGGCTGATAGAAATAAATACGAATCCTCGTATGCATCCACCTGGAACTAGAATCACTCAGAGATTATATCCTAATGTATTGGAGAGTCTTATAAAAGGTATCATTATTTATTTTATTTAATATCTCTTATCTAATAAATTAGTTCTATAAAACTGTTTTCTTTCTCATTTTTTCTTCTTTAGTCATAATGGATTATCCATTCGATCCAAACGCAGATACAGGAGATTTTGTGTTAGCGTATAAACAAGTGATCACCGAAATACAGCCAAACACTGGATTATGTCTGACTGCTTTGGGTAAAGCCATGCTAACAAAATCCAAAATTGTACAACAGCCGAATTGGCAATACCTCTGAACTGGTCTTTCACAAATTCTTTTATATACTATATATAATACAAAACAAAAGATTCACAATTACATCGACTAGATCGTTATAATTACAACTAATATATCCTAAAAACGAAGACTAACTCGATTGAACAAACAAAAGAGCGACTAATAAAAACGTATTTATTTTACAAGTAACAATATCACGAGTATACAATTCTGTATGAACAGATTTCTTTTCTTTCTTCTTTTAAATACATATCTATAGACGATTAAGTAGAGGACATTCTTCTCACGTCTGTACTTATATTTCGATACGTACAAAATCCACTCTCAATCTTAGATCATCTATTCACTTTCCCGGTTTTTTCTTTTTCTTTTCTTTCTGTTTTTTTTTTCTTTCTTTTCTTTTTTCTTTCTTTCCCTCTCTCTCTCTTTTCTTTTTCTTCGATTAAAATAATGTAAAATTTTTGCAACACAATAACAGATGTCCCTTATCAAAATTTTCGATTATAACTAGAATTGTTAAATTGTGCAATACCGCGTATTGCAAATATTAAGGAAATCTGTGTGCATGTTGTTTCATACAACCGATAAATAACATTCAAGTTTAATAACGGAATAGCTTTAATCAGTTTGCAGTTCCATATTGTTATATTTACTGTGTGAGATAAATCTTCTGCTTCTACAGAAAGTACAAATATACCCTAACATAATATTCGTAATATATTCTAACTGAAATAAAATCATTTTATTTCCTGTTATAATACAATAAGAGAAAATCCATACTATTTAAAATTGTATTTGTGAATTGGGAACACATATATTTAAACCGCACTTACACCAAATATAGAATTAACTAATTTGCTGAACAGCCGTCGGATACGTCTGCAAGCAATTTATTATATCACACACAATAATATTGAAGAATAAAGGAATTTCGTTGACATAAAATTCAATGAATTTTGATGTAAGTGTAGCTTGAAAAAAAGTTAAGTCCCAGTTATGATCGTAATGAAACCTTTCAAGCATGAAATCTATCATTCGATTTTGACATACCAATTAAAGTCATAATCAAATGACATTTCAATGCTTCGCAGATTTCAACAATCACAGTGAATAAATTCACACAAGCTTTGGGCATTTGTTGCTGCATTGACTGAAATATTTTTATATGCGCAGCAAACGAGTATTCTTGTTGGTTATGAACTAATTTCAAAACCGACAAGAATATGTGAATATCACATATATATCTGCACGGTATAATACAAACTCACGTAACTGGTTTTAGCGTAAACGACAATTTAGGCCTCGAGTTGTTCTTGCCTAGGATCTTTTTCTGCTCCTCCTTAACACGTTTTTCATGTTCTTTTCTCATTCTCTGTCTTTCTTCTTCCATAAGACGTTGTTCTTCGACCATTGCCAATCTCTCCTCAGCCTAAAGTTACAGGGTTAAAGAATAAAAGATGATACAAGACAAGTATATGTATCTCTACTTTGTCTTCTTTTAATCTATTTGTAACTCACAAGTTTCTTCTGTGCTTCTTCAATTTTTCTGTTGTTTTCCTCCATGATCCTCTCTAGTTCCTCGCGCTTCTTCCGCTCTTCCTCCTACAATGACAACAGAATATGTTTACACAAGGTAATGATATCGTCGCTCACCAGTTGTTGGTACACCGTTCATATCCGAAAGCTTAGTGCCGCTATGTCAACAGCCTAATACATCCTAAGAACCTTCATGTATAGGAAAAGTAATTGGGGATATGTGAAATTTTTAGGCCGGGTTTTAGATAAGTAGGATGGCTTGTCGTGATAAAATGACAGAGGACGCATGTACAAAAAACCCACTTCCTTTCTTTCAGAATTAAACTTGCTCCTCTTAGTTCCCAGCGAATGCTGTGTATTGTCAGAGATTTCCCAGATGAAAATACGACGACTTAGGATGCCACTTGAAAGTGAAAAAAATAAATTATGACATTGGATCGATATCCACTGTGCATGCAAGTATATAGACAAAATCTTGATACTGTCCTGTTTCTTTTTTATTTATTCATTTATTTAATTATTATTATTATTTTTTTTTTTTTAACGCGACACGCCTATGTTTCCGTTTAATGCAGAATAAAGACTAAATATACAGAAAGAGTGTATATACTTTACCAGAGAAGATACATTCGTGTGTATAATGATCAGCGTTGATATATATATATATATATATATATAAACACAGATGTATATACACACATATATACATATATACACATATATATTTTTTCAAACGATGTTCAGTGTTTTTATTTGAAATTATTATATTCAAATACATTTAAAAACGAACGGTGCCATCCGCCCGACCTGTTGACGGAATGCGTTGTGTCCCAGGTATTAACTATTTAACGAATCTAAAATGATCCCTAATGTGGTCTCTTTTCTCGATAGTGTTTCAACAAAGAATGATAATAATAATATTGGTATAAAATGAATTATGAATATATAAATTGGATAATACCTGAATGGAGCTCACGCCAGCACGTAGGGGATGCCTTCTTCATCGACAATCACTCAGCAGTGAGTTAAAAACCGGCATCTTCTGTTGGTAGTCAGTAAGGAAGGTGACCTATATATTGCTAGGTCGTGCTTTGTTGCTATGGGATTCTAATTCTGCCCCTTAAGGTCTACTTCTCCCATTCTAATAAACTTTTTTTCCCAAACTCGTCGACATTTTCAGTGCAAACTCAATGTGCAAAGCAACAAGGACAAAGTTTGTTCAACTTGTAATCAGGATTGCTGTCCATCTGACCAGAGTGTGTGTTGATTTTTTTTTTTCCAAGGATAAAAAGAAAAAAATTGTGCACAAACACGAACGACAAAATATTCTTAGTCAGATGTAAAAGGAATATGAAATAAAAAAATAAAAAATAAAAAAATAATAATAATAAAAAATAAAAAAAAAGAGAGAATTAAAAAAAAAAGAAGAAAAAAAAGAAAAGACAAAGGAAAGAATAAAAATAAAAATCTATCGTATATAAATGCCTGTATATATATATATATATAAATATATATATAAATAAATATATATATATATTTATATATATATTAGTAGATTTCTGCAGATCTAGTTGATAGCAGGATTTTTCATTAATGACAATCAAAGACTTCAAAATGTTGTATCAGTATTGCACAAAAAAAGAAAAAAAGAAAAAAAAAAGAAAGAAAAAAATACTAGAGCTCGGTATTTGGAGCGTTTAGAAAGATTGCACACTATAACTACCTTGCATAGATTTTTAATATAATCTACCTAAATTTCAAGACTAGTTTATCCAGCAAATTGAAGCCAATGTGTTTCTAATTGAAATACAATGGTATAAAAACCCCACAAAAAAAATAAGGAAAGCAATTACATTACAAGCTATTAGATATGGTTAATACATAATTTTTTTACCGACTGATAATTTCTTCAATAAATGATGATAATATTCAAGAGATAAGTAAGACTATGATATGTAGATAATGATCGTATGAAAATACGTTTAGATCTTCAACGAAGTATTCATCCTAAATTTTTTAATTTTTATATATTGACAGAAAACGTGTGCAAATACGTAATGAAATAATAAATCGCTACAAACACCGAGTTTTTTATTGTGATAATAACTGAAGTAGATAATTAACTAATCAAAATAAAGTATAAAAAATGTACTTCATTTATAATCACTTCATTATATTTATATGATTTATTTGTTATAAAAGTCTAGCATTCCTGTAAAACTACTATTTCACCGAAAAAAACTGCTTAGGGATCAACATTAGTTTCCCATTCCTTAGAAAAATAACTTTATTTAAAAATAACGATCATTTTGCATTTTCTTTTCAATATATTACAAATCTTGGAATTTTTATTTTCAATAATTGAAATACTTTTGTTTTTACTTTTTTTTCTTTTTTTAACGGATTATGAGGACATATGCGCGTGTAAACTAGTTTCGTAAGTATTTTGGCTCGCCTGATCGACAAGTTCAACAGCTTTAAAAATTGTGAACAAAACTTTTCAGATTTTGCTTTGGACACAATTTTCAGTTGTTGATGCAATTGCCAGTCGAGATATAGTGTGATGAAAGGTTATAATGTTGTACAGATATAATAAATATATACATGGTACAAAATACAATGTTCTGTTCATAAATAATTGATACATGCGCCTATGATATCAACATCTTTTCAATAATATAAAGTATTTCTCCCCAACAACGCGACTTCAGTGGATGCTGGGAAGCTAAAGCAGTATGGTTTGTCAGTAATTTTTGTATATATACTCAAGAACCATACTGCTTCAAGCCCAAACGCTGTAACCGCACGATATAAGTATTTTAAAAAATATTACGTTTATTTTACAGTATAATAAATATTGTTGTAGGTACTAAGCAATATCGCAGGTACCAAGCAACTTGCAATGAAAAAGTAAATATATATGCAATTTATATTATCGACATTCTGTGCAGTACTTGTCCCTAATCGCTGATCTTCAGAGATGTACAAACCATGTACGATTACACAACTATTGCAATGCAATATTTCATCTTACCCACTTCTCAGTCACAGAATTCTATCTCTTCTTAGAATTTAATTAAAGCATTATAGCTTGTTCCAAGTTTAATAGCTATAATGCTATAAACATATTACAGAACCTGCCTTTTTGTTAAAGTATAGGTCCAACGTAATATCAGAGTACTTTGAAAGTAACAAGCTAACTACCCACTGAAAGTAACAGCGCTTGGGCTAACACTGGCCAATGTTTCTGTGGATTGGTCTTACCTCTCTTCGTTTCTCCTCCTCACGCAGTTTTGCTTGTCTCCATTCCATCTCCTCCATCATTTGACGCTCCATCGCCCTTTTCGCTTCCTCTACTCGTCTCTGTACCTCCGCTTCAATTTCTTCTTTACGTTTTTCAAGTTCTTCCTCGACCCTCTTCTGTACTAATTCCTCTATACGTTTGGCTGCTTCTTCTTCAACCATCTTTTGCTCCACTTCACGTTGCCGTCTGCAGACAGACAGCCAAGTATGTTGTTCTAAAAGATCTTATTTAATTTTTCGCACATAGCTTTTTCGGCCATGCTTTTTTTTTTTATTTTCTTGTATAGAATATGTTAAAAGTATCAACTTTAAAATGGATACGTTACACTCAAGCCACTTAATAGTAACCTTATTTTCCCAATAACCTTTCGGCATATACTATGGTTTTATTAGAATATGTTTGGCATGCTTTTCCATTTTTATTTATAAAATACGAGTTAAGGCTGATTAACCACCACCATGAAATAGTTATACAATCTTACCCAACCGCATTCGTGATGAGGGTTTTGTTCATTAATTCTTTCTTTTTCCTGACAACACAATTATAAAAAAACGTATAACAAGAATTTTATAAAACAATATACTATTACTCAATTTTAATTTTTTATTTACTTTGTTTAATAATAAATCAAAATATCTGGAAATAATGGAAGTATGATATATCATAGAAATAGTAAACATAACATACTAATAGAATAAAGCAAAATAAAAACTTATAAGCAAGATTGATGCAGCTTTCCTTAATAATACCTACTGCCAACAACATGCAAAAATTAATACACAAAATTTTATTCAATGAAATATTTGCACCTTTTGTCTATAGGACAAAATATTATATTCCACTGCAATTCAAATCACTTTGCATATTTTCTTCTTTCTCTTAGTCAATAACATAAAAACATTTATTTTATATTATTCAATCGTATCAATTAAATTATATAAGAATCCTCTCCAGAAATTTGAATACACACGATAGTAACTTATGTACAATATCCTTGACAGATAGTACCATATAAAAATGATTAAACAATTACCTTTGCCTCTCCATTTCTGCTAGCCTTTCGACTTCATCCATTTTCCTTTCTCTGTCTCTATACGATCGTTTTTTATGACTAACTATATGTACATCGTCAGATGCATCAGATCCTGTACTCGATGATGCTGAGTGAGATCTTTTCCTGCATACAAATATTATATATCAATATCGTTAATACAATGGTCACGAATAAATAACGTAGAGTCAGAAGAAACAAGAGTCAAAAAGATTCATTGAATTATATCAAATTCTATACGCGTAATTGGATACATTAGCGATTAGGCAAAAATTATGTAGACGAGTATAACAGTTTCGTTATATGCTAATAACGTTAATGTATTACGAAGGACAACCATATGTCGGTGTCAATAAGAAGCTAGAACACACATTGATACATAAAAAACAATGTGTAACGTCTCGTAATTATAAATTAACACGCAATAAATTCAACATCGCCCAACGATGCAAGGCGCATGACAAAATGGTGGAATAGACGACGAAGGAACGATAATATATCTATATACGCGTATATATGTATGCATAGATAAATACATATAGAGTTAATATAGTAGTAAATATAACAAACCTTGATTTAGAAGAGCGTTCTTTCGGCTTATCCGAATATTTGTTATTGGAATGTTTTTCGCGAGACTTGGACCGTTTGCGAGAATGTTTGCTCTTGTGACGCCTTCTACTCGGCGATTTCGTTCTAGACCTCGAACGACCCATTTTACTTAATTTAACCGTTTTCTTGATAGACTCAATCGCGAACAGAAATGTTCCCCCGTCGAGGAATATCGTTTGAGTATAAAAGTCAAAAAATTCACTTTTCAAAACGACACAAACGAAAGAACGTCCACGAGAATACCGCAACACGAGTTACTTGTGTGATCACACTGCAGCCATCTTGAAGTTGACAATCGAAAAATGGCGGCGCAATTGTCGTTCGAATAATTTATTTTACTATGAGAAAATATAAGTTTAAGATAGAAGGATGATATAGTTTTTTGAAGTTAACGGATAGAGATAAAAAGGTATTTGATATCGTTACGTTATGACATTAAAATTTATCGGCTATCGATGCAATTATTTAAGTAACCTTCGATACTCTCATCGACCAATCAGATGTCGACAATAAGGCCGTGTAGTTACTGCAAGGACGATCTGTGCGTGCAATACTAATTATTTATATTTCATTTGGCGTTACATCATGCTACAGTTTCGTAACAAGTGAAATCTAAAGTCAATCGATTTGTTTATATTTACAAAATAAATCTACTATCGCATAAATTCTACGAATGAAGAAAATAAGTTTAGCAGCTATGTCAGCCAATAAGAAGCTTTATATAACCGAAGCGTTGACCAATGAGATCATAACATAATAATCGTGTTATTGTATTCTGCTCTATCGTCGACTATAATTAATCCTAAAGAAGAGCGATTCTTTCTTAGGTTTAAATAATATTTACGTGTCGCGCGTCGTCGGATGTTATTCGTGAAAATAAAATCGTTGTCTCACGATAGAAATAGACGAATGTTACGACATAAACGGTAAACAAGTCGAGTGCTTTCCGAAGATCTGTCGATTATACGCGCGCAAGAAAGATAGAGTGAGATAACTGCGAGTAGGTGGGGGGGGGTCAGAGAGAGAGAGAGAGAGAAAGAAAGAGAGTGAGAGTGAGAGTGAGAGTGAGAGAGGGAGAGAGAGAGAGAAAGAGAGGGAGAGAACAGGCAGGCAACCATAGGAAAGAAACGGCGAAGAAAAGACGGCGTCGCGCGCATCTCATTCCACTCTGTCCGCGACACAAGAAAATCAAGATGGCGCTCCTCTGTTTGCGGATACCTTTGCGGTGGATATAAATACGTTCTGAAAAAAAGAGTGTGTTTGGGGGGAAGTTCGCTAAGGAGAAGATAAAATCGTGTCGTACGTCGAGAGGCCGCCTGTTCGTCGTCGTCGAGTGGTTCACGTTATTTTAAACGTCGATCGAAAGAAAGAAAAAAATCGTAGAAAGACGGAGGAGGAGAGAAGGCTAGGAAGGCGAAAGAGAATCGTCATCGAGAATCGTCGTCCTTCCTCTCCTCTCCGTCGTTGTTTTTGTTATCATCGTCGTCGTCGTCGTCGTCGTCGTCGTTGTGGTTGTCGTTGTCGTTCTCGTCGTCGTCGTCGTCGTCGTTGTTGTTGTTGTTATCGTTGTCTACGTTGTTCGTATTCGTTGTCGTCGTCGCAATAGTCAGCTACAGCGGCGCCGGTGCTGCCGACAATATCGTCGCGGCACTTTGGGGAAGAGAGATCGAAGGTGTGCGTTCACTGCGGCGGCCACCTGAGGAATGTTGGCGGATCGGCGTTTTCGAGTCGTTCGTCGTCGGAGAGTTGGAAACTAATCGTTGAACGTTTGAAATAATTCGAAGGAAGGACGGAGGAAAGTAAGGAGAGAAAAGCGTGCGCGTAATTGGCGCTATAGGTTACGACGGTGGTCTGTCCTATACGAGAGCGTATAGGGACGTTTTGGTAGGAGAAGAGAGAGAGAGAGAGAGAGAGAGAGAAAGAAAGAAAGAAAGAAAATAAGCGAGAGGGGAGGGAGAAGAGCAGAAACTCGAGTAAAGACAAAACGGAGACGAAGAGGGTGAGAAAGAGCGTGAGAGGAGAGAGAGAGAGAGAGAGAGAGAAGGTCGTGGAGCGAACGAGCGAGAGGGAGAGATAGAAAAAAAGAGAGAGAGTGCGAGAGAGCTCGGGGGAGGGGGACTCTAAGCGCGGAAGGTGCTCGTTCGCGGATCTTCCGTGACGTATGTGTGTCGCGGAGGGTTGGCTGAGAGGTCCGTCGCCGCGAGTCGTGTCGCCGCGAGTGCCGTCGTCGTCGCGGCGCGAGTGCGGTTCCCGGTTTCGTCGATGCGCCGCTGCAGCCCGTTGTTCCTGCATCACCACGAAACGGACGACGAGCAGCTCGGCTTCGTTCGCGGCAACAACAGGAGGAGAAGAAATTAGTCCGCCGGCTCTGGCGGAGGTTCGTGTTCGCCGGCAGCGGTGGGGCAAGGAGGCGCCGGAAGCAGCCGCGAGTCCGGAAGCATAGCGAAGAAGATGGCCTTCAACGAGGTGAGTTATACAAAGACACCACTTCTCCGTACTTTTTCGATCCCGCGCCCTTCGACCTCGCGACCCCCAAATGCTCTCTCTCTCTCTCTCTCGTTCTTTCTCTCTGTCTCTGTCTATCTCTCTCTCTCTTTCTCTCTCTCTATCTTCATCTCCCTCTTCTCTACCTAACTTAACCTCTCCGTTCCTGCGCACAGCTGGCACGCTCGCTCTGCACCTTCCCCTCTCTACTCTACTCTACTCTACTCCACCCCCACCCCCACTTCCCACCCACCACAATGCGTCTCATCTACTTGCGAAAACACGAACTCTCGCGAGACCGTCCGAGATGCTCTATACTCGCAGCGCATTCTCACCGATGAACGCGCATATTCGAACGTAAGAGACGCGAAACGACACGTGACCTTGACGAGAAAAGAGAGAGAGAGAGAGAGAGAGAGAGAGAGACCACGTCTTTTCCTCTTCCTCGAGAACTCTCGAGATCGCCCCTTTTCCTTCGTAATAATAACCAACGTACATGCTTCATTCTCGTTTATTGATTCTACGCGAGCGTTCTAATAATATTAGTTATCTTATTATTACTCCTTTCGCACCGTTCTATGTCGTCTCTCGATTCTTACGTTCAAGACTACGAGCTGTACTATATCTCAAAGGTACACTTTGATAATATCGTCGTCTTAGCGATGTTCGAAAAGAAAAGGAGGACGCGATTACGAAAGTCGTCCAAGTCGTTTGGTAAACGTGTGTTCGAGATAGAGATAGATAGATAGATAAATAGATAGATAGAGAGAGCAAGAGAGAGAGAGAGAGAGAGAGAGAGAGAGAGAGAGAGAGAGAGAGAGAGAGTGAGAGTGAGATAAAGAAAGAAAGAAAGAAAGAAAGAAAGAAAGATATATGCGTTGTTGTCCTTGTTTTGACAGCTACGTACATGATATTTGATATTAACACGTTGTTTCTGAAAAAGAGGAAAAGAAAAAGGAAAAAACAATGTTTTCATTCTCTTCTAAACGACACGTCCTCTACTCGAGGTCGTTCATTTATTATCACGAATATAATTCGTCGTAGTTATTTTCTTTCTTTAGTTGATATATTTCGGAGTAACGTTGGAGATTCGCGATAGGATAAATACGTCACTACGATTGCGTTCGTTCACTCGTTCGTTCGTTCATTCGTTCGTTCATTCGTTCGTTCGTTCGTTCGTTCGTTCTTTTTTTTTTCGTTTCTTCGTATGTACACGTAACGCGCAAAAAAAACACGCGTAACCTCGCGTCGTGGTTCGCTCGAAAAGAATTTCATCGGAAGGATTTATTGGCAACGTTGAATGCGAAGCTTATCGGTTCTACGGTGACGCATAGCTCTCTGCCTCTGCACGTTGCAATCACGTCGCAACACACCGCGCCACCCCGTTTTTATCACGAACTTCTATTTATTACCAGAGTGTTCCTTGGAGATGAAAAAAGAGAGCCGATGGGTAATTAATACAGGGAGATCTCATTTCTTTGATAGGCCAATGCGAACTTCGTTTCTGCAATTCTGTACTTTTTCTCTTGTTACTTATCTTTCTTTGTTTTTCTCTCTCTTTCTTTCTTTCTTTCTTTCTCTGTTTTCTATCCTTATCCTCGAGCGTTCCCTCGTTTCTTCGACGTTTGCAAATTTTTTCGCGTCGAAGCAAACGTATTCAATTTTTTTTTCCCTTTTGTTCTTTTTTTCTTTCTTTCTTTTCCTCTCTCTCTCTCTCTCTCTCTCTCTCTCTCTCTCTCTCTCTCTCTCTCTCTCTCTCTCTCTCTTTCTTTTTTTTTTGTCGATAAGAAACGCGTCGATCAAAGAAGCGTATAAAAATTTCGCGAACGCTTGCCAAGCGGACAATGTCAAAATCCAAGGATTCGCAAATATTTCAAGCATGAGTCATGCACTCCTTTCAAAAAGTTCACTTCTTATCGAGCAAATGCATATGTCCATAGTAAAATGTGTAATTCGTACGAATGACGAATTACGTTCGACGAATTTTACTTAACGATTGTACTCGACTCGAATGTTGTTAAAAGGAGTACGTAAGAGAATAAAACGAAGAGAACATTATATATTTTGTATATAATAGTTTATAAGATCCGATCTGTACCTCGATTTACCCTAACGTTTTTATTCATAGTAGATTTTTCGTCTTGGGTATATACGTACATAGATAGATATGTACACACACATATCTTATCTATGTTCGAGTTTGCGAAATCGATAGAGTCGATTCCTGAGATACATATAATATCGTTTCACATTTTCGATATTCATCGAGAGATAGAGAAGGACGAGACGATGAAATTATAAGAGAATAAAAAAAAAAAAATAGGAAGAAAATTAAAAAGAAAAAAAAAATAAATAAACAAATAAAAAGGAGAAAAAAAAACGACATAGAAATAACGGGCTCGGCATAGAAAGCCACCTGCTACCCTCGCTGTGATATCGATCGAGATGGGATATGTACGTACGAGTGTCGAGGGTGGGATTCTGTCTCCTCCCCCTTTCGACAGCTCCGTACTCATCGACGATCATATGGCTTCGTACTGGCATACCATGCCGTTCGAGTATTTGCCGTTTCCACGACAACGCGTTCATCTCTTTCGAGATATTAGCACGTCATGCTTCGATTATCCCTTCGAGAATTTTTACGGGACTTTTACGCGATCGGTTTACCTTTTAAGGTCTTCTAAATACAATATTTAGAATTTGAAATTAGAACGAACGTTATTGGCTCTTCTCTCTCTCTCTCTCTCTCTCTCTCTCTCTCTCTCTCTCTCTCTCTCTCTCTCTCTCTCTCTTATTGTCTTCCTTCTCCTTCTAGAATAATTAATCGGTTCGATAACAAAGTGATTTGAAATTCTCTGGAGACCTCTCTGTCTGTCTGTTTCTCTCTCTCTCTCTCTTTCTATTTCTATGGATTCTGTTCATCGACGATAACGTTGTCTCTGTCGTACGACAATTCTCCTCTCCTCTTTCCCCTGTACGCGTGTAACGCACACCAGGACACGATAACGTCGTTGTTACTCTTATCGTAGCTCGGGAAGCCTAGCTCGTTGGCTAACTCGAGCAAAAGCGCGATGCACCCTCTGTGCGTTCTCTTATCTCGCCCGTGTGCCTTCCGTAAACGTTATCGACTGGAACGTTCAAATCATGTGCCCGTACTGCTCGTTTATATCTACATATATTTATACACTTTTTCAAATATGCATAGTACATACCGTGTATAATGTGAATAAGTAGATATATGTCTATCTATATCGTGGTTACGTGGGTAGTATGTATTTCGAGACAATAAAGTGCGAAGCGTCCGTGCATGCATTTTGACGATTCGTATTCTTTTTTTTTTTTTATTTTTTCTTTTTTCTCTTTTTTTATTTCACTCCTTTTTTCCTTTCCTTCTCTCTCCCCCCTTTTTCTCTTTATTTCTCATATTGCATTTAATTATTTAGCGGAAAGAAAAGCACGCTTTATTAATGTTTATTCGAATTTTTTTTTTTTAATTTTTAATTTTTAATTTTTTTTATATTTTTTTTTTTTTTTTTATTTCCTCTTGCTCTAGGAATTTTGTCCCGATTTAATCAGACGTTTAGTTAACGGTAATCCTATGATTTTAGATTGGAAATTATGATTGTAATTTGTCGTTTAAAAAATTACCAAACTGACTCAGATTTTTTCCTCGGATCTTAATTCCCGACACAACCGGTTAGATATAGCGTTAATATATACTGTAAATTAATCGTTATATTGGCAATTGAAATATTCACTCTTGTTTGCCAACCTTAAGGCAATATTATTTTTGTAAATCGACGTAAAAATATCCAAAGAAAGTGGATACGAAATTAGCGATATTTTTGCAGGAATATAAAAAGAGATCGTCGTATTTTAGAAAATATGGAAATAGGTATCGGAGCTTGCGATCGTAACGATTACTTAAGACGAGTTAAAATCTCCTTTATTTTTTATCTTTCATTTTTTTTTTTTATACGTACATATTCATTATATAAAACAAAAAATGCGAATCCTTAGAACGGATGAGCTGCGATAAACTGTTCGTTATATACATTTTCTTATATATCAAGATATATATATATATTTTTTTTCTTACATTATAAATTCGAAGAAAGGTAAGGCGCGTGCAACGAACTCGAACGTACCGTGACGTACTTTTCGTGAAACTTTTGGATCGGAGGTACGCGAGAATTAATCGTAGCCGGTGGCAGTGCTGGCGCATTCGGTAGGTTTCGTTCGGTCGTAAACGTCACGAACGGAACCCCTCGTAAAGCGAGTAATAGCTTTGTGTCGTGTACATATGT
Source organism: Vespula pensylvanica (assembly GCF_014466175.1). NCBI lineage: Eukaryota > Metazoa > Arthropoda > Insecta > Hymenoptera > Vespidae > Vespula > Vespula pensylvanica. Next base: position 17,000,611 of record NC_057685.1, read on the forward strand.
GAAGACACATATATACACACAGACAGAATTATACACATATATACAGATTATATAGACACGTATACGTACGTTTGAGATACATGCATGTAGGTGATAACGTCGGAGTCATGTACTCGACTCCTCCGTCTATATATGGATGCGTTCGAATATTTTACATAAGACCAAACATGGCCGATCTGACACGTGTGTGTTAGAGCAAAAGTCTTTATCACCGGTGCGATACGCCGATGCGTTACCACGTAAAACCTTTTCTTAACGCTTCTCGATCGATTACACGGAATCGAGTACTTATTTATATCAGAAAAGACGTAAATATTTTCATCAATAAAGATTAATCTACCAAGTTTTTGGAAATGAAAGATTATTTTATATTGGAAGTATCTAACATCGTGATCTTATCTAGCATCATATTTTCTGACATCGACGATATTGTTTATCGAGATCTACAGTGATATTTTTTACTTAATATCGACGTTTAATGATAATAAGAGTTTTCTATTGAAATGTTGAAATATTTATAGGTAGGTAAATCTAACGATACATTCTCTGCGAAATGTCGGAAATAATGAACGAATAAAAGTATCTATCATTTATGTATTCAACGAGGATCAATTATACCTAATCGAGATTAACTTTCGAATACTAGTTACATACACACACATATATATATATACATACTTGTAACGTATGTTGAATAAGTACTTACGTACGCCATTCAAGAAGTTAAATATTTCGATCAGTTCAATATTTTCGATCGTGTAATCGATAATATAACAGAATTATAAGTCAGCTACCTGAGTTTAACTCGTGATCGTTGACCCGTGTTAAAAAGTAAGGACCAGTTTTGGACCAGTTTTGTAAATAATTATCAAAGGTAATTCGTGGTTAAGCGTCCACGTTATACGAACACATACATTTACCATAAACAAATCCGGTCTCCGTGTCCCCATGACATTTCCATTTATCATTCTCAGATATAATTATAGCGAATTAGTCTCGTTCGTTCGCCGTTATATTCTACTTTTAAGAATTTTTCTCGTTTATTTTAATCTGATTGTTTTTTTCGATCGAATTTTATGCAACTTTATGTAAGAAAAGAGAGAGAGGAAATTGACACTCGTCGAAAGGTTCTCTTTCCTTACACAATATAACAGGTTTCTCGTTCGAGACGAAAAAGAAATTCCAATTTCGCGTAGATCCTCGAGAAAAGATCAGACAAATCCATCCCTCGATCTAATCTACGTGCTAAGGGAAAAAGTACTTCGTTCTAATAAGACCAGAATTCTCCGTTACTTTCACGCAAGATATCTATCTTGGTTATTCCAAACCCTCAAGATTTTCTCTTTCAAAAATTTAAATTATTACGTAGAGAGAGAGAGAGGGGGGGGGGAGGAAATTCTCTTGAAAATCTCTCTCTCACTTTTGAAGACATCGTACTTAAGAATTAGATTAAAAATTCAATTTTTTCCCCCCCCCCATAGTTATATCGTGCTATTTATTTTTTTTATTATATCTTTGAAATTTTCAAGAAAAGCTTTTACATCGATGTTTCGTTGGAAACAATAAATCATAAATAAAAAGGCTATGCTTTTAAGTTTGAATAATTCTTGCGAGATCTTGCGAACGAACGTACGAACGAACGAACGAACGAACGAACGAACAAACGAACGAATGAAAAGTTTTCTTCGATTGTGATGTAAATCTGTAAGGTTAAAGAATTACGTTTTAAATTCAGTCAAGAAGTCTTCTTCGTAGGACAACGTTTGACAAAAGTTTGGTGCAACAAGCAGGAAGATGGAAACTAAAGGAAAAGTTTAGAAGAAAAGATTCTTGAGAGAAACGCTAAGTCGCGTTCGTAAAGAGACAACGAAAGTTTTCTTTTTTTTTTTCGTCCCTCCTGTATATTTGTTTGCCATTCTACATAATCGAAATTCAAAGTAGTAGATTTTTTCGTCGATTTCGTCGACGTCGAAAAATGCAAATCGCTTCGGGCTGTTTCGTAGGGTTGCATAATCGGTAAGTTCCTTGGATATTCAGCCGGTATCGATCTGTCATTGGTTCAGCAATATTTATTGAACCAGTACGTTTCGGTACTTCATCGACATAAAACTACTCATTCTCATTGGGATCACTCATTGAAAAGTTAAAAGTTCAACTTGTTTTCATCCTCGAATATTTTTAGAATTTATAATATAATATATATATATATATATATATACATATGTCATAAATATAATCAATAATGGTAAATAAGATAAAAAGATGTGTGTGTATGTATGTATGTATGTATGTATATATGTATGTATGTATGTATGTATGTATAAATAAATCAATATTTAAATTAAATCGAAATTTGCGAAAGAGATATGTATTAAGGATATATCCTTCCACATTTCATTAAAATCTAATTAAATATATAAATAACTATATATAAGATATAATTAAATATATAAATAACTTATATATAAGAAAACACCGCGATTAAATTCATGAAAACGTGATATAGACGCTATTATACATTATCATACGATACATAGTCAAAGTTTCCTACTTGGATACTCGTTTCAATCAGACAAGATACTAATACCTCTTGAAAGAAAAAAGAAAGAAAAAGAAGAAGAAAAAAAGAAAAGGAAAGAAATCAAATGTCGAGAGAACGAAAGAGAGAGTGAAAGAGGGAGAGTAGAAGAAGTCTGTCTTCCTTTTTCTCTTTCCGAAGAGAGAAAGAGATGATCGTCCGTTCGATGGAGGATCGGTGCTCCTCGTAAAAGTTGGAAGCGCAATTTGCCGGGTTTTAGCTGCAGGGCAGTAGCATCTACTACTCTTCTCCTTATACGAAGGTCGTTTCAGTGCGAGTACGGTATCCTTAGGATCGTGAGAAAAGATGCGGACAAAGGAAACGAGGTATTCCGAGTAGTAGTGGCCTGCCGATCTTCTCGTGAAAAGAGGCGCGAGAGTAAAGGGAAGAAGAAAGAAGAAAGGGAGAGAAAAAAGGGAGGTACAGTAAGAGAGAAAGAGAGAGAAAGAGAGAGGGGGGGATTGAGGGAGGGTAGAACTCACAGGTAGAGGAGAAAGGAGCAGTCAGGATAATGGAATTTCTTCTTTATCTTCGAACCATCGATAAGTGTAAGAGAGAGATAGTGAGAGTGAAAGAGTGAGGATAAGAGAGAGAGAGAGAGAGAGAGAGAGAGAGAGAGAGAGAGAGAGAGAGAGAAAGAGAAGAGCTTTCATCGGGTATAACAAAAAATAAAAGTCGAAGAGTACGACGTCGTTGAGTTTCAATCGAGTCTCGATCGCGTCATACTCGTTTCCCATTTTAACAAGGCTCGTTCATGCTTCATCCACTGGATATTCATTTTCATGGACATCTCTACACTCTCTGGTCAATATATTGCGCGTGTATGGAAAAGGGACGGCTACTTTATCGGCATTTTATAAATGAAATTTCGTTGGAAATTCTACGAAGCTATTATCATTCGATACAAACGAGTCTCAAGGCCGAGTCTCAATTACTATTACGTTTCTAACAATTAACATTTTAGATACGTAAGTCATCCTCTGAACGAATAGCTTATTTCTTTTTCTTTCTTTTTTTTTTTTTTATTATTAGTCGCGTCGATAAAATTTCTTTTCTTTTTTACATTCGATTATTTACTTTTTTATCGTGGTAAGCGATAGCAAACGACGTTCCTTTGAAAAGTTTGATCGATATATAAGCAAGTAATAAAGTCTTTGTTAAAGTATTATGTCAAACATTCTTCGATACATCCCGTTTATCTCGATGAATATTTTCGGTAGGAAAATTGTTGGTTCCACTAAAATTATCGAATGATTCGACCATCGAGAGTCGCACTTTGATTTATTTGAAAGCCAGATTTATTCATTGATCGTAGAAACCAATTCAGAATGACTTGAATATGCCGGAAGAAGTGTATTTTCAATACGATGGAACTCTCTCTCTATCGCACTATGTAACTCCAATACGGCAGTTTTTAATCCAGCATTTTCCTGATCATTTATACTCTTTGATTATTCGTTTTCTATGGGGATATTTTCGATTCAGAGCATGTATATATATGTAACTCAAGCGGATTCGTTAGAGAAACTTTAGCAACGTATGTTTGAAAAATACCGTCTGATTGCACCGGACATTTTATACATACATACATACACACACACACATATATATATATATATTCGATATAACACCGAACAAAGACTTTATTATTACATGTAAGTTTACCAATACACATTTTGAATATTTGATGAAATAAAACTTCTTCTCAATCAGAAACTTCGAAACACATTTTTCCTCGGAAACTACCGACTCGAAAATAGAAACAAAAAGTAAAAAAAAAAAAAAAAAAAATTAAGAAATAAATAACATCATCGTAAAAAGAATTAAAAAGTCTTTCAAATGATATGCCACTTGACTCGTGCGTGCCATTTAAGATATTTGAAGGAGTTGTCATCTCTCCACATTCTCTCTTAACGAGTTAGCCGAAAATAATTGAATTTATGATAAACCTCTATCCCTCCTCGAAAACAAAATCGATATGTCTCGAAGTTTTTTTTCAAGAAAATCATGAAATTTCATAATAATCCTGATATTTTCGTTGGGAAACTTGATATGGGGCAAACGTATATACACACATATACAAAAATAAGTAGGTATATACATATACACACACGCACGTACACAGAGAAGTAGATAGATACATATAGAAAAAGGTCGGATCAATGTCAAGCGCATCGTTTGTATTCCTCGATATTTATCTATCATCAAGAATGATATGTAATAGTGGCAAAAACAACAGACAGAAATATTTAGGGTCTGATGTTCGATGATAAATTTGCGATATCTGAAGATCCGTATGATCTCATAAAATTTGAGTAAAGGATATTCGAGAAATTTGATAATCGTATGATCAATGCTTATGAATTTTGCTAAGAACGAATGTTGGATTTTCTTATTAAAAGATAATCTTCCTTTCGCGCCAGCCGTACGATAATTCCGTATCATCTTCAAAGTATCGCGTGCATTCAAGATAATTAAAGAAAATCGATAAACGACGGCCTTTCGGAATTTTCCAGCGCATTATTTCACGTTCGAGGCCATCGACCGCGTGAGTGCTGGAATATCTCGGATAAGAGAGAAAGAGAGAGAAAGAGGAAGAGAAAAGAGAGTAGAGAGAGAGAGAGAGAGAGAGAGAGAGAGAGAGAGAGAG
>NC_057685.1:17005956-17028456 GCF_014466175.1 Vespula pensylvanica
TCTCTCTCTCTCTCTCTCTCTCACACACACACACACACACACACACACACACACTTTCTTTCTTCCTTCTCTATCCATGTTTCTTCTTTTATACTCACCGAAAGCAACTCTACCGAGGGTGAAAATACAAAAGCTTGTAGGTGGTATCGCTTTCTAAAAAAAAAAAAAAAAAGAAGAAGAACAAAAAGAAAAAGAAAAAAGATTGCGAAAAAGAAAAACGAAGAATCATTCTTTCACCCCGCATGCGAAGGAGTCATTCGTCATATCGTGCAGTAGCGCGAGTAAAAGCACGTTAACAAAGATAAAAGGAACGCTCGGTTCTCTTTATCGATTCTAGTAATCGCTTACTTCTTCCAAGTGTAATTAACCGAGTATATATAGTAGATCGCGCTAAAGGAAAAGATAGAAAAGAAGAAAAAAAAAGGAAATAGAAGAAAAAAGAAAAGTATAAAAGAAATCTTGCTACTGTCACTTTTCTTATCACCGTTTCGAAAAAGTAAAATCTTACGGTAGGTAACTCTACAGGAGGATTTAGATCATAGAATGATCGCGATCGTGAGAATATCGATAATTTTTATTATTATTGAATTATCGATCTTTTTATATAGATCGAAATTATGTATTGCAATTATGAGGGAATTACATGAAAATCGATATGGTGTGACCTTGGTAAAGAGAATTCGGCCGCCTATGAGAGAAGGTGCCCCGAAAGAATCCTCTTCCGCATTGCTTTCTATAGCGTTCCACTTTCCTGAAGATTCCTCTTGTGAACGCGAACGTATCGACGAGATGTGCTAGTAAACAAGTCCAAGAATTTAAATATTGGGGAGAACGTGGAAATTGAAGTCTCGTTTGTCGATTGGTATACCAATACCAACTTGGATAACTTTATCGCTCGTAGATCTGATTTATATATCATATTCTCTCTCTCTCTCTCTTTCTCTCTTTTTTTTTTACATTTTTTAATATATTTTTTTCTTTCTTTCTTGTTCATTCTTTTTTTCTTTTTCTTTTTGTAATAAAGTCGTTAGAAGAATCATTCGCAGAGAAAACTCGTCGTGAGAAAATATATTTACGTTGAGTAGAGATTTCTCTCTCTCTCTCTCTCTCTCTCTCTCTCTCTCTCTCTCTCTCTCTCTCTCTCTCTCTCTCTCTCTCTCTCTCTCTCTCTTTCTGTTTCTGTCTCTTTCTCTCTCGAGAAATTGGAAAAGTTTGAGCGAAAACAACGGTCCTTCTTAAACGACGTTATATTTTTTCATTTGCCCTGTTCGAGGAGAGTCAGCATTTACGGTATTACAGTAGACGTTAAGAAAAACGCGTCGGTATGTATATACTACATAAGTCTTTGCGTTGTAAAGGCAGCTATTAAAGATTCTACCTATTCCTTGGCTATGGCGCTAAAGTGGACGTTTACGAACAGTGCTATCTGTTTCTAGGATGGATTCTTTCGTGAAAGAAAGAGAGAGAGAGAGAGGGAGAGAGCAAGTACCGTTGCTTCCACTCCTACAGACGAACGTTTTTGTAGCTTTTCTTCTTACTACGCTGTTCTTCTGTTATTTTATATTTACGATAGCTGCGTGAAAACCGAAATTATTTCGACTATGATTTACGATATATATCTTATCAATTATATTACCTGCATTTATGCGTTCTGCTGAAAGGAAAGAAGGAAAATAAAAGAAAAAAAAAAAAAAAAAAAAAAAAAAAAAAAAAAAAAAAAGAAGAATGTAGATACATACAGAGATCTATTCTTATAGTTTGATTTTTCGAATAAAAATCAAGCCAAGACGAATCGATTCTAAAGATATACATAGATACATATTTGCGTGATATTTCAATAATACTTAATACCCAAAAGGGTCTCCGATACCTAAGGGAAATCTTACAAGAGATGTTTACATTTGTGTCATGTTAGATATCATCTCATTCAATACGTACGTCCGTATTTATTAGCAACGTGTTTTAGTTTAATAATAAACGAAATATATGGGAACGTAAAATCGATGAGGAAACGTTTGATAAATGTGAATAATTATAAAAGCGTTGAATACGATAATAACTTTTGATAATAAATTTTTACTCTCGCGTTCTTCGAATCTATGCAAGTAGGTATATGAAAGGAAAAAAGATAAAAACAAGAAAGGAAATCTTAACGTTTGACAAAAAAAAAAAAGAGGGAGAGAAAAAAAAAATAGAAAATTACATCATGTCACGAAGAGATATGACGATGAGATGAGATAAATCGTTTTATCGTAAAACGTGTGGGAGAAATTGGTAAAGTACTCCGTTTTTTTTTTTTTCTACTTTTTTTTTTCTCTTTTCTTTTTTATGTCTTCTTAGGATAGAGCGAGAAATGCCGAGACGGTTTGTAGAATATACGTGCAACGAAGGTCCTTGCCCCAGGACACGCGCTTAGCAGACGGTCGATGCCCAGGGTAACAACCGAAGGATTCCTATTCTCTGCTCAAGGGTATCTACCCTTTCTACAGGTCGCTTCAATCTTTGCCGAAGTCAAAGTAGAAATCAATTTCTTCTTTTTCTTCTTTTCCTTCTTATTTATTTATTTATTTATTTATTTATTTATTTATTTATTTTTTCTTTCGAGTTCATCCCTCTTTCCTTTTCTCACGTATTACTTTTATTTTTACGATCGATACTACATTTATTCTTACCAATTTACTTCTCCCGTTATTATCGTCTTTCGTACTTTTTCTTCGCAGGGTCAAATTTTCTTTTCTTTTTTGTTATCCTTCTTTTTCTACTTGTCTACTTATCATTCTTTATTCTACTTTTTTTTTTCTACTCTCTTTCTCTGATCCATTGATATCTTTAAGAAAGTTATAAATTCAAATGACGTTTTGATATCTCTAATCTCAATATTAAGATAATCTCATGTATTCGAGAGGAAACATTGAAGATTGTACTTTCATTCTTTCGTCTCTAAACTGATAGAATTAAATCAAGAGATTTTCTTTCGTCGATCAAATCAGAATTAAGCTTTACCATCTTGTTACATCGTACAGGATCGAATCTAAAAAAAAGATTCGTTGATGAGATACGTATAGATTTATTTGTTTCATGAAATACAACTGAGATTCACGAATAGCCTTCTCAAAAGCGTTGGAAACTTAGATAGGGCTAAACTTCATGTTGAAGGAAAAAGGAAGCTAATCAAAATTGCGGATGCAACTTTTAATAGTGTTTTACGTTCGAAAAGTCTTTCCAACGAAAGTGAGCTCTCTCTCTCTCTCTATCTCTCTCTCTCTCTCTTTATCTATCTATCTAATTATCTCTCTATCTCTCTCGGACGAAAAATAGCGTGATAAAACCAAGCAGGCTTAGGTGTCGTGAGTCGTTTAATTAAAAAAGAACTTCGATCAAACAATCGAGTATCTTGGTGAGATTTAAATCAAATAAAAAAATGATATCTCACTGATATCGATATTTTTTCTTCTTTTTTCTCTTCTTCTTCTTTTTTTTTCTTCCTTTTCCTTTTTTTTTTTTTTTTTTTTTTCGTACGGAATCGTTTACGCGATATCATTTAATTATGCGGGAATTTTCTTTTGCTTTTATTACTTTCTCTTTCTTTTTTCTAAGTAAACGTAATAAAATCCAATTTAAAAAATAGGTGAGATAAGTTTATGTATACTTTGAAAACATTAATCTCCCCCCCTCTCTCTCTCTCTCTCTCTCTCTCTCTCTTTCGTACGGTATAACAGACATATCTCGTTATTTACGATACGTTTCTCGGTTTACTACTTTTTATAGTTAGTTCATTCACTGGTACTATCTCCTGCAAGAGTGGAACGTCTTCATCCGAACGCAATTTATCTCGGAGATGTAAGTCCTCGAAGCTATTGCTTCCAGCAAGCTGCGTAATTTATATGATAAAATTTTAGTACGAACGGCGAGTGTAACGAAGAAGAGAAATTTTGTTGTTTGTACTACACTTGTACAAGAACATGACTTATACGGGTTATTAAAAATATCCTAGGTACAGAAAGTGATAAGCCATAGAAATATTCGGAAACTTTGTAAGGGGTTGGACCGCAAAAATATCTAAGCTTGTAGTTTTACGATTTCGGAGGGGAAAAAAAAGGAAAGAAAAAAGAAGTCTCGAAAAAGCGTAATTGATTTTTAAAATCACGTAGAAACGTTCGATTTATCTCGTATAAAATCGTTTAATAAACGATTAGATTATGATGTATTCGAAAATAATGATTATTAATAAGATTTAAGACATCAAGCTCCCGATTTACAGAAAACGTCATAATTGTAATCACGACAAATTCGAACTTTCTAAAGTGCCGATATAATGCAGGTACTTTAAACTTTTCTAACAAAACGATGTTTCATATCGTGTTAAGTACAAGGACACGAACAAAACCGGAGTACGACGATTAATTAAACTATAAAAAGCAAGGAAATATTACAGAATGTATCGTTTGAAAACTTTGCGTTATATTACGACAGTTTAAAATAGCAGATTTCCTTCTTGATAAACGATAAATTATAATAAGGCATTAAAAGTTAGATATATTGTGTATACTTTTATGATATCATCCAGTATGTAGATCAACATTTAACGTACGATGTACACAAAATGAAGATGAGTTTCGATGAAACGACGAGTAAGTAAGTACTTACGTGATACCGTTAATTTCAATATTTACATCTTTAGGTTTAAATGTGTGTATGTGTAAATGAGTAACATAAACTTTACACTTGATATTTGAACATACATCTATAAAATATTTCACCGCTCTCATTAATTTGTTCTATTTTTTTTTACACCCACACACACATACGTATATAAATGTGTGTGTGTGTGTGTGTGTGTGTAAAGTACGTGCGATTGTATCTCTCTATTTTTAAAGATTAACATTATAACTTTGTTTACTATGTTCACATCGAAATAAAGTCTCATTTTCGACATGACGAATACTTGACTCTGTTAGGTGAACGACGCGGTCGTATAATAAATATACTTTGGAAAAGTAAACACACGCGAAACAGCTGTGAAGGGTCGCTTTGTATAATCTTATCGTTGGATTTTGTAATCGTTAGTGAAAATATATAAGAGTCGAGAAAAAAATATACTATTACGAAACATACTTTTATATGCGATTCTTTAAACGGAGAAATCAAAATTTCTAAGTTACTCAATAGCATATGTGCTTGGAAACAACTTTTATTTTATTAATTGTTCGAAATGTGTATCGTTGACCGACATATACAAACACATACGCACAGACACATATACACACGTCATAATCAACTACTAGAAACGGGAATCGTATGAATCGTGCGTACATATATACCTGTGAATGACAACGATAAAACGTCCGCCTTTTCTCATGTTATATGCTCTTATGAAACATATGACGACTATATTTGTCAACAACGCTATATGACGTTCACTTTATTCGCTCGCGTATGAAAACAAAGAGAAAGAGAGAAATAGAGAGAGAGAGAGAGAGAGGGAGAGAAGAAAAACAATTTCAATGGTTTAACTCTGAGCGACCTTTCGCAAGAAGGATATTCGAATTGGTATCGTCAAAAAGCTGCTAGTCTGTTCGCTCTGAGCTATTGTACACACATGTTCGAATCGTTTACGTCTGTTAACGAGCAGATTGTCGAGTATCGTGTCTCTCTCTCTCTCTCTCTCTCTCTCTCTCTCTCTCTCTCTCTCTCTCTCTCTCTCTCTCTCTCTCTCTTTCTCTTTCTCTTTCTCTTACACGAGTTACGTGCAAGAAATGTCTCTTGGTGTCGAGATGAAATATCGTTTGCACCGGATGGAGAAACAGGATCAACCGTCTAGTTGGACTCGGAAGGGAAACTGTAAATCGTCCTAAATATCTACATTTTGATTAATATTCTACGTTGTTAACGTAAGTTGTAACGTTGTAATATTCCTCTATTATACGTACATACATTCAATGAAATTCGATTAGCCAATATATGTCTGTCGCTATGATATCATAGAAAATGTATATATGTATGTACGTGTATGATACATATATATATATATATATATATATATATATATATATATATACGTAGACATATACAGACGCATGCGCGCATTATTTGAAATGGAATTTGGTCTCGAGGTGTATACTCGGATTAGTTACACGCATTATGATTCGAATGGATTTAAGCGTATAATAGCGAAGGTATATAATTTTGTTCGGACGGCAACCCAGACGCAAAGTGAAAATTGATTATGAACGGTAGGGTGAAGTTATAAGGAAACATAGTAGATCAGTATAATCCCGCTTAAGGGCGTCGGAGAAGCGATTAAATACTGGCGAATCAACCAACGCGAAAATCGCCGGGATAATTTTGTTCGATCTTTCTGAGAGGCACGTTGGCTTCGAGCTTTTATTAATAGTACGGGATCGATGTTACGGCAAAAATAAACGGGCAAAAAGTAGAAATAATAGATCGCGGAATGAAAAGAAAAGAAAGATCGAGCAGGGAAAGCTTCGGTAGAAAAAGCAAAACAAAAACAAACAAAAAAGAAAAAAAAGAACTGTTTTCACTCGGTAAAAACGACAACTTTTAATCGGTCGCATAGAAAAACGAAGAATTAATTGCTCTAGGGGCTTCAAGATAAATGATGTATCGTAGTTCGTACGGACGTGGACGAATATTAAAGTATTAATTGTTACGCGTGGTCGAAACTTAGCGAAAGTATTATTTTTTATTGGAAATGGAACGTATGTGAATATCTATGCATACGTACACATTTCTCGACTCACGTGTAATTGTTATTTTTATTCGTTTATTTATTTATTTATTTATTTGTTTTCTTTCCTTTTTCCTTCGCTTTAAATCACCCACTCTTGATAAGAATTTAAAATACTATCCAAAAAATGTATATACATAAACACATGAATGTACACACACACACACACACATATCTACTTACCTACCTACATTTTAAACGTTGAAAATACAGAGATAAGAATTACTTTTCAAAGTAGAAACTTCGATAGATATACAAGGAACGAGTATATAGAGGAAACGCGTTACTCGTTGGGTAAACTTATCTTTTTTTTTGTTTTTTAAATATTTTTATTTTCTTTTTTCTTTTTTTCTTTTTGTTTTCATTTTTATAGAGAAATACCGTTGCAGCAATATCGCAACTGGTACGGATTTTTGATTCTCAAAAGAATTACACGACGACGACGACGACGGCGACGACGACGACGACGAAAACCTGCCTCTAAAGAGTCATTCGGGCGCCTTAAACTCGTTTACAATTTTTTTCTATGGTTCTCTCCGTCCTCCTCCCCCATCGATGTCGGTGTCCCAGTTCCAATCGCCGGTTGACCTTCCACTCCAACGCTAGTGTCACTCCCAAGTATCGTGAAGCATGCTTAAGCGTATGTGAAAGGGTACGTGAAGGGGTTTCCAATACGTGCCGTCGCGCTATTTTAACGGAGATCCTTGGCTTATACGATACATACCGAAGAGGCAACTCGCGGTTCGATTATTCGGCAAAGGTGTGTGCACTGTGCACTCTCGAGTCAACTTGTACGGTAGCCCGACTTTGGGGAGAACTTTGCGACATGCTTTGTCCGACATTTTGTTTCTTTGTTTTTCTTTTTGTTTTTGTCTTTTTTTCATCTCCTTTTTCTTCCTCCTTGTTCTTTATTTATTTACTATACTTTTCTCCCTTGTTTCATTTCTTTTTCTTTTTTTTTGCTTTTTTTCCTCTCTTAAGTCCCCAGCTGTTACACGATAAAGGAAAGTTAAGTTTTCTTAAGAATTTATTCTTATTGCGGGTAACATGAACGAATCGAAGTGAATCGCTTTATCGAGCGTGAACTCGACATAAATTCCAAGATGATGCGTACGTATGTATGTATCTACGGTATGGTACATACATACTTATCTGCGTTTGCTCTTACGCAATTTATCGCGTACCCTTTCTTCTTGAATTCTTTTTTTTTCTTTCTCTTCCGTAAAATCGTTCGTTCGCGCCCATGTTCCGTCGATTCGCTGACTCTCTCTCTCTCTCTCTCTCTCTCTCTCTCTCTCTCTCTCTCTCTTTCTATCTATCTATCTATCTATCTCTCTCTCTATCTTTCTCTTTCTCTATCTGAGGAAAAAAGAAAAGCAACCGACTGTCTCGACTTCGAGGCGACCACGACGGAATGCTTCCGCACAGTTTGCTTGCGGAAACTTGGCACGAGCTTTTCTATCGACGGAGAAGATTCGCTCCTCCGCGAGATTAGCGACAAAGTATCTCGGTCTAACAATTTCTTTTCTTTGTCCTTTTTCTTTCTTTTCTCTCTTTTCTTTTTCATTCTTCTTTGTTCCTTTTTTAGAATCTCGACGGTGAAAGAAAACTTTACGCTATTATCGAAACGTACGAGACATACTGACCGAACACGGAGAATGTTCAATTTCTCTAGTCGGCCAACTTTGATACGTAGTGCACGTAGGTAAAGTAAACGTGCATGTAGGTGGACGGTAAAACAAATAATGGCCTTGGCCGTTTGTAATGGATCTTAACCGAGGGTACTAAACTCTCCGTCGTATTCTAAACGCGAAGTCATTCATCGTCCTACCTCTTCCATCGGATCACTCCTCTCCCTTTTTAATTAATTTACTACGCTAAACGTCATTCTATCGTCACGTTTACGATATCAATGGCGATGACTGAATAAGAAGCTAATATATATATATATATATATATATATATATATATATAACAACAAACAATAGCAACGATACCATTTTCTTATTGTTAACGATTTATTGACTTTTTACATTCCAGTTGAATACAAAATGATGATAGTGGTTTACTTATCGATCGATCGTAGGCGTTGCCGAGATGTGTTTTCTTAGAATCCATTCGATTCAGAGAACAATAACTCGATAAAACATACATAGTAAAGGACTTTACCGATAAGATGCGGAAGTGAAAATGGTTTATCTCACGTATACCTAAAAGATTTTTAATAGTCGTTTTGCTTCTCTTTACGTATATAGTTATGTATGTACGTTCGTATGTACGTAGTTACGTACGTACGCACGCGTATCTAAACGCCGTAATTTCGTGCTATTATGTGAGTCATCCGTAAGAGAAAGAAATTATTGTATTAAATAACTACCGTCTAACACGTATATCGCACGGCACATAAAGACCTCTCGCATCCGCGTTGCTCTCCTATTCGATCCACTTTTCTAATCCATTTCAAGTGCACGAAACTCTAGTCGCGGCTTATTTGTCTCGGTTTTTTTCATATGGAATTCTATCCGTCTATCTGTCTGTCTATCTGTCTGTCCTGTGTGTGTGTGTGTGTGTGTGTGTGGGCGCGTGCGCACGTTTATGTGTGTAGAAGAATATGAATTATCACGACGTAGGTTAGTTCGTTTTACCCAAAGGATCATCTCGAAAATGAGTAATCGATTGCAGCGATGTTACCCATGGGAGAGTATAATAATTTGTTCTAGGATCGATATAGCACTAAACTATAGATACTTTTTATTCCTCCTTGTCATCCTCGTTGCGTCTATTATTTGAAAATTCTAAAAAATTATAAATTTTGAATACGATTTATAAGAATGTTGTTATAAAATTAGATTGTATTGTGTATGAATTAGGAAGAATGTAGTATAGAAATTTTGGAAGAAGTCAATTTTCAATATTATCATGCCATTGTGTAAGTATAAAGTTTACTATATGTGTGTGTATATATATGGTAGGATAAGATCCAACTCTCCGAAACTAATCTCGGATCGTGAAAGACAGAACGCTAGGATTTTAGTAAATTACAGGATCTCGGCAAGCCACCAAATCGTAGTATATACACACACACACACACACACAGACGATTACGTTTTTCGTTCTTTCGATTTATCAATATTTTTTTTTGCGTAAGTACGTAACTACATACATACATATATACCAATTCTCTCTTTCTCTCTCTTTTCCTTTTTTCTTTTCCTTCTTTTTCTCGCTCTCTTGCGTTGTTTCATTTACTTTCACAAAGACGGAAGCTATCTTAAGATTTGCTCTATTTATATAAGAAGAAAGTGCTTTTCGAAGTAAAGAAGAGTGCGATTTATTTGCGATATCTCGAGAGCTTCGAGAGAAATTGGGTTGCGATATTATGAATGATCTATTTTTAATAATTGCGAATGATGAAATTATTTTCAATTCTTTACCTTTCATTTATTACGCAAGTTATAATATTTTTCAACGTTAGATCGTAATTAATTTTAACGTTATTTCTTTTTGTTTTGTCTTTTCAGGTAAGATATCAATGTCTCTCGTTTTAGTCATGGATAATAACAGAAACTACGACGAGTGTTTGCTGGGTGAGTTATTTATTTTTAATGAATCAAGAATCGAGACGATAATTTTAGAGTTAGTCTAACTCGTTCCGTATGAACGAGTTTTTAAAGACTTCCTACCCTCAATTTCGTTTCATATCTAGAACGGACATGAGATTTTAATTATATCTGTATGAAAGACAGAGATTTTCTACGATAGTTAGAATCAGCTTTTTTAGAAAGCTTTTTTTCCTTTCCCCGCTCATAGAAAGAGATGTTGGCAGAAAACCAGAAACTTGGACCTCATAGTCGAGACACGTCTCGCGTCCCGTGTAACTTTTGTACTGATTACGAGAGAAAAGGGTGCGAATCGTTCAATACGTGCTATTTACATCAAGGGCGTCAAGGAATAAATCGTTTAAAAAAAGGGAGGAATGGGTGATCCGACAAACAAACAACGTCTGTTTGACGAAACGATTTAAAAATCTTTGGTACACAGCTTTTTTTCGCTCTCAGCAAGATATTTTATCAATCAGTGTCCTACTTCTTTCATCTAAAAAACAAAAAAAAAAAAAAGAGAGAGAAAAAAAAATTGACGTTAACGTTGAACCAATCGAAACGATTGTATTCGCGCTCGCTCGGTAACAAGATTGTCATGCGATACGTTGAAAGGCATGATGATTTTTTTTGTTTTTTTCTTCTTTCTTTTCTTCAAAAAAAGAAGAAGAAAGAAACGAAATATGACAGGATATTTGATAGAAATGAAGGGGAGGGAAGATGAAGAAGAAGATAGGAACGATTCGAGATTTCTCTTTGACGCGATCGATCTTCTGCTTGTTCGTCGATACTGCCGTTGAACTTCCTTTCATCTTACAGACACCAGTAACGAAAGACCTCATGCCACACACGAGAACCGGTTCCTACGTGCTCGACTCACGAACCAAACCCGGTCTCGATCGAGAGGTGTATTCTCCTCTCCGCCGTCTCTTTAAGATCCATCCTAACGTCCAATTTTGATCATCAAACACGCATATTTTCGATCCGATGTCCCTGTTTACGGGTCTACGTCGTTTCTGAACATTTATGAAAAATCTATACCACAGACTCGTTCAAATTTGTCGTCACTTGATAGAAACTGGTCTCTCTATTACTATAGGATTTCGATCAAAACATAATTTTTTTCGATAATAATCTTTGAACTAATTCATATTGATACCAATAGACGTACCGTTTAGATCGATCGCTGCGCGTCGAAATATGGAGAAAATTCAATAGGACCCTTTCGTAAGGGTCTACTAATTACCATAAATCCATCAGTAGGTACATCCGTCGACTATAAACGCATCGGGACGTAGAAAGCGGAGAATCGACCGACCTGACTACTATTATACCTCTTCTACTAGGATCGATAAACCAAAATGGATGTGCCTTGGTCGAAATAAGATGTAATAATAAATCGCTTACGAACGAGGTTCTTTTGGGATAGAGAATATATATATATATATATATATATATATATATATATATATATATACACATGTATGTACGTATGATCTATGTACGTATGTACACGAAGAGGGATAGGATAGAACAAGAAAAAGGCCGACGAACTCTGTTATCTTGCCCACTCGCTAAACATTCTTTAACATTATCCAGATTATAATTCATCCCTTTCTCTTTCTTACGTTCTTTCCCTCTTTAGCGATGATACAACGATGCTGATATGTAGGGAGGACTGAACAAGCGCCATTCTCTATCTCTCTCTCTCTCTCTCTCTCTCTTCCATTTACTTACATTCCACCACCAACAGTACTGGCAATATAGCCATATCTGTAGCAACAGCAGTGACGGCAGTAACAGCAGCAGCAGTAGCAGTAGCAGCAGGCAGTCGGTCTTGCGAAGTTTTCTACCCTTCCAAATAAGGGGATAGGAGCTTTTTGCCGGGCGAAGTAATTCCACCGGCAGACACCCCCTCCAGTTCGACGGCCGCGTGGCGGTAGACACGCTCCGATGGTGGGGATGCCGAGCTTTCGAGGGGGATGCAGACAAGGCGGGAGGAGGAAGACGAGGAGGAGGAGGAGGAGAAGGGTAGAGGGAAGAGGGAGAAGGGTGGGATGATGATGGCAACGGAGGGTGGGGGTGAAACGGCTCGGTCGCTTGGTTGGCTGACTGGCTGGCTGGCTGGCTGGCTGGCTGGCTAGCACCGCTCTTCTCTTCTCTTCTCTTCTCTTCGCTACTCTATTCTACTCTACTCTACTCCTGTTCTGTTCTGTTCTGTTCTGTTCTGCTCTGCTCTGCTCTGCTCTGCTCTGCTCTGCTCTGTTCTACTCTACTGTGCCGTGCCGTGCCGTGCCGTGCTATGTTGTAAGGGGTTGCGTCGTGGCGCCGCCGTTGTCGTTCCCTTGCGGATTCTCTCCTCGAAAGGGAGCTTTCAGTCGACGCGCGACCGCCCTCAACTACACGTAGAGAATCGTCGCTCGATCGTCCAGATTAATACCGTCGGTGGTAGCCTTCGCGTATCGAGGGGGTACGATCTTCGTTCACAAGCTCTCTCGTTCTTTTTTTTCTCTTTCTTACTAACCCCTTCGGCTATCGGCACATCCTCGGCCCTTCTCGTTTACGGGGCTACGTTCACGGTGCGCGGAAATAGATCGAAGGTATTGTTACTATTTATAACGTTAGTTAGTTTTTTTTTGTTCTTTCTTTTTTTCTTCTCTCTCTCTCTCTCTCTCTCTCTCTCTCTCTCTCTCTCTCTCTCTCTCTTTCTCTCTGTTTTTATTTTGTTTTTTGTTTTGTTTTTTTCTCTCTTTCTATCTATCTATCTTTCTCTCTCTCTCTCTCTCTCTTTCTCTCTCTTATTCTTTTTTTTTTCTTTTATTGCGCTTATCCAATAGGATTACGAAATGGATGGAAAAGTTTCTAAACTTAGAATAGATACTACGTCATAAACTTTGTAGTTTCCTTTGCGTGGGATCGATGCGTGGTGGAGGAAGGATCGATGATTATTCGTTGTCCAGAATTTATGATAGATTTCGAACATAGATCGGCGGTCTCGGTTGAATGGATCGGTCTTCTCGATTCGTAGGAAAGCAAAAGAAAAAAAAAGAGAGAGAGAGAGAGAGAGAGAGAAAAAAAAGATAAAATATCCCACATTGGCGAAAGAAATCACGCAGAATCATGTGAGACTCGTGCCGTCACGCGAAAGTCAACGACGCGGCCTTGATAGTATAAATCCTTGAGTCATTCTTTACTACTGATATTAACAACGTACGTAGATACATATATGTGTATGTTTCTACGTATGTACGTTGCTAGTAGGCAATTGATCGTTGTTACTAGCATACAACTTTGCGACTGGATAAATAGCTTGACTCATCGTACCCTTGCGAAGAATGAACTCTCGCCTTCTCTTTTACGAGCCTTTTACGAAGTTCGTCTTCCGAGAATCGATTTATGTATGTATGAGTGCTCCTCCTCTCCCCTTTACCACGTCCTCCTCCTCCTCGTTCTCTTCCTCCTCCTCCTCCTCCTCCTCCTCCTCCTCCTCCTTCTTCTTCTTCTTCGTGGTCGAACGTTTTCCGTGACCAACGAGAAACTAAATTACGGATCGATAAACTCAACAACGACGTAAAATTTTCCTTCTTCGTAGCACGTTCACATTCGCTTTTGGACTATTCATAGAAGTTTACGTATCGTTCCAACGTTAATTCGCATGATCGTTAAGCGTTTGGCAAAATTATCCTACGTAGTTACTTACTTTGAAAAATATACCCACACATTTTATAACGATACTAATTTGAGATTACTTTATAAGAAAAGCATCGCGTGAGCATAATCGTGATTTAGATAAAAATTACTTTTTAATTTTGTCGTATGGGAATATCGATCGAATGAAAGTCTTTGACTCTCGTTGAAATAGAGAAAAGAGAGAGAGAGAGAGAGAGAGAGAGAGAGAGAGAGAAATAGAAAGAAAAAGAAAAAAACAGACGAAAGAGTTCTCCAAATGTCTCCTGTTCTTTCTTTTTCTCTTTCTCTTTCTTTTTCTTTTTCTCTTTCTCTTTCTCTTTCTCGTGTTGGTCCTCGTGGAATTTGGTACAACCGGTCGGACGACCCACTGATCGACAGAAAAATAAGATTTCATTCGACCGGCCGCGTTTCTTCCATTTTAAGTTTCTTCGCGTTTAAACGCGCCGATGACGAGTATTTTCATCGGGGATCGATAACTCGTATAAAACGAGGAAGTAAAGACGGTTTTATTCGCGGAGGAGTTAGTCGAAAGCTAGAAAAATATATCCTCTCTATCTCATTCTCGTGCCGATCGTTATCGGCTTTCAAGTTCATAGATACGTACGCTTAAAGAAGCTTCTTCTTTTTCTTTTCTTTTCTTCTTTTTTTTTTTTTTTATTCTCGGTTCTACCACCGTCGTCGTCGTCGTCGTCGTCGTTTCCATCCCGTCCCACGTAAATTCTGTTCCGAGATTTCATACTAGTGCGAGAAAATAAGACAAATTGAATTTCCAGAGGTTTCCTCTATCGCCCGTCCCACGGTATCGCTTGAAAATATTTACGAGAATCGATACCGAAGCGTGTCCGTATAAACTGGCTTACAACGATACTTTCTTTGTCTATTCTCATTTTTTTTTTCTTTCTTTCTTTCTTTTTTTCTGTGGCTAGGAAAACGCCGTTCCAACGAACGAGATTTACGGCGTATATGGGAGGAGAAAGAAGAAGAACTTTGATGATACACGATGGAACGTTATGGAGCTATATATGAGTCGGAATCTCTATGGGGCGTCAGATTTTTTTTTCTTTCTTCTTTCTCTTTCTATCATTATATATATATATCTCTCTCTCTTTCTTTTTCTCTCTTTTACTTTCCCAGTTTTCCAGGTTCGTTTCCAACAAAATATAAAGAGCCGCCGTCGCATTGAAACGGGAACGAAAGCCAAATTCGAAAAGCAAATGTTAAAAGATACGAATCTTGAAAGAACGTCACTCCTGCTCTCCGATCTCCCATTCATCTAAACTATTATTTTTATGATGCCACTTTACCTATCTCCCTTCCTTTATGTCTTCTTTTCGACTTCTCTTTCCGTACGAACTCGTCTCGACTTTATGGAACGTAACGCGAAAGGTATATGACCCGGAGCATCACATAGAATTTCTTTCTTAAAATTCGTTTATAAGTCTTTCACGATATTCTCGTAAAATTTTAGAATAAGAAAAAATTTGTCAACATCTACCTCCTCCCCACTCTCTCTCTCTCTCTTTCTCTCTCTCTCTCTCTCTTGCTTTCTTGCTTTCTCATTTTTCTTTAGCTCGTTTGGAATAAATTAATAGGAAAGGAAAAGAAGTGTCTTTCAATTCTGAATATTTTTGTGTGAATCGACATAGTCGAATTAATAACGCAATCGATATTTGTTACGTCAAAGCAGATGGATTATCGATAATCAATTATTATTTATTATTATTATTATTATTATTATTATTATTATTATTATTATTTATTATTATCATCAATAATAATAATAATACTTATTATGATTATTCTGATGCATTATCTCGTATGCCGTAATGATTATCTTACGATATCCTTCAAGATATTCGATAATATCATCAACAGTTGGAGATGTCACTGGAATGAATAATTTGCCTTTAAGGCACCTGCCTTTAACGAGTAAAACGAACGATAGCTCGCTTTTTATGGAAAGTTTGCTGCGAAACGAGTTTCCCATAAAAATGCTTTTCGTATGAGCTCGTGGCTCGCGTATCTATACACACATACATACATACATACATACATACATATATATATTTATTTTTTTATTATTTTTTTTTTTTTTTCAAATTTTTGCATGATCGAAATCGTGACACGACCCGTCGCGATTTAAATGCTGGAAAACGTTCGTTCCGTTATACGTCTCTATGGTGGTAGTGATGGTGATGGTGGAGAAACGAAGGTAGTAGGGTAAGACTCTATATACTCATACGGTGAATACGATTCCTTGCACTGATTTTCCAAGTTATTTGAATTTCTAAACGCGTGTCTCTCGTGTTTTCGAAGAAGCAATCCGATACTCTCGTAGCGCGTGCGTGCAGGTTGTCTCTTCGATCCTGTTCGTATTTCTTTCCTTTTATTCCTATATATTTTTCTTTTTTATTTCTTTTTTTTTTCCTTTCCATACCGTTCTCTTCCGTTCTGTTCTGTTCTGTTCTCTTCTCCTTTACGAACAGTTTAAACTTTCTTTCTCATTAAAGACACGCGAACTCTCAACGAGTAGTACCACCTATCTACCTGTGTAAATACATAACGGGGAATGACGTGTCGCTGAAAGTTCTTTCTTTCTTTCTTTTCTTTTTCTCTCTCTCTCTCTTTTTTATTTCTTTTTAATTTTCATACTCTTTTCGATTTATCGACAAATAATAAGTAATTCGTAGAGGAACGATAGCGACTATCGAGATTTTCTCAGCTCGTGAAAAATCGAGAACCAACCCAAACGCCCGACAATTTTTAAACGTCGAACGAATTGACAAGTCAACGTCGATGGCTGGAAACGAATCTATTTCCGTATATATGTGTCTGTGTGTGTATATCGAATTTTATAGATACATACGTGTCGAACACCTGCTAGTAAGAGAAATTCGTCTACGAGTTAGTAAAGAAATCTTCCTATTACTGATATTCGTGCTCTAGTGCTGGTACTGGTGATGCTGGTTGACGCGCACCGGTTAGTTATTTCCGCTTTTAGATTACCTACCTACCTACCTACCTACCTACCTACCTACCTACCTACCTACCTACCTACCAACCAGTCATTTTCCGTTTATTCCGTTAAATCGTCGTGCTACCTACGATTACTATCAACTGTTTCGGAAAATGGACGAATTAAAATCTACGAAAGGAACAAATTACTTACTTACTTACTTGTTATCCAACGAAGTAATAAGATTACAAAGAATATATTTCTAAAAGAAATTCTAAAAAAAAAAAGAAAAAAAAAGAAAAAGAAAGAAAGAAAGAAAAAAGAACAAAAAATTTCAACGTTTATTAACAAACACGTTGCATGAAATTTCTATATATCGGCCGACGTAGAACGTATTACAGGAATACTATTAAAATGAAGATTAACGCGAGAAGTGTGAGAGAGTTGGTATACAAAAATTTTTACTCGCGATCGTCCTTAGGATAATCTGTAACTATATAAATAAATAAGTAAGCAAATAAGTGAGTAAGTAAGTAAGTAAGTAAGTAAGTAAGTAATTAAATAACTAACAAAAATAAAAACGATAAAAAAGAAAGGAAAGGAAAGAAGAATTAAAAAGGGAAGAAAAAAATTACAACAACGAGGGGAGAGAAAAAGAACGAGAAGAAGAAAAAATAGATGGGAGTATTCATTAGCGTGTTCGCGCGCTAGCGCTCGACCGTAGAAGGGATCGAGAAGTAGAGCGAATACAATTCCTTCGAGCCAATGACGCGTCCCGCGAGCAAAAGGTTGCTTCTGTGTCGTCGATGTCGATTCGACGAGTAACGTTGTCATAAATGAATGCGAAAAGTCGTTTTAACGATCGCGTCAGGGACTGACTCTGTCTAGTTTATGTCCGTCGTTGTCGTTGGTTTCCGAGGCCTCTCGACGTATTGTGTTGACTCGTTGACGTCGCTTCGACGAGCTCTTTCTCATTTTCTCTCTCTCTCTCTCTCTCTCTCTCTCTCTCTCTCTCTGTCTGTCTGTCTGTCTGTCTGTCTCTGTCTCTCTCTCTCTTTCCGTCGACAGTCGATACGATTCACAAAACTGGCCCATAGAAATCGAACTTTCCGTTCGTATATTCCCACACATGTAAAACATATATCCCTTCTAAAGAAAGAAAGAGAGAGAGAGAGAGACAGATTCATTTAAAGCTCGTCGTGGCACCGGATTTAAGTATCGCTCCAATAAACGCGAAACGATGCTCTCTTTTACCACCCTATCTCCATACAGTATCTCCATTCGCTTCTTCCTTCCCCCCTCCCTCCTCCCTTATGCTCCCATTCGACCACGACCACGACTTCGACCCCTTCCTTTTACCTTTTTCCAAGATCCAGAATTCTTCGCACAAACTCGCTAAGTCATAGATTTCTCATAGAAGAAGAGGAAGAAGAAGAAGAAGAAGAAGAAGAAGAAGGAAAAGAAGAAGTTAAAATTCGGTTCTGGCTACGTTCCATAAATCGTGATTTATTCTTCGCTCGAGTAAAGAGTTACGTTAAGGGCATACAAGTGTGTCGACGATTTTTCTATGGATTTTATCATCTTCCGAATCTAGAACTTATCCTTTGGAACGTACAATATCGTATTATAAGTAACCATTCTATCGTAACCGTTCTTTGAGTTTACGGATTCTTGATCCTTTATTTTTATTTGGTTGTTCGTTCGTTCGTTCGTTCATTTTTTTTTTCTTTTTTTATCTTACGTATTCATATATTTAAAATTTCTCTTTACGAAACTTAAATAGTGTTATGTGTGTGTGTGTATGTGTATGGATAGATAAGTAGATACATACATACGTTCTTACGTAGATGTATTTGAGATCTATTTAGAATCGTTTAACGTCATCGAACGAGGAGTAAGCGGATTAACTTCCGTGCGAACACGTGCCTACCAGAGTACCTATGTTCGTGATATGGACTATTTAGTATCGATCGTGAACGGTCCTCTTCAATTTGAATCTTCGTGTAAGCGGCTTCTTCTCGCCTTCGCATTAATATCTCTTTTATATTAGGATTAAATTAAATCGTATGATACGTGTAATTTTGTAAGATACGTCGGTGAGAAAGAAAAAGATAAAGAAATAGAGACTTGATCTTACTTAAAAAGAAATGTGTTCATACAGCATGTAAAATTATTCAGATCGTTGATATCAGAACGTTTCTCTTTAAAGTTACATATATAATATATAAATATATAAATATATACATATATATATATATATATTGATTTATTACATACGTGTCATGTATACATATTTCGGCAGGTGGCATATCTAATTAGACCCGTTTCTTGAACCTTCCTCGTTCACATAATCGAACGAATACGCACTTGATTATTACTTATTAGCATAAAAACGACATCGATATATTTTCGATAATGAGAAAGACAATGTATTATAATTAATTAATTTTGGAAGTCTTTCCATTTAGAAAATAATACGAAATGCGTGATTCATAACTAGCGATATATTCTATAGCGTCTTGTGGTTATGTCGATCGCAAAATTCACGTTAAATTAACGTTGGTGATGCACCTGTTCGTGCACGTAATGGTCGAGCGAACGTGTCAAATCACAACCGCTACGTGTCACGTGTGCGCCGTCGCTGAACACACGCGCACACCTCTATACTCGTGAGAAAGACGTGTATACCTGTTTTAATACATACATACATACATACATACATACATACATACATATATGTATATATATATATATATATGTACATACGTTGGATCTTCGTAGTGTTGCCGATCAATAACTTCGCTACGCGAGAGAGAGAATAACGATGCTTTAATCGTTCGTCTCCACTCGTCTCGATTGTACGCAGTACTCTATAACATTCGTCGTTATTTGAAAATTTAACACCCACGATCTATCCCCGTAACGAATTCGATCATCCTGATTTCTCTATTAAAATTTATGAATTTCCCAGTCGACTTTTCCACGCGAGCTAAATATATATATTTTTTTTCTTAAAAAAAAAAAATTCTTTTCTTTTTTTTTTTTTACATCTCTAATAACAGTTCTTTCTTCTATCGTCGATATTCCCGCGGAAGATAAACGATCGTACATATTTTATTTTCCAAAAATTTCAAATCAGAGACTTCTCTCGACGCTCTCGTCGTATATAGATTATCGATTCTGTCGAACGAACATTTTTTTTTTTTGTTTTTTCCTTTTTTTCATCAATCTATGATCACTATCGATTTGATAATAATCGAACTTTCAATTGAGATTTCTCACGATAAAATTTATAAAGAGAGATGAACGTATCGTGACGATGAATGGAACGAAAACTATAATATAATATTCTCTTTCGTTTCTGTATCGAACCGAGTAAATAAATAAGTAAGTAAATAATTAAATAAGTACGCTAGCTAGCTAGCTAGCTAGCCGGCTAGCTAGCCAGCTAGCTAGCGAGACGTACACTAACGAGACAAGAGTCTCGTCTCGTTGAACATAGAGCAAAGTTATGTAAATGGACACGTAACACTGGATGCATGTTCCAAGAGCAGGTGGAATATGACCCCCTGTTGTGCTTCAGGAGGAGAATACGCTGCTTATTGTCGACTGAACGAACGAACGAACGAACGAACGAACGAACGAACGAAGAGTTAACGTTTTGTTTGTCGTCTCTTTTTCTTTATCTCTATTTTTCTTTATCCTTATCCTCCCCAACTTCTTTCTTTTATTTTTGCATCCATCTTTCTTTGTCCTCGACTTCGTCTCCTCCCTTCTTTACTTACCATCTCTCCCTCTCCTTTTCCTCCCACTGTCCCTCTTCGTTCTCTCTGATTCGTCGTCGCGAGTTACAACTGCAAAACGACACGTTAGAGATGAAGCAAGAAGCGAGGTGTGCTCGTTGATGCTTGCGCAGGATCGGTTTCAAGGTGATGCTGTACAAGGACGAATGGAAAAGGACACGGATGCGTGAACATGATCGCTATAGCTCTCGATGAAATCTCGAGGACGTACATTCATACATGCATGCATACATACATACATACATATATACATTTATATACATATATATATATATATATATATATTTTTCTCTCTTTCGCTTTTACCATTCGTTCTCGGTGAATTTCGATAATCGATGCGCTTCGAAATGCATTTTACATATGCACCGTTGTAAGAATTGAAGTGAAGTTTTATGAGTTCCGTTTATTCGAAGAAGGGGACCGTTCGTTCGTTCGTTCTTTCATTTCTTTCTACGGAAATGCGACTAATGGAATTGTGCGAAGAGTAATGGGGAACTGGAAAGGAAAAAGGGAATAGGGTGAGCTGGTTTAGTGTGATAGTTCTTAGAATAATGTTAGAGAACGGTAAAAGCAGAAACTTTAGTTGAATGAGATATATTCGACATATAGTAATCGTGTCCGTAGTTATAATACATAGTTACGTTTGTCCTTTGTCCATATAACTAGGAGAAACCTGTTCGAGCTTATTCCTTATTCGAAGAAAGTTTATATGCTTTGTTTTACGAACTAAATGTTCCTTTTAACGTATCGAATTCTTTATCATCGATAAAGTATGACCTTCTTGTTCTCTCTCTCTCTCTCTCTCTCTCTCTCTCTCTCTCTCTCTCTCTCTCTTTCTTCTTTTACAAAACGTTCTTCATTTCTGTTTTCTTTCTTCTTTCATCTATTTATTTATTTACTTATTGTATCTCTTTCCTTTCATCGAAATTCGTCGAAATATTCAATGACTCCTTTGGAACGACCATCGTCGAATTTCTTTTCTTTTTCTTTTTTGTCTTTTCGTTGTTTATATAAACCACGTATAATTTCACGGAACGTAAATATATTGCGTAGGTTATATTATCGGAGGAATGAAAATATTGTTGGGAGTGACAAAGTCTTTTTGCGTACTCTCGATATATAAACAGATGTTATACATTCTAACGTATGTATGTATGTATGTATGTATGTATGTATGTATGTAGTAAGTAATGTTTACTGTTGTTAATTGAAACAGTCATTTGGAGTACATATGTATATCGATGTGTGGCATGGTCGACCTAGCTCGACCAAAGCATTCGTCTTATAGCTTCGTAGCGAGCAGGTGGAGTCCTGTGTGTCTGAAGCTCGAGCTAAGGTGGTTAGCCCGGAGGTAATAATTGCGGTTGGAATACACCGTCGTATAATCAAATTGGGTCATGTCTGATCCTACTTGCTACGAAGGCGATCGTTCGGACGAGCGATTATCGCGGTTTGCTGTTGCTAAACGTCTACCTCGAAGACACCTTCATCCGATCTGGTAAAAGTGATCTTCTTGTTAAAGTAAATTATTTTCTTGTTTAGTATCGATCGGCGTTTTCTTCATCATCGTTTTTCTTTTTTGTTATTTCGAAGAAAATATATTTAAAATTTGCTGGTGGATTAAAACTCTAAGAATTATTCGATCTTATACGATTGCGACGTTTTTATCGATCGTAATAAATACATGAACAATAATACGTC
>NC_057685.1:17033456-17067062 GCF_014466175.1 Vespula pensylvanica
CGATCCTATTAAAGAAGATCGAGCAATTTTTATCTCGGAAAGAAGGAGAGAGAGAGAGAGAAAGAGAGAGGAGAGAAAGAGAAAAAGAGAAAGAAGTAACTCTCGTTTCGTACTCGTGCACGACGATATCACTTATACAGTTTGTAATTTTGAGATCGCTCGATTTTTAATATCTATTTTATTTATTTATTTATTTTATTTGAATACTTATGTACTTATTTTATTTATTAAATACCTAGAACATCGTAGTTACTTAATTTGTTTTTTAACGATTGCAGTTTGTCAAAGATCGATCCTTTTTGTCAATTTTTAAATGCCACTTTAAAAGTTTAAATTCAAAATTAATTTAATATCGTATTCTTTCTTTCTTCTCTCTTTTCATTTTTTTTCTTTTTTCTTTTTTAAACGACTGCAGATCCTCAAAGATCGATGCTTTTTGTCAATTTTTAAATGCCACTTTAAAGGTTTAGATTCAAAATTAATTTAAGATTGTATTTTTTTCCACCTCTTATGTTCTATCTTTCTCTTGTTTCTTTCTCTTTTTTCTTTTCTTTTTTTTTTTTTTTTTTTACTTTTCTTTATTCTTTTTTGATTACTCGTGACAATCGGGCATAAATTTAAATTACGTTTAAATCATTTCGTCCGTGGATCGACCAAAAATTTATTCTCTTTCGGTCGTCGCATTGTTTACGAGGTTTACTCTTCGTAATTCTATTTTGTGTTACCGAAATTATGCTTGGACAATCAATGGTTAGAACCCGGCTGTAATCAGACCGATTATGTTGAACGCTCGTTTAACTTCGGCAATCGGGGAGATTAATGTTCGACAAATTGGTTGTCCGATCGCCTGGCCATTCCGCTTTCGCAAACATCATGTGGCTTCGAAAACGTGGCCAGTTAGAGGGGACCGTTCATAAGAGAAAATCTCAACGCAAAATCAGTACCATTATACGATCGATCGTCATTTATGAGAGAGAGAGAGAGAGAGAGAGAGAGAAAGAAAGAGAAATAGAAAGAAGAGAGAGAGAATGATCAGGGAATGAATGTGAATATTTGATCGTCGATACACTAAACAATTTTGAATGGTTCAGATATTTGTCACTTAAACGACATACCTGTATTCAAAAATTTGAGATCGATACAATACCAATACAATCGGATGAAAGGACATTTTAGTTGATACTAATGACTATCGTTCAATCGTTCACGTGTAAATTGAATTCGCATAGAAAAATGATTTCGAAAAGAAAATAAATAATGTCGGATTATTCTATCCAGCCCTTACTAATGATCGAGACGTTGTCTGTTTCATCACGACGATATAATCTTAACGATTTCTTTGGTTTTTCGTTTAAATGAAAATTAAATAAATATTATATTTCTCTTGGAGTTTGTTCGAACGATAATCGAATGATTTTAGATTAATGTGATCTCGTGGAAATTACTTTCTTACCTTATCGGTTATCGACCTATCGAACTCCTCTCCTATTCCCCGTGAAACTGTTACTCAAGCTCGTTCACCTTTCTCGTTTCTGTATACCAGGTGTGCCAATAATTGAAAGGTAATAACGAATCAACTTTAGATAATATTCAATATACATACATATATATATATATATATATATATATACATACATATACACACACATATAAGAGTTTATATATATACACATATATGTACATGTATATATTATATATAATATATATAATAATATATATATATAATAATTATTAATATATATAGTATATATATATATGTCTTTTCGTATTTTTATTCTGTATAACAATATTTGCTAGATACATTTAATGTGTGTATGAGGGCAAATGAGTGAGTGAAAAAGAGAGAGAGGGGGAGGGAGGGGGAGAGAAGGAAAGAAAAGCATTTAATTACATCGAGCAAGGTGGCACTTGAGTGCAATCGAGTGAGCCGTCGGGAACGCGACGAAATGAGAAAGGAAAGAGGGTTCGATGTAACGGGATAAGTGCTACTGTTGTCAGCCGTTGTGCAATCGGCTGGCCGAGAAAGGTCGACGAATCGAACCGATCGTTGCTCCCTAATCCTACCGTGAAAATTCCGTGCGTGTCGTCGACACGACCATGCTTCCGAATGCCGTCGAAATCGTTAAAATCGTTTCTTCTTCTTCTTCTTCTTTTCCTTCTTCTTTTTCTTCTTTTCCTTTATTTATTTACTTTCGTTCATTGTCCCCCCCCCCTCCCTCCTCTTATCTCGAAAAGAACAACTTGATCCTTCTTCTATCCTCCATGAAAAATTTTCGTCGAAGTAAATTTTATTTCGATCACGTACTACAACAAATCAACGAAGACAAACTCCGTTTGGATCTATTTTTCCTTAGATCTCGTACATAGATATAGTTCTTCAAATGCTACCATACATATGTTTCGCGGTAAGTCAAAAAAATTACGAACGTCTATGGTATTCTATTATTTTCGTGAGTTTTTCTTTTTTTTTTTTTTTGTTCTTTTTTTTTTGTGTAATTAAAAATTTACCAATGATTCTTCGTTCTTGTTTTCTTAACAATTGTAATCACTCGCTTAATTGATTTATTATTAATTTACGTGAGATGTTTCGTTGAAAATTTACAAGACTGACGAGATCTTTTTTCGTCGTGGGAAAAATTACGAGAACGTGGTCTTTTAGACGATACCTTAGGGATTATTGTTTCTGCGACGTTTAAAGATAAAATGTGAAACTAAGTAGATATGATCGGTCAGAGTCGGATCATTCAACTGATAATTATTATCGCGATAGATATTAAACGCGATTGAAAAAAATTAATGATCTATTAAAGTACTACTTAGTTAGTATCTAATGCTAATAATATCGATATCCTATCTAACACGTATTTCGATCAAACGTATAAACATGATTTCGATAAAAAAAAAAAAAAAGAGAAAAAGAGAAAGAAAGAGAAAAGAAACATAAGTTTTACGCTATAGAAACGAGAGGATAGATTGAAAAGCGTCTCTCATTATTTTTTTCATTATATATTTACGTTTACGTTAGCGAAGTGTTACTTCTTGGTTAAAGAAGAACGAGAAAATTTGTCATTTTATTTATCCGTATATCGTTAAATGACAGAAATTATATTATCTTAGCTTCGATAGTTTCTAACGTCAAAGTGGATCGTAGGATATACCATGTACGCTCATTTACTTCCAACATAAATATATACATATATACATAGAAAACGGTCCGTTTGTCAGCGTCTTTTATTTTTCACGAAGTCGTTAAAACGTCACATACTCTTGGGAAAAACTAAGAGACAGAAACTGAGACAGAGAGAGTGGGAGACAGAGAGAGAGAGAGAGAGAGAGAGAGAGAGAGAGACAGAGAGAGACAGAGATAGAAGGCAAAAGAGAACTTTGTGAACAGCATTCACTGTATAACTATGACAGTAACCGTGCATTGTTAGCTTATTCTATATTTCAGGCCTTTTATACGGCACTTATAAACATCCGGCGTTCGGCCGAAATGCTTCCCAAAGGAAAATCCTTTCAGACGTTAAGTTACATTTATTGCAACTTAGCGAGTATCGCCATGATAAAAACCCATAAAGACGTTAACTTATTCTTCTCATGAAATTTATTACACGAACGGATCTTTAAGATGAGGAATAATCGATTAGTTCTTAGCAAAGGAGGAATGTTTTCGTTTCGGCATCCTTTGGTCTCTCCCACCCTTCTCTCTAACTCATCACCATCCTCACTACTCTTTTCTACCAACCTCCTCCTCGCCGATCCATTTCTCTTATCTATTGTTCTTGAACGCGTTCGTTAAAGTCGGCCTTAACGAATTAATTATACTTTTGAGAAACATTTAAATATTCGCTTTTTGCTTGAAAAACTCGTTGGCTCAGGAAAATAATTAAAAAAGAAGAAGAAGAAGAAGAAGAAAAAAGGAACAATGATAATAATATTAACATATTAATAATATTAATTAAAATAATAATAATTAAAAAAAAAAATCATAATATTAATTGAAGTACGGGGAAAATAAATTAATTGCACTTGTTAAGTTTAAAAATGTATAAAAGTTTGTAATTAATCGCAGAATGAGAGTAAATTTATGGTGTAGAAATTTGTAGAAATTTGTAGAAATTTTTGAAAAGTCAGAATGTTTTCTGATACGATAGATAGGACGGTAGAAGGGTAATCAAAAATTAAAAAAGAGAAAGAGATGTCTCTTTTTTTCCTTTCTTCCCCTCTCTCTCTCTCTCTTTCTCTCTCTCTCTCTCTCTCTCTCTCTCTCTCTTTCTCTTTATTCGAGGTCGATATACTCTCTCGGTAATTAGCCGTATTTGCAATGTCCGCTGTAGTTACACCGTTAAGTGCTTACATCGTTGGCCATTAATGCAGTCTGTGCTGACTTCCCCCTTTATATAGCAACAGGAAGCCCTTCTGGTATTAGAGTAACAACTACAAGTTACTAATAGTCGAGTAAAGGGCCAAGTAGTCGTCTAATGATAACGATGTAACGAGTTTGTCGATCAGCTAGTAGACCTCATTCGTTTCCACTTAGTAAGAGTTTCTCGATATCAAGGAAAGCCACGATTAATCGGTGCCGGAGTTTGATTATCCTCGTAAAGTTAGAACGTACGTAGAAGTAGGAAAGGAGGATTAGCTAGGATTTCGGTTTTACGATCTATCGTCGTCGCGATTTAGTAAATTACTGACAAGTGTATCCAATGATCTTTCCTCGACCGATTCTCTCTCTTTCTCTCTCTCTCTCTTTCTTTCTTTCTTTCTCTCTATCTTTCTCTTTAATTCGGTAAATGATGGTTGTATAAAGATAAAATTATAGTCTTCGTAGAAGAAGAGGATTTCGGATATATATGTGTGTGTATGTATATATATATATATGTATGTATATATCTACAAAGTGGACCGACAACGTTGAACATCGTTTAATTCAAAAAATAAGGTTTTTGGGTCGAGGATAAACCCTATTGGACTCGTGCTTAAAAGCAAGGATTACGAGAATCCTGCAAGTGGATCCTTTTGATATCTCTCGAATAGAGATATTAACGCGAAATCTTTAAACTTTAACACGACT
The DNA here is from genome assembly GCF_014466175.1 of Vespula pensylvanica. Taxonomy (NCBI): domain Eukaryota; kingdom Metazoa; phylum Arthropoda; class Insecta; order Hymenoptera; family Vespidae; genus Vespula; species Vespula pensylvanica. Next base: position 17,038,531 of record NC_057685.1, read on the forward strand.
GCTGAAATCTACTAGATGAAAATTCTTTTTTCTTTCTTCCTTTATTTTTTTTTTTTTTTCTTTCTTTCTTTTTTTATCCAACTCGAACTGTTTTTACGGTGATAAACGTAAGGTAATATCGCTATTACCTACGTTCGTGCGTCACTAAGCACATTACCCATGAATTTCTTTTTCGTTACTTTCCTGGAAAGTTTAATATCAAGAGAGTGGTAGGTTACAAGGGTGTGACCAGATGCTAATAAAAGCGTATACTGATATATGTGCTTGTTTTGATCTTATGGGGGCTTGTTTCGATAAATGACGTGTGTATAACAAACGGATACATTCTCTTTCGTGAATGATATATGCCAGGATATATGAATTTTTAACTTATACTAAATAAATTCATACTTAACACTCTGATAAATATTACAAAGCAGCGAGCATTTTTCATGGTCGTTTCAACGATTAATTATCAATTAAATACGAGATGTTTTTCATCAAGAAAATATTTTCAATAGTAACAAACTCTGTTCGCGGGCAGTCCTAAATTTATTTATTTATTTATTTATTTATTTATTTATTTATTTTTTCTTTCTTCCTACCAACTCCACGATCCTTTTGATATAATCGTAAAGATCATGTCGCTCGATTTCGAGACTCGTGAGATACTTTTAAGCGCTCAATATCGTTTTTATTATACGAAGCGTACCTTTCAAAGTAGCACCTCTTTCAAATTTTTATAAATTCCCTTTCATCTTTTTCGCGGTAGGGATAGGTCCACTTTCGAGTCTTTTCATTCGAGTCTATTAATCCTACTTACTTTAAAGCGATGTACCGAAGAATACTCGAGCTTGCTTTTTATTCAAGACATCGTATATAATGATCTCTTTCTCTCTATCTTTCACTATCCTTTTCTCGTTAATCTTTCTTTTGACAAAACATTTTTCAGAAAAGAACATCTCATTCGTTTTTCGAACGTCGTGTTCTTCGATTTTCCATGATATAACGTCTGAAGAAACGTCTTCGTGTATTCGTTCTTTCTTTCTTTCTTTTTATTTATTTATTTATTTATTTATTTATTTATTTCCCTCTCTCTCTCTCTCTCTCTTTCTCTTCTTCGGATCAAGTCGGTTTTCACGTGTCCAGAAAATTCGAGTATTCCCACCGTACTAGAATTCCCATGAAGAGCCTTTTATCCTGTCTTGGCATCCTTTCTTTCTTACCCCTCGAAAATCGAGACTCGGTGATGGTAGTAGTCATGGTATCGAAGTTGGTGGTTCTCTGGTAAATGCAGAAATTGGCATGATTCCTAAGACTCTCTTAACAACAAGAAGTAGACTGAGTGGTATGGTAAGAGAATGGAAGAGGATGAGTTAAAACATGTCCATAGATAATCCTTCGATATTCCTTCGATATTCTTTCGATATTCTTTCGATCGATCGAACTTATACTCTATTTATTAAAGATCAAATCGCATTTTGATGTATGTTATTTATTATATGTATATATATATATACATATTCATTCATACATACATACACACATATGTACATCGATAAGAGTGAATTTTCTATTGGCAAAAGCGACACAGATAAATCACGTTTTCACGAATTAGACTACTATCTACTTTTATTACGATGCATTTAATGGGAAATTTCGAAATCCCTTGAGGGTTCATTGGAAAAACGAGAGACGATGCTGATCGCTTTGATATATATATATATATAACGGTAATTCGAATCGTTTGATGTTTCAACGCCTCGATAGAGGATACGTTTTAAGATTGAATAAACGAGTTTCGTCTGTTCCAATAAAATCTTTCTAATGTAATCAGCGTAAAACGAATCCTTTTGGTTTTATATTCGTTATTCAAATTTAAGAATGATTTCAATGCGATATCGGTTTAATAATTGTATCGTGAATCAACACGATGATTTTTCCTTTGATAACATCGACGTACGAGGTAATTCGATCCACGAATCATCGAACTCGTTATGATTTTCCTTGACAGTTCTCGAAATTTGTGTGATTGCAGTACACCGGTTAGATGAAGTTTGCTGTTCAAAGTAAATAACAGTTTCGCAGCGATAGTAATTGTCGCCTCGTGACGTTTCCCACGTAAATCTCGATCCAACAGAGGACAACCAAATTCGGTTAAATCGAAGCATAGTGTTTGCAGAAGAAATTAATCCGTTGGTTAAATTCATCTCCGGTGAAACACGTTACTCGCATTCGATCGAGCCGATCGAAGCTCTTTCTACAAATCGTATCCGTCTATTAATGGTGGTATATGTTGGCAACCCTTAAGAACGAAATATTGTAAATAAATAATCGATATCAAAAGTAATATTTAAAAATGAAAAGAAATTTCTAAGGAGAAAAAGAAGAAACCAGAAAAGAAGGAGGAGAAGAAACAGAACAAATATTTCACTTATCTATTCTACGATATGATATATTCCGTAATAGATGCAAAAATAATCGCGATTTCAACGCGTCGAGTGAAGTGATAAAAACAGCGATTATTTTTGCATCTATTGTAGAATATATTATATTGTACAACAGACAAATGAAATATTTATTTTTCTTCTTTCATTTTTTTTTCTCTTTTTTTTTTTTTTTGTTTTCTTTTTCTCTTAGAAATTCCAATTAATTTTTTAATATTATTTCTGATATCAATAATAATAATAATAATAATAATAATAATAATAATAATAATATAATGTCCGATTTGAAACGCGTTACGACATCGGTGAACACCGTGTACACCAGGTTGACCTCGTCAAATGTCGAAGTGACATTTGAAAGGAACGAACGCTCGCTGGTACAGTCTTTAATACTCTAACTGCTCTCTAGACGCACACTGTCTCGTAATATCATTTTCTCTTCGTTCGAAGCTCGCGTGTCATAAAATATCAAAATCGACCTCTGTGCTTTCTGGGAAGAAAATCTTGTTGTTCCGATTTCGAAGAAATATTAAATTTTCGACGACTACATACGATTAGAGAAAACGATGGTGATAAATTATATTCGTAACATATGAATGATACATAGACGGAAAGTCCGTAAATTTCAATAATTTTGGCTTGAATATAGGAACTTCCCTTTTCGTTAAAGATACGACGGAGCTTTTTGGCACGAGAAAGAATTTGAATTTACGACGATCGTAAGAGGGCAAAACTTATTTAGAGGTTGACTTTCGTAGGTCAATATATATAGCACGCAGTCACCGAGTAGGTAAGTTACCACGGCTCATCGATTTTTAATGATTTTAAAATTAATAAAATTTCTCAAGGTTTATACTACCTTATAAGTTTTTCGAATATCCTCCAAAATATTCATTGACAAAATATGCGATATTTGAGGTATCTATTAAAATCAATATATTTCTTTGCAAAATACAAATATTTTCACGTTATTGATATTTTTTTCATTTTTATTTTATTTTATTTTATTGTGAAATATGTAGATAGTTTCAAGTGAAATATAAAATGAAGTAAAATGTCACTATATGTGTTTAAATTATATTAAAAATGGAGAGACGATATATCGGTTCAACATATTTTTCGGAGAACCTAAATAAGGTCGATATGTCGGTTCTAAAGTGGTAAAGGGGTTGAGAATATTTTTATAAGAAAAAAAAAATATATATATATATATATTTATGTTTTCGAAAATAATTATAATAAAATAACAATAAATTCTCTTGTAACTTTTCCCATATAAAATTTACTCATATAATTAAAGATTGATTCAATAGAATCAATATAGTATAATAATCGAATATCTCAAGTAAAATCATCAAGTAAAATCTTAGTAATCCCAAAATAAAACAATTCTCAGGATATTTTTACTCAACATTTGTTTCTTTATTTCTCGAAGACTAAAATAATAAATTTCGTTTATTCGGTCTAGACAATTGGGTCAAAGAAATACACAAAGGAGTTAGCTGATAAATATATAGGTATTTCTGACGTAGACGATAAGACAAGTATACACACATACACATACATACACGCATATCGATCGGTTATACGACGTATTACGAGGATCATGTCACCCCCTTGGTGGCATCGAGTCTCATACATTGCGCTCTTTTTTCATCGTCTTTAAACTGTCTCTTCGTATATTCGCTCTGTATAAACACACTTACACGAAACAACAACAACAACAATAACAACAACAACAACAACAACAACAGCACGTACCAACGACTATAAATATATATATATATATATATATATATATATATATATATATACACACACATATATATATATACGTATATATAGAAGTCTTTATATTAACCCGTTATAACTGTGTTCGTACGCAGCTCGTACGATCATAGAGAAAGACTTAGAGACTAGGCTAGATCATGTTAGTGTGCCGCAGGTAGAAACGTACGCGCTTGGACGCGCGTATTCGCTCGATTACTCGTGTTAGTGCGCTACGACCGAGCCTCTCTCGTGATATCTCGGCGCCTTTCACTCGGCCATAACTCGCGCCATTGTGCAGGCACGCTTGTGCAACGATATTCTGGAGTATTGCAAAATGCATGTAAAATACACACGTGTGTATATATCTATATACATATATATATATATACGTATGTATATATACGTACGTACGTATGCATGTATACGTTTGGATATGTACGTATATATATTTATATATATCTCGTATATATGGAAGTCATTACTGCTTGAATGCTTTTTTTTTTGTTCTCTTTCTTCTATTTTCTATTCTCTTTTTTTTTCATTTCTTTATCTTTCTCTTTCTCTATTTTTGTGTCTGTTTATTTCTCTTTCTTTCTTTCTTTCTTTCTCTCTCTCTCTCTTTTGTTGTTGATTTCCAAACAACGAGTCAAAATTTGTCAAGACACCCGTTACATAGCCGACGTCGTCTGGCGAGTGTCGTTGACCGACTCTACTCTTCTCGACTATGCATATCTCTTACGGCACAATCGAGAACGTATTTCCTCGATCGATTTTTTTCTTCAAAAAAAAAAAAAAAAAATAAACAAGAAAGAAAGAAAGAAGAAAAAAAAAGGAAAAGAGAGGAGAAAAAGGAACGTCAATCGTATCCATCAATTTTCTCGTTTACAAGCGCCACGATATTTCTGTTATTTCGTAAGAAACCTTTAGAACGCGGCGAAGCTTTTGGACCTTTAGAATATCAAAATATCTTCTCGGTTTTTCATTTGAAATTCATTACATATACGCGTAGTTATACGGGTATATCGTTAAAATTTAATAGTCGGATGACACTCGCACAGTTTTGATTCATGTGTGTTGTAGCACGCGTTATTACGTTCTACATGGGAGCTACGTTTTAGGTAGGACAAAGGTAAGTACTTACTTACTTGGACTACTCCGTAGTCCGGAGAGAGAGAAGTAAGAGGGTGTGTGGGTGAGGAGGAGAGATAGAAGGAGGGAGAATATGGGAGAAGAAGGATGCTACTACGACTTTTGGTCTCTAGAAGTCGCGTCGTGTCTGCTCGTAAAAGTTCTCGCCCTGCGGGAAACGGTTCGGTGTAGTTACTTTGGAGTTTCACCTCGGGAAATGATTTAACTTTACAAGCTATTATAGACAACCGTGGGATTTATTGTTTCGTCGCGTCGTTAATCACAGTTTCTCTCTTTCTCTTTCTCTATCTTTCTCTCTTTCTCTCGTTCATTCTCAAAGTTTCCCTCTTGTTGTTGTTGATTCTCTTTCAGTCTCGAAAAGTACGACGAGGGATGTCGAAGGGAAACGAACCAACGAACGAATCAACGTCGGTGAAACCGACGGGAATAAAAAAAACTTTGACAATAAAAAATACGACGACTAAAAAAAGATATTGAAGGCTCGTTAGCTTAAGAAAAAGATATATCTTTTATTCTCTTTTTCTCATCACACACACACACACACACACACGCGCGCGCATCGCAGGAAAAGAGAGAGAGAGAGAGAGAAAAAGACACTTCTTTATTTTCTTCGGTTCTTTTTTATTTGTTTTATGTTTAGATCGACACAGAGACGGAAGAGAGATATCGTTTCTATCGACTGCTTCGACCACGTTCTCTTCTCGACGAGACTGTCGATAACCCGCTGCGAGGCGAGCTCGTTTATTATTCTCTTTCTCTAAGCGTGTTATCGATTTCACGGTACGTCTCGACACGGCGCGGTCGATCGCTCGAGTTCGATAGCTTCGGTCACGGAGTGTCGATTGCAAAATTCTTCACGGTCCTCGAGTCCCCCAGTTAGTATCCATAGAGCCTACTTAGAGCGCACAAACGCTTAGATTCAACGATCTGGTCCTCCTTACGCGGAGGATTTTGTAATTCGTTTGGAAGTGGAATGGGATGGGATGGGATGGGATGGGATAGGATGGGGTGACAAAGTGGGAGAGGGTCAAATTGGTCACTTTTGCTTGCTTGGTTGGTGGTTGTGTGATCGATTTCGAAAAGGTTTCGAGTTTGAACGAGGATCGTTAGTTGCGGTGTGCGGCTAACGTCAAACTGAATTTACTTGTTTGCTCGCTATCGTGACAAGAATGAAGTATATATATCATTTGAAGATATATATATATATGTGTGTGTGTGTGCGTGTGTATGACGATGTTATATGTACGTTCAAAAATGATTAAAAAATGTGTGTATGTGTGGATCGATGAACAATTTACGAAATTTTAGAATTAAAAAGAAAGTTTTCTTATTTCTTATATCTTATTACAAACTTTGAATACTTTAAATGGAAAGTTCTTCGAAATCAGATTTCACTTGGGATCTCCAAATGCTTAATCCGTCTCTCGGTAGAAACTCCATTATCTAGACGATCGTGATGAAAGGGGGAGAAGGAGAGAGAGGGAGAGAATAAGAGAGAAAGAGAGAAAGAGAATTCATTTCTGTCGGAGCACCTTTTTCGTTTCGATTAAAATCAAATATTATTATAAAACTGGAAGGGGAAGTTTCTCGATGAGACAAGAAAATCCATTTCGTCGATCGTGCTGACGATAAATGAATGTATGTAACACGAATATATTTTTCCAATTAGCTCACACATTAACTATATATATATAATATTTTGTTTTCTTCTTTTCTTTTATTTCCTTTCTTTGCAAAGACTGAGCTGTATGTTATACAGATCATAAAAATATTGTTTGGAGAAAAGAACGCTAAACGTGATTCATCTTCGGAGGAACGTATTACCAAGAAAAAAAATAATTCCCGTCCGTAATTATGAAGGTTGGATCTGTTGGCAATTAAGTACGTAAATGAGAAATGGCTGTGGTCGCTCTAGTTATTAAATCGTGTAATACATTCGCACACGGATTATATTATGTGAAAAGTGAAGGGATCGCGAACGACCTGGGACGAGTGGCTCGGTAAAAGTAAAATAAAGATAGAGAGACAGAGAGAGAGAGAGAGAGAGAGAGAGAGAGAGAGAGAGAGAGAGAGAGAGAGAGGAGAAGTATTAATATTTAATTTTTATTCGCTTCCGCGGAAACGAATACGTCTACCGATTTTACGTAATATGAGATCGTTATGCAGGAAACGATATACATTGCCTGTTGGCAAAATAACGAGTTTGATGTTATCGATGTAATTTCATTGTAATTCTTTTTTTTCCTTTTCCTCTGTTTTTTTTTTTTTCTTTTTTTAATTTTTTTTAGAATTTTTTTTACTTATCTACACAGTGGCTGAGAGATATGTAGAAATATTTACGATAAACTGTGTCATAATATTTAATCTAAATTTCTTTATAAAGATCTCACAATAATACATACGTATAAAAATACGATATTGTGTTCACGTAGAAACAAATTTTCTCGTATTGTCCTCGTTCTCGCATGATAATTGATATACCGTCATAATACGATTACAATTTTTATCATAATCATTATCATCATCGTCGTTGCCATTATCGTCATTGTTGTCTTCGTCGTCATCACCATTATCATCTTGGCAATAATAATTACATGTAACGCATCGACATCGCGGAAAGAAAGTAGCGGTGAAATTGCTTGCTTGTCGGGAGAGTCGATGTTACATATACCATATATAGTATATATTTTAAATTAAGGTAATAAGTAATAAGTTACCAACGTGTATGCGAACGTATATGCACGTATATATACATGCACACATACACACACACACACACACATATATGCATGTTTATAGAATGTATAGAAACATAAACATGTATAGACACATAGAAAGATATAGGAGATAGTAAGAAAGCCAACAGGTATATAGAAAATATCACTAAAATTTAATTAGATCGATCGAAACAATATTTTTCTTTATTTATCTAAATTTATTTTATTTTATTTATTTTGTCATTTTATTTTCTTTTATCTTTATATATATATATATTTATTTATTTATATTATTATAATTTTATTTTATTTATCTGAAAACATCGTTAGAAAATTTCGAATAATTCGTTCAAAGTTATTCTAATGCTTATATAATGGAAACGTGTACAAATCGAACGTGCACGAGTTCTAAAAAGAAATTTGTCTTATCGCGAATGATCGAGCATTATCATCGACGTAACGTAGCATCCAGTATTATCGAAGACCGTGTAATTTCGTAATCATTGTCATCGTCGTGCTGACCAAGGATCCGTAAGATCCGAAGTGGGATCTTTCAACCTTTTCAAGGACTCGTAGGAGGAGCTTGCTTCTTCTCCGTCTAACGGGTGTTTCCTCTTATAACTGATTTCTCCAAGTGCGTAATAAGTATTCAATAGAAATTCATCGAAGTATATATGTTTATATACGTATATACGTAAATGTATGTACATATATATATATATATAAATATCTCTTTCTCTATATCTACGTACGATATTTAACGAGCGGCGCAGATTCGAAGAAGACTTCAACGATGGAACCTCGATCCATTTATAGCACCGAAAGGCGGTTCAGAGAATTCTTGCGTGCAGCCTGGTAATCCTAATTTCTAAATCTATTCAAATCGAAGATTGCTCCGGTACCGATACATATAAGATATCTTTCTTATATCATTTATACTTATTTATTCACTTTTCTTCTTATTTACAAATTACCATAGCGTATAATTGAACGTACGAATATATCATACGTGCGAATGATTATATAAAAATATCGAAAAGAAAAGCGATCGCGATTTATCTCGAGTATTTAACAAAATCGTAATACAATTTTTAAGTACATCTTTCTTATATCATTTATACTTATTTATTAACATTTTTTTTTTTTTTTAATTTACAAATTACCATAACGCGTAATTGAACGTACGAGTATATCATACGTGCGAATGAACGTATAGAAATAATGAAAAGAAATGCGGACGATTTATTTAAATACAAATGTATACAAGATTGTAATAGAATTTTTAAGTATGAATAAGGAACAAAAATAAGTTCGTTCGTTGTATAGTTTCACACGTAAACGTATACGCACACGATCATGTACACATATATATGTATCTTCGAAGAGCATCGCAGCAAGGACGAATCATTCGTATGGTGGGCGTGCTAGACGTCGGAGGTTTCTTACAGAGAAACGATCGTACTATAACGGGTGTCCTTTTCTTGGCGAGCATCAAACGAGTAATCCACTCTCGCGTTATCCCTACTCCTTTAGCAACGAGCGACGGACAACTCTCCCGCGGCTTTCTTCGCGCGGCTGCACCGCGTGTCAGTTCGAAGGCAACCGCGGACAATAACCGACACTCGGAGCGAACTTCTCTAACGAAACGTTGCCTGTTACTATTACCTTTTCTATTTGTATTATTATTGTTATTCTTATTTTTCTTTTTTCCTTTTGTTCTTCTTCGCGTGTGCTTATGTGCATCGATAAACCGATAATAACATATTACGAAACATCGTAGCGATATATTAAAATAGTTGTTAATCTTACACGCGAGAGTTTGAAAAAAAAAAAAAGAAAAAAAAAAAGAAATAAGGAAGAAGAGAAAAAAGAAGAAAAGAAAAAGATAAGCGATTAAAACGAACGTGTCGAAGTGTAAAGTGTACGGGATAAAAACAGGAAAATGGATTAATATATCAAAAAGGAAAGAAAAAAGATATTGGAAGAGAAAGAAGAAAGGATACTAAAGGGAAATGATTAAGTGTCGTGTTTGAAAGAAAGGGTGTCGAATAACAACGGTAAATTTTCTAACGCGAGAGCTAGAGTAAAAGAGAGAGAGAGAGAGAGAGAGAGAGAGAGAAAGGAAGAAATGTTCGTTCGATATCAGAATGTCGAACGCAAAAGCAGCGTATACGGATGCACTACGTTGGTGCACGCGTTACGCTTATAAAACATATGTTATCGCACCGGACGTTCGCCCTGCTTCCTAAGCTGAACTCGATCACCGTTTTCTACTAGCCCGCTTATTTTTATTATTTTTCTAATTTCTTTCTTCTTCTTCTTCATTTTTTTCTTGTATATATCGATCAACGGGTCAGTTATATTATTTTTCGCAAAAAAGAAAAAGGGAAGTAAAAAAAGAAGAAGATGATCCTGCTTTAAAGAGTTCAAATTCTCGAAAGAAATCTCTCTCTCTCTCTCTTTCTCTCTCTTTATCTCTTTCTCTTTTCATCTATCTATTCGTCTATCTCTCTTTTTATTTTCATCGAAGAAATAGAATTTAAAGGACGAGCGTACAATTTTTAGAAAGAAGAATATAGATTATCTGGATTAAAGAGTTTCAAGATTGTTTAAAGGGCTTTAAAAGTTTTTCAAAAGTCTATCGATCATTTATCGATCAAACTTGCTCGCTCGTTCGCTTGCTCGAGTATTAACGTTATCCCGACCGAACGTTTTTAAATAGACAATATGTAGTAAATAAGTAAGTAAGTAAGTAAGTAAGTAAGGTAGTGTGTTTTCGGGCACGCTAGGTTTATTTTCCTATGGCGGGGCTATATTATCTAGAGCATAAAATGGGTAACGTGCGGCGCGCGGGCGAAGCGAAGTGGGTGGGGGTGGGTAAGGGACGAGTCGGGGAGAAAGGGGGAAGTTAGGGGCACGGCTAGGAACGTCGTGGTCGAGTGCTGGAATAAGGTGGCTACTCGAAATAATTATTCTTCCGATCCGAGAGTATCCGATCTCTTTTTTTTTTTTTTTTTTTTTGATATTCTCTCTGTCTCTCTTTTTTTTTTTATTATTTTCCTCTTTCTCCTCGAAAGAGAAAGAAGATTCTTCTTTCGTCGTACGAAAAAAAAAGAAGGAAAAATAAAAAAAAAAAAAAAACAAAAAAGTAACTTAAAATCTAATGGATCGACCTCAATCTTTCTTTCGTTTCATTATCCCATCGCGTAGTATATTACGTAGTAGTAAGAGACAGAGTGCTTGGCAAATAGATTCAGACTTTTCAAAATCGTTGAAAAAGATCGAAGTGAAACGAGCGAAAGTGATAGTTACTCAATCCGACTTTTAGTTCGTACTTCATAAACGAAAAAAATGTTCTTCGAGGAGAACGATTAATTAGGAAAGCGTACTGGTAATACTCATCAACGATATTTTCTTTTTCTTCCTTTTTGGATTTTACCTCTCTGGGTAGACTCGATAAAGCGATAAATTTCGATGGAACTTAGAGATTTAAAAAAGAGAGAAAAGAGAGAGATTATCGAGACGAAGGATTTACGAGCCAAGGTCGACGTACTCTGCACGGCTATTTCATTGATCCTCTTAAAAGTAAAAAAAAAAAAAAAAAAAAGAAAAAAGAAAAGAAGGAAATCATTCATTTGCCAAACCGATCGAAAGATCATATTAACCGTAAAAATCCGTAACGATAAAACCGCAGTTGAAAATATTCCCACGTAAATAAAAAAGTTATTTTTCCTCTTTCTTCTTTTTTCCCGTGAAATTCCAAAAGAAAATATTATCACGTCGAGCGTGGTAATATCGACCAAGTTAACTATTTGCAAATCCGCATTGATCGGAATTCTTCGATCGAGATGACTTTTTTATTGGTTAAAGAAAAATGTCGGAGCAAGAAAAATGTATTCGTACAATGTTGATTTAGATCTATTGATCGAAAGAATCGAAAGCGTAAGATTTCGAAGGAACGATTCGTTGTCGTACGTGTCGTAGGATAATAATAATAATAATAATAATAATAATAATAATAATAATAATAACAATGTTAAACAAGAAATAAAAAGGGGAAAGAAAAGAACAGAAAAGATCGATATACGTTTCGATCATTTCCATTGAATCGCACGAGAAGAGAAACGAGTTCTCTTGGCGGCGATTCGCGTTATCGCAGCGTATCCATCGTCGAGCTCTCAAGGGAGGAAGGGAGAGGAAAGGAGAGAGGAAAGAAGTGACGAGGAGAGGAGAGGAGAGGAGAGGAAAGGAGAGGAGAATGTTAGGCGAGGTGAGGCGAGGTGAGGAGAAGCCTTCTGCCTTCTTATCCGTGCTCCTTCACTTTCACTGGCCGCCACTCTGCGGAAAGGGAAAAGAGATCGGACCAGACTGCAACGCGTTATATAAATTAGACATTTCGCGAAATCTTACCTCAGTGGTTTTCAAACTGTAGGGTTGCTTTCTAAACAGAGGGTTGCGAGATCCATTGTAAAGAGAGAGATATACACCGTGATGTATTTATGTAGTTAATGGGTTATTCACGCACACGATATGAACTTTTGCATGCGTGCGTGTGTGTGTGTGTGTGTGTGTGTGTACATGTATATATTGTAAGAATTATTTAGGTAATATTTATATATTAATAAATGTATCGTGAAAAATTAGTATTTATATATATTAATAAATGTATCATGAAAGATACATTGCGTGATATATTAATATGTACTAATTGGTTACTTACACGATTCGAAAGAAAAAGAATATACTAGAGAACGTCAGATACTTGTTCTCTTGTTTGTTTCTTGATTCTTTTTCTTTTTCTTTTTCTTTTTCTTCTTCTTTTTCCTTTTTGCTCTTTTTCACGAAATAGTTTTATTCGTAAAAAATTAAAAATTAGAGATCGACGAGAGTCGTCATTTTTTAAATCGACGCGAAATAAAGTGAAAAGTAATATTTATCGTAATAAATATATTTTTATATTTAGAAATCTATGAAAATCCCTGTTATAGTTCGTATACTCATAAGTTTTATACAATTAAGGTACACGAGTATGAGTCCATCCTATTCGTTTTTCTATTTCAAACGTGACACGTTAGATAAAGATAGGAGCACTTATTAGAAACAAAGAAAATAAAAAAAACAAAGAAAAATTGTATCTAAAAACGGCTTTAAACTTTTCGAACCCAGACAAAACTTGTTCTTTTAGTTTTTTCTTCCCTCATTTTTTTTTTTTTACTTTTCTTTTTTTTTTCATAAAATGATAAAAACGTCGCTACTGAAGAAGCATAAAAGCTGCGTGTTATATATATATATATATATATATATATATATATATATATATATATATATGTACATATACTTTCCGAGAGCGTTTTCTCGAGCGAAAGTCACTGACCGATATACTTCTTCGTTCTTTTTTTTTTCTGTTCTTTCCCTTCTTTTCCTTATTTTTTTATTTTCTTTTTTTTTTATCTCACCGTAATGCAGTCATGACGGTTGTTATACATATGCGTTCAGGAGCATACACACCCATAGGAACACGAACACGACGCAAACACGTTAGCTAGCAGCACGTCCAGCTTTTGTGCATGCATTTCTTGCGGTCTATTAGCACGTTTCCTGGCATAGCCACAAATCTAGTTCAAAGATAGAAAAGTCACCCGTGAAAATTTCTATCTACGAAGGAAGAGTAGTAGACTCCGCTAGATAATAATAGACATACGACATAAAACAAAAAATAAAACAAACAAACGAAACAAAAAAAGAGTTCAACTAAACTGAAACAAAATTGAGATCAATTAAGTCCTTGTACGGTGTTCGTAGCTTTTTATGCATTTCTTTTCCCCCTTTTTCTCTTTCTTTCAATTTCGTCGGAAGTTCGCTTGACCCTTCAAAGAAGAAAAAGAAGAAAAAAGGAAAGAGAAAAAATGAAAAAGAAAAGAAAAATAATTAAACTAGCTGTACGCTGTGGTTAAACGTAGGGTTTAACGAGAAACCGTGAGAAAAAAGCTCTCCCAATGGGCTGAAGGAAGAAACGTTAGCCGTAAAAGCGAACGAACGAGCGAGTCCATCGTTAGGAGGTAGGAGGAGGAGCAGGGGGAGGGAATGGGGTAGTGGGGGAATTGGGAGGGAGAGAGGGAGGAGAGAAACGCGATACCGTTATGCCAAATGGCGTTCGACGTCGCACGAGACGCGTTACTCCTGACCGTTCGTTAATGAAAATGTTCGGATGGCCGGGAAAGGGGGAGGATGTGGGGGGGGGGGTGATGGACGTTGGTTTCAAACGAAGCTCACGAAGGACATCGTTTTTTCTTTCTTTCTTTTTTTTTTTTTTTTTCAAATATACATAGATCGATTTCCACGTAATTAAAATTTGCGCTAGGAAAAAGAAAAATAAGAAACCAAAAAAAAAAAAAGAAAGAAAGAAAGAAGTCCGATGAACTTCTTAATACTGGAATATTCTTTTTCACCGTTTATTTATTTATTTATTTATTTATTTATTTATTTACTTATTTCTGTATTTTCGAATTTACCCAATAGGATTAGAAGAACACAGAGTCCCGGTTGTACGTTGTACGATTTACGTCGAACACCGAAACGAGTTTTAAGCTGTATTTCGGAGTCGTGTGTGTAGGTGTATGTGCGTGTGCCTGTTATTTTTTTTACCTCCTTTCCAGAGATATCTCGTGGTAGGTTGAAGCATTCGTGGATGAGCGTGTGTAAGCACGATTAAGGGGATTACGCCGGCAACGCGTCGTTTCCGAGCACTGGAAGGACGTAATACGAAGGCAAACGCCATAGATAAGTGTCTTCTTCATGCACGCTCCCAGATCGTGAAAGCTCCTCTTCTCTTCTCTTCTCTTCTCTTCTCTTCTCTTCTCTTCTCTTCTCTTCTCTTCTCTTCTCTTCTCTTCTCTTCTCTTCTCTTCTTTTTTCTATTTTACTCTTTCCTACTCGTTTTCTTTTTCTTTTTTCTTTTTCTTTTTTCTTTTTTCTTTTTCGTCTTTTTTTCTGTTGATTTTTTTTACGTTTTTTTTTTTACTTCTTTTTTTTTCTATTTTTTTTTCCTTCTTTTTCTTGCGAGAATGTAGAAGCCATGGCGCGCGGAGAAAACCGGCAAAAATCTGGCGTAACCAACGTTCTTCTAAACCGACGTTTCTCCACGCTTGAAATCCAGCCGTCTAACTTCAACGCGTTGTTTCATTCTTCTTTCTTTCTATCTTTCCCTTTTCTCTCTCTCTCTCTCTCTCTCTCTCTCTCTCTCTCTCGTTTCAGATTTTTTCCGCGATATTAAAAAGCGCTCTCATTCGAGTTTTTCCCGTAGAACGTTTGTATTGCACGAAGAGAAGCTTTATTTTCGCGATGATACGTAACAGTTTTTCTTTCATTCGAAAATCACATGAAAGAGACAGAGAGAGAGAGAGAGAGAGAGAGAGAGAGATTTGGTATATTTTTTTTCCAAAATATTTAGTGCGCTAATATCGAATTCATGCATCTCGAACTAGGAGATTGAATTTCGTCAATTTAGTCAATTTTTCTTTCTACTTTTTCTCTTTTTTTTCTTTCTTTTTTTTATGTATACATATATATATAAATAAATAAATATATATATATATATATGTGTGTGAAATTTACCGAGTGAACTATTTTTGCTGATACTAAATTTTATATTTATATTAAATTACTCTTTTAATTCAATCCTTGCTTTGAGCTGACGTAAATATCATGCAAAAGTTTCAGATGGCTCTTCTTCTTTTTCTTTTTCCTTTTTTTTTTTTTTCTTTCTTTCTTTTCGAATAAATTTATTTACCGAAACAAAAAAGAAAAATATGGTTTTTGCGCCTTATTGATTATATAAAAATTGAGATCATAAATATAGGACGGGAATATAGTGCACCGTAAAAAGTCACTTATGATCCCCATGGCAACTTCGTGTGGTGTATCCTAATAAAGAGACTCTTTCGTATATCCGTTTACGCGTCACGATTAACAATTAAAGCTCGTCAAAGGCATACCAAACGGTCGTACGAATGTGAGATGGACGCGTATCGTATATACGATACATATGAATGTGTGCGTGTGCGTGTATGTTAATGTATGTGGTGTATGTGTATACTTAGGAAAGTAGTTGCATTCGAGTATCGTTGTTCTCCACGTGCACACACAGGTGTTTCTCTATCACGTCCCAATTATTCTCGAACTAACGGACGATACGAGAACGTGATCGACGCGTTGTATTCGAAAAAGAAGAGGAGGAAAGAAAAAGAGAGATAACAAATAGGAAAAAAAAAAATAAAATCCCAAAAAGAAACACTTTTCATTTTCCGATAAAAACGAAGGTTTTTTCCACGATCGCTTTCTCAACGTAAAATTCAATTTCTTGAATAAATTACTTAAGACAATGAAGTCGTTCGAATGGAACTATTCGCACGTGTATTATATTCTTTGAGAATTTTCTTTGAAAATTTCGATAGATAGAAAGAGAGAGAGAGAGACAGAGACAGAGACAGATAGAAAGAATCCATATCGTTAAAGGAAATAGTTATTCTTTCGTGATCTCGATAGGAAAAAAACGTTAATTCGAGGCACGCACAGTCGAATTACAAGTCTACTCTCATAAACGTAACGCATCGTTTTCCTTTTGTGTTTTAAAACACGTACGTTCCCACGTTTTCGCTGTACGTTGTAAGGACAAAGGCCAGATTTCTCGTTTGCGAATGAAAACGAAAGTCACTTATAAAGTGAACGGATTACCAAATAGGTACTAGTCGATTTATGTACATATCGTTATCACTCTTCAAGTGGATTCGATTATCGAGTTTAAACTCGATTCGATCTCAGAAAAAACAAAAAGAAGAAAAAGGGAAGAAAAACAAGAGATGAGAAATAATCGTCAATTCGAGATGATCGATGATATAGCTCCCTTTAATATCAAGATCACCGACATGTTTTTGTGCGATTGTAATACATCTTTCAGGATCGATAGTAAAGCGAAACTCGATCTTTTCTACGACGTTGTTACGCGTATTTCCGCCGGAAACTGTCACCCTGAAAATTATTCGAGCGTGATCCATCGTTCGCGCGATCGATAGGAACTGATCGATTGGTTTCAAGACGTCGATCTCTTTCTCTATGTTGTGTGTGTGTGTTTTTTCGTGTGTCTATCGATTATCGAAACTTTCGAATTTACTCCAAACGAATTAAATCATAATTACCTAATATTTAATCAGACATCGAAATTCAATCAAATTGGATATTATCATTTCGATACATTTCATTATGTATATCGAACAAAAAAATACTAACGTAAGAAAGAAAAAAAAAAAAAAATTAGAAAAGAAACGATGATCGATCGAGTTGACTGGATCAAGTGCCGTGATTCGTTTTTCGATGAATATTCATGGATTCGCGAATATGTCCTCTTTTAATACAAATTCAAATTTACATTATCGATCGATCGAGTAGTCCTACTTGATCGCATCTTAACAGCGATTTTTGCGATCTTCAACTTTGGCTCTGTCTCTCTCTCTCTCTCTCTCTCTCTCTCTCTCTTGCTATTATTATAGATTTTTTACTGACGACTGTCGATTCTATCGTCATATAGTCGTAGTCAATTGATATTCCATTCGCATTTTATCACCGTCGTCGTCGTTAACACCGATGAAAGAATTGACCCTTCCGCTTGACCTAGATCATTATCTCTATCGATTTCCCTATTTTTAACGGACAACGATAGCCTGTCACGCCAATGAACTTGTACCTGTGAAGAAAGAAAAGGAAAAAAAAAAAAACAAAAACGAACTATATTTATCGAATATTATTTTTGTAAATAGCGTGCGTTAACGAGAGTTTTAGATATTTCTCGATGATTTGTTTTCTTTTCTTTTCTTTTCTTTTCTTTTCTTTTTTCAAGTAATTTCGATCAATCCTTCATTCCCACCTGTGTGATCTATTTTTTTTTATAAGATAGTAGAGGAATCGTGTCATCGCACCGATCTTAGATTTTTCATTCTTTTTCTTTCCTTCTTTTTTTATTTATTTATTTTTTTTTCTCTTTAAGAAGAAAATAAAAAAGAAAGGAAGAGAGAAAAAGAGATAGTGTGTGAGAGAGAAAGAGAGAGAAAGAGAGAGACAGATGGACAGAGAAAAAGATAGAAAAGAAAAACGGAAAAGCTTACCATTCGGAAGTGATTTTTTTTCGTGACATAAATTCCTTCCTTGCTCGCACCATCGCACATCGTTCTACCGCTTGCTTTGATTCTCTCTCTCTCTCTCTCTCTCTCTCTCTCTCTCTCACTTTTCTTTCCCTTTCTTTTTTTTTCTTTCTTTTTTCTTCTTCCTACTTTTTACGTTCTCTACCTTTTTTGTCTGGACTTTTTGAATTCGCGAAGCAGCAGCCGCACACGGTTTAGACTCGCTTTGTATTCTCCAGGTAAATTACTTGGATGAGAATAATAAGGGTAGTAGAGTAGTAGTAGCAAAGTAGTATATACGACAAAGAAAGAAAAAAGAAATATGAAAAGCTTTTCTTCGTTTAGCAACGATTTCTTCTTTCGGTAGTTTCGTCTTTGCTTTCGACGTTTTATTTATTTTTTTTTTTTTTCTTAGCTAACCTCGATTTTCCTGCGATTATAATATTATTTAAAAACGGGATAGAGGGGGAAAAGGGCGAAAGTTCTTGCAAAAAAAAAAAAGAAAAAAAAAGAAAAAACGATTATTCTTAATATTCGTGTTTATAAACGAGAGACTTGATAGTTCGAAAAGAATTTTTACGAGAAGAATTTCAAACGAATTTACGAAATAAGGGCGCGGTAGTGGCTTTGAATTCGTTATGAATTTTTTCTCTCTCTCTTTTTTTTTTATCCTCACATAGTAAAAGGCGAATTGATTGCTCTAGTATAAAACGCGTTTTTCATCAATCTCTTTCCACCGATCGTACGGGAATACGATTTGCAAGTCTAAAGGCATAGTAAAGTAACATCTCCGGCTATCTTGAAAACTCGATAATTAACGTTTTACATTGACAGATATATTTAGATATATTTTTTTCGTCCGATTAGAAAATATTTTCGAATGTGTAAACTCCGTCGTTTATAAAATTCCGTCGTCTCGTTAGGATTAAAAAGTTTCCAAGATAATTTTGTATTTCTTGTTTCACACGTACCTATTTCATCGGTTTTTCCGTTCTATTAGCTTATCAAACATTAGATATAACATTGGTGGCAACGTCTGGACGACGACGATGACGATGACGACGTGTTCGTCTAATTAACGATGTTTCCTCAACGTATAGAAAGAACGATTATCGCGTGAACGTGTTTACCAAAGACAAGAAAAGAAAGTACACAAGTAGTGAGCATGCGAACGAGCGAGCGAACGAACGAGTGAATGAACGAGTAAATGAAAAGGTGAAACGAAAAAATAATTTTTTTAATTAAAAAGAAACGAACGAACGAACGAACGAACGAACAATCAAACGAACGAAGAACGATCAGATACGAAATTTATAAAAGATGCTTTTTTGATGGACAAATTTAGTTGGCGTTGCATTCGTTTCTCATGCGAATCAAATGATCGGGATTTCGAAGGACAAAGTAAGACATGCGTCGAGAAAGGACGACGATAAGGATCAATTGGATCGTAATTATCGGCAAGAATATCAGCAAATTCAACAATATCGAGGGAAGGAAATAGCGACTTAACCATCGTCATTTTTCCTTCCTTCCATCCGTATCTATACCATTCATTCCCTTCTTTTTCATCACGTTGAATGAAGGAAGAGATTGGAAGACGAGAAAAAAATCGTGCTTGAAGAAAAAACAAAGAAAAATAGAAAGAAAAAAAGAAAGAAGGCAATAGAAGAAAGAAAATATGAGAAACGGCGGTCAACCGCAACAGACGGCAGTAATGGCGCCACCACATTTGAACGGTTCGGCGCAATTTATATCCGGCGGTTACGTCGGTTATCTTCCTCGACAATCCTGGGGCCAGTTTCAACCCTCTCAACAACAACAGCAACAGCAACATCCGAGAAACGGAGGAAGACCTTTGTCGCATCCACCACCACCTCCACCACCCTCTAGAAGAGAGAGCCAAAGAGCCTGCGGCAATGGTCCTGCCAATACGAAGAACTCTAATCCGCATTCTAGGGGCGGAACGCATCGCAGTACCACCCCTTCGGTAAGTCTCTTGCTTCTTGAGCTGCCAACTCGAGGAAACCGGGCCCCTTTTGCTCCCTTTGCCTCTCTTTCCTTTGCCACCTGCCACCTGCCCTCCTCCCATCATTTCTCATTCAGTCAGCCTTTTTTCTTTCATTTTTTCTTTTTTCTTTTTTTTTCCTTCTGTATCTCTCTCTCTCTCTCTCTCTCTTTTTTTTTGGTTTCTTTCGTCCTTCTCCTCGTTGAGAACCGTACCTCTTTTATCTCTTTGTAAATCTCGGTGTTATTGTTATTATTATTATTATTATTATTTTTTTTTTTTCTTTTCTCCGGTTTTTTTCTTTCTTTCTTTTCTTTTTCTTTTTTCATTCTCCTTTTTTTTTCCTTCTTCTTCTTGCTCTTTTCATAGTATTGTCCCTTAACTGTGAACCTCGTCATTGAATTTTAATGGAATATCGATTTTCTAAAATCGTATATAAGTGAAATTGCTTTTGTTTTATGGAGGATAGTAAATCGTTTAATTAGAAGGACGACGTTATTTCCTTTAAAATGGTGCTTTTTTTTTTTTATTTCTGTACGAGCGTCCGTTGCGAAGATATAGTCTAGGAAATATTGTTCATTCATAATTCGTAATACTATACAACACCTGTGCGTAGTCCGTAGTAGCGAAAAATATGAAAGAAGAACAAAATACTGTCTGTCGCTCGAGGCCCATTCAAGATCGTAATTTCCAAGAATTTATATAGGCCAGTGTATTTTTCCAAGAAATTATGTGGGTCAATGGGCATTTAAAATCTCTACTTATTTACATCGAAATATCTTGGGAATTAAAAATCATAGAAACTTCGAATAAAAAGAGGAAAAAAAAAACATTTTAAGATAAAATATTTTTTTATATTTTTTAACTATATTTCATTAACAAAACGTATAACAACTTTTTGTTTTGTTTTGTTTTGTTTGAACTCGTAGAAATTTATATGAAGTCAAATTAATGTGGTACCATATAAATGTAATATTATTAATTATATTATTAATTATATTGCTATTTGTTATAAACAATTTTCTTTATAATATCGTTCATAAAAATGTATCTGTATAAGGCCAATGTAATGTAGTATATACATAACTGTAAATGTATACAATTTAATATAAAATTTCTATTCTCGATGTACGATTAATAATTTTCATACGAAAATTTGTTATAAACAATTGTCATAAACAATTTTCTTTTAAACGAAACACTTGAACGAACGTTATCATTGTATACCGTACACGTTATCATTGAAAACTGTACATGATAATAATATAATATACAATCCCCGTTATATTATCTTTATATTATTTAACAATTGTATGACAATTTGTTATAAACAATTTTTCCTTTTTATTAATTTTTATTAAAACACTTAGAAATCTGTACGATATAGAATTAATCTAATCTCATATAATGTTAACACGTCGAATACAAGACGCAATCATTCATATATATTATTTAACAATTATATAACAATTTTTTTACAAACAATTTCTCTCTCTCTCTCTCTCTCTCTCTCTCTCTTTCTATACAAACATTCAAAACTATACTCGATAAAGAAATAATCTAATCTCAAACAATATTAACTTGTCGAATGTAATCTAAAACATTCTTATGTTCATCATCATTATTATTATCATCTTTTTTATTCTTTATTTATTTATTTTATATATTTTTCATCAAAAAAAAAAAGAAAAAAAATCGTATTTCTTCACGATAGTATTCTCAAAGAATACGAAAGTCTTTCACGACATCTCCTTTCCATTGAACTGCAATTAAAATTCAAGATATCAAGTGTATAACCTGTAGAACTCTAAGTATATGTACGAATGTACATATATATATATATTATGTATATATATATATATATATATATATATATATACATAAATACATACATACATACATAAATAAATAAATAAATAAATAAATACGTATGTACGTACATACATGCATACATACATGCATACATACATAAATAAATAAATAAATAAATACGTATGTACGTACATACATGCATACATACATGCATACATACATATATATATATACGCATAAATATTTGTATGTGTATTCGTGCATATACATAGAAGTATCGCCTCGAACGTCGGATCTCGACGAAACTGGTATCGGTGCTTGGAAAGAAATAAGAAAAAGAGAGAGGAGGAGGAGGAGGAGGAGGAGGAGGAAGGTAAGGGAGGGTAGTTGGGTGAGCCAGAGAAGAAAGAGAAAGGTAACGCGAGAGTGGAATCCTCCTGGTGCGCCTTAAGTATCTAGAAAAGCACGTCGTAGAATACCTTATGAGGCTTAAAACCATCTACGAAGGAATGTCACAAAATCTAACGTGTGTCTCGTAAAAGAGAACAACAAAACAACAACAGCAGAACACAACGGCCCAACAGGATAACTACAATGGTCAACAGAACGACCACAAACGACCAAGAGAACGATCATTCTTTTCTTTCTCTTTCTTTCTTTCTTTCTTTCTTTCTTTCTTTCTTTCTTTCTTTCTTTTTCCTTTTTTTCTCTCTTTCGCTATCTTATGCGTGGCAAAGCTAACGAGCCTCGTTTCCAACAAATCCTTTCCTCCAGATTTTCCTCGTTTTTCTTGCTATTTTTTTTCTCCTCTCTCTCTCTCTCTCTCTCTCTCTCTCTCTCTCTCTCTCTCTCTCTCTCTCTCTGTTTCTTGTTTCGTTTTTTTACCTGTTCGTTTTATTGTTATAATTTTTTGTTTTAAAACAACTAAATTGCATTCCATTCGTTACAAGACGAGAACGAGAGCCATCGCCGTAGGTTCTTTCTTCTTTGTTAATTGTGCATTCTTGCGTAGGAAAATCAAAAAAGAAAAAAACTGAATAAAATAAAACATAAAATTAAAAAAAAAAAAAAATAAAAAAAGGAAACGCTCGCGATAGGAAAGTAGGGCAACAGCCGATGTAACCTCGTTATACGTGTGATATACGTTAAGTGTCGTAAAAGTAACGGGGTTTAATAAGTTTCATTTCGACTTACACATTACTTTGTACGTACGTATGTATGTTAGAACGTACGTGATAAGTTTTCGACAAAACTTTACATTCGATTTGAAGATTTCGTCCTGTATAATATCCGATTATTTATTTATTGTATAAAATCGTACTTTGTCAGTTTATTAGGAGAATATGGAGATGGATAGGAGATGGATCGACGAAACCACAGAAAAATCTTGTTTCGTAGGATCTATTCTATTTTTATAATATAAACCGAAATAATAGAGGGAACATCGATAAAAGAAAAAATTATTCACATTTTGTTCCATTTTGTTCTGTTATTATCTCCTACAGCATAACATTACATTTCAAAGTTATTCTATTGTTGTTTCTTTACAAAAGGAATTCACTGTTATCGCGTTTTATTTCTTTTTCAACGTATATAATAGTTATCCAAGGTAAAAAAACTCTACTATCAAACTATCGCACGTTTATTCGAAAAAGTATCTAGATGGTAAATATAATATTCCCGTTGGATTTCGCGGATCCATTGCTTTGCTACGGGATCCATGCTCTCTATCGTACCTCGATTTAAAACTTTCAATTGACATCGCGACGGAAAGCACTCGAAACGCGAGTGAAACGCGTTTCGGAATTCTATACGACGTAGCAAGTATCTTATCTCTTTTCGACGTCGAACCATCTCCTCCCCCTTCTATCCTTAATATCAGTGACGAGCAACTTTATTTTTGCGGTAAACCAAAATTGAAAATTCGATATACTCCGATACGAATCGTGCTGACTATTTATATAAATTATATTATTAAATCAATATAAATATTAATTTGTTATTAAATTATATTATATAATATCAATATCGAAATATTTATTATTTTTATCGATATACTCACACACGCATAATTAATGAGCTTTCTTTTCTTTTTTGACCTTCTTCCTTTCAATTTTTTCTTTTCTTTTAAGTTGATTTATTTTTTATTAGTATACAATATATATATATATATATATATATATATATATATATATATATCTACTTACATACATATTTTTCAATTTGGAAAATAACTGTTTATCTTTTTAATTAATGAAATATTTCACTTTAATTAATGAAACGCAAAGCTT
The DNA here is from genome assembly GCF_014466175.1 of Vespula pensylvanica. Classification (NCBI taxonomy): domain Eukaryota; kingdom Metazoa; phylum Arthropoda; class Insecta; order Hymenoptera; family Vespidae; genus Vespula; species Vespula pensylvanica. Next base: position 17,062,873 of record NC_057685.1, read on the forward strand.
CTGCTAGCTGTAGGTAAACTGTTGGAGAGTCAAATGAGGACCGCAGACCGTAGGTTGTTGCCCATCACTGTTTTATATCACTGTGTGTATTTCGATCTAACGACATTCTTTTTCCCTACTGTTATTTGATATTCGTGCTTTTTCTTTTTTTCTTTCTTTCTTTTTTTTTTTTATTTTGTTTTTATTTCACGCGTTCTCTTTGAACATTTGGTGGTATATACACACACACACACATATATATATATATATGCCGCGAATATTCATCGCGCAATGCGTGGCGACAAGCGTCACGTTAAAAAAGCATCAAATGATAACAAACGATATCTTCGTTTCTTTTCTTTTTTTTTTTTCTTTGTTTTGTTTTTCTTTTTCTCTCTTTCCTTCTGGTGTTCTCTCTTCACCGATAAAAAGCGATAAAATTTTATTTAATCACCATCGAGATTTATAATAATATTTGCAACGTCGAAAAGTAGGGACTTTGTACGACATTCCGAAAGATAAATTTCGAAGGACACGCGTTATTTTCGTGCTACGAGGATGGCGCCGGATGAAAATAAAACTACCGAGCTTTGCGAAATAAAAATTCCTTTATTTATTACTACGATATCGTTAACAGATTTTTACGATTATTTTTCAAACTAATCTGTCGACTTTCGATCGATTGTCTACATTTTTCTCATAATTTAGAATTTCAATTATTATATAAAAATCGTTTGGAAAAGAATTTTTCCACGTATTATCGTATAATAATTTTTATACGATTATTCATACGTGAAATCAACGTATCCGTCATGGATTGCTCTCATTATTTTCGTTTTTTCACTTCGTATTCTTTTCCCTTAGAATTTCGAATGTCACATAAAGATCGTTTAAAATAAAAAAATAACTTCCATGATATTCACAAATTTTCATTGGTATTCCTTCAGGGCTATACAGGTTCGATTAAAATTTTGTTTATTTTTCTTATCGATTTATTTCTATAGTTGAGATAAAAAGCGTATAAAATATATATATATATATTTTTTTTTTAAACATCGAAGGCATGCCAGACGATAGGTTCTTTTTTTTTGACTAAGCGAACTAGCCTCTTTGACGTTAGCTGTATATAAAAGCAAAAGAAGCAAACGAAGAAGAAAAAGAAGATGAAGAAGAAGAAGAAGAAGAAAAAAAAAAGAAGGAAGGAAGGAAGGAAGGAAGAAAGGAAAAGGGACCAGTTTCTAGCTTAAAGCATCGCATTGGCCCTTCTAACCTCAGAGAGTCTCCTCGGTGGCAATTCGAGACGGGGGATCTTAGAAAGTGGTTTTGGTGTCGCCTTTCGTACCATCCGATCGAGCATTCGAGATCTGTATCTTCGAGTAAAAGAAAAAGCTCGATTCGATTACAGGTTCTAATGTTCGAGGATAACTTTACCTCTCCGCGCGTTAACTCCGTTATTAAAAAGATTATACAAACATTTATTACATTTATACGATTTTAAAATTTATTACGATTAAACCAAATTTTTTATCCGTCGATTAAATATATTCGACTTGTCGTTTGAGAGATCAATATTTTTACGATCGTCGTAAAGATCATTGAGCTATGGGAATTTTTCTTTTTTCACTTTTTATTTATTTCTTTATTTTCATTCGATGTTCATTCCTTCTTTTCTTTTTATTGTTGAGAAAATTATAATGATTAAATCGTTGGTAGAGTCGATTCATATTTTAATAAAATATATTACCCTGTTTAGCTAAGTCGTCGAGAGACAAAAGCAATAATTTTTCTAGCGTATCACATCGATGTAGAAAGGAAATACCGGTGTAACAGGATTCTCGTGGACCGTAAGATCTCTTCGAGCAGACTGTTCCTTTTTCTTCCTCCTCTTTCTCCTCGTCTCCTTTCTTCAGCATAGTATCGGCCAAAGCGATTGCAAGGTTGACTCTTGCTATAGTTGCTTTCCTTTTTTTTTTTTTCTTTATCTTTTTTTATCGCTATAGACTCATCCGTAGTAGAGAGATAAAAATGTTGTCCGACCTTTAACGGAGGTCGAAAACGGAAGTCGAAGGATGCTTTCGATTTTCTTTGTTTCTTCTCTTTCTTTTTTTTTTTATTCATTTATATTTTTTTCAAATAAGAGAGAAAGATATTTGATTTCGTTTATTATCTATCAAAAAAATTCAAACGCTGGAAATCGATTATATATAAAATATTTGTATTTTATATGATATATTATTTAAATACTTTGATCAAGTATGTTCGATTCTATTGTAAATAAATGTATCAAATAAAAAGTTAACAGGTTTTGAGAGCGGAATGTAATATTTATTGCAGCCTATTTCACAAGCCAGTGATCGTAGTCAAAAATACCGAAGTCGTGATAATATCTTTTTAAATGGGAATTGATCTTTCGAATATATAATAAAAATTGTAGAGAATATCGATAGGAATTCAATCGAGTATCTATATCGTTATTTCATTGAGTCGTGACGATAATATTTATAGTACGATAACTTGCGATTATAATTGTATCGTTCTACTATTACGCTATAGATATATTATTATAGCACATATTATTATGCCAGTATTATAACAGTATAACTATTATCGCCATGATTTAATAAAATATCTTTCTTCGTAACTGCTTTCTTTATTAAATAAATATTTCATTTACTTATCGATAAAAATTTAACAACTTTTATTAAACATATTTATTTATAAAATCGATTGGAGATCCAAAAATGAAACAACTCATGTTTAAAATTAAATATATATATATATATATATATATATATATATATATATATATATATGATAAGATACCATTTGATTTTTTTTTACATTAAAACGAGTTGAATTTCAGGAGTAATCTCCCAACGACTCCTTTCATAAATTCAATTTAAGCGCGCGTGCATGTATAACGGAAACACGCTTAATACATTTAATCGTAACTTAATAAAAGAATACGATACATACGTAATAATCCGATCTCGGGACTCAAGGATCTTCCAATCGAGGTGGAACGCTCTCATTCGCTCCTACCAACGAGGGTCGACCTCGTACGTCAACTCGGACTTTCGATGTTATTCAAATTATCAAGTTTTCTCTAGCATTACGTGGAAACGTTGTTATCAAAAAAAAAAAAAAAAAGAGAGAGAGAGAGAGAGAGAGAAAGAGAAAACTATAATATATATCTAATTTCGTATTTATCAAGAAAATTATTTATTATCGCATAATATTCTGGAATTCCGTGCATAAAATCGTTAGTGTCGTGCCATCTCTTGAAAGATGATGCGTCATTCGGCCACAGAATTATGTACGTGATCGTCGTTGCATTCTCTACATGATAGTCTCTATTGTATACGGCATACATAAATAAATAGCAATGGGTGTGTAGCGTGCATAACTCGGAATATATAAGTATTATATACATGGAATTATTCTGTTAGTCATTTACAACGGCATATACCGAAGTATTATAATTTTTCTTATCGATCGTATGAAACATTTTTAAATGTTGATTATTTTTTTTCTTCTTTTCTTTTTTTTTTCCTTTTTGTTTTGTCTGTCTATGTTTTTCTTTTCTATATATATATATCTCTCTCTCTCTCTCTCTTTTTTTTCGTGACATTCAACTCGAGTATACCGATTATCGTCAGAAATCGAATCGGTAAACGAACGTAACTACAAAATAAATTTGTCAGATCGTTAAATGTGAACGAACGATCACGTTTCTAATTTAACGCACGAGTAAATAATCGCGTGAATCAAAAATCTTTAATAATTTTTTAGTACTTACTTGGATACTTACGTGTGCTCGTGTTTTGATTATCTACGTACGATTAAGCGATCGATAAGTCGAATTAGTGAATATTCGATGATCACGAGTAACGGTGTTTATCTTTGTTTCTTTTCTCTCTCTCTCTCTCTCTCTCTCTCTCTCTCTCTCTCTCTCTCTCTCTCTCTTTCTTTTTCTCTTTCTCTTTCTCTTTAGAAAACCTTCTCATTTTTTTTGTATCACTTTACAGAAACATATAAACGATAATGAGAAACGTTAATTACGCTAAGTTGTGTTCATTCGTAATTCGAATAAATCGCGAACGTTTCAGCACGACCTGTTTCTCAATTATTTCCTTTGCCTGTTTTACTGTGGTTAATTGATAAAGAGAGAGAGAGAGAGAGAGAGAGAGAGAGAGAGAGAGAGAGAGAGA
>NC_057685.1:17067162-17075799 GCF_014466175.1 Vespula pensylvanica
GAGAGAGAGAGAGAGAGAGAGAGAGAGAGAGAGAGAGAGAGAGATAGAGATGGAAGGATCGATGCTTTTATATCGATCATATATGTATATAAGTTAGAACGCTTTAGACGCAAGTGTTACACGTAATCGAGTCATTCGACGATATCGATATCGCTATCCTCGTTGTCACGTGTAAAAGAGTAAACGTTTTTCAATTTTATAATCGAACGATGATTCATTAATGTTTTCCTAATGCATTACTCGTATTCAATTTTTTTTGGAATAGGTTAGACGATATATTTTCATTTTATCATTAATAATTTGTCATATAAAGATATTTTCTAATATTCATAAGAATTATGCGAATCGTGTTTAATTTTTAAAGTTATTTTATGCTGTTATGTGTACATAAATATTGACTTAATAGTACAAGTATAGTAAGTAATACGTATAGGCATAGTAATTTAAGTTTATTTCCAACGATTCGTATCTAATTATGAAGTAAATTAACGAAGAGAGAATATATATATATATATATATATATATATATAGTACATTTTACGCTGGTATAAAATTTAATTAATATACATACGATCGAGTGAGTTTGATCGAAACGAAATTTTGTTGAAACTCTTCGAAAATCTACATACATACTTAAATAACAAAGTCTTCTTCGACCAACATAAGAAAAAAAAAAAAGAGAGAGAGAGAGAGAGAGAGAGAGAGAGAGAGAGAGAGAGAGAGAGAGAGAAGGAAAGCAGGAAAAAAAAAATCATACACGATTTTTAATTAGGCAATCACTTTTGAGCAACAGGCCGTTTAATGAAGTCCCATTTCGTGGATGTAATAAAACGCATTCCATGGAAGAAGCGTTTTTGGAGAAAAACCTGAAACGAACGAGCTGTAAATCTATCTCGTGCAACCGTTATTAAGAGGGAGGTACATTACGGGGCTCGATCTCTAATGCTTTTGCGGTGGCCATCGTGCGAAAGTGCCGAGTAACTAACGTTCGTACAATGTTCGTCGAGGGTCATTTCGATTTAATTAAATGAATATTCATATGTACGAAGCGACGTATTTCCTTCGTAGTATCCAACGAACGAAAAAGTAAGAAAGAAAAGAAAAGAAGTCTTTCTTCTTCCTCCCGCCTCCCACCCACCCTTACTCCCCTCTTCGCGATCCCCAAAAGAAAAAAGAGGAAGAGAAAGTATGAAGATTCTTACGACGCGATGCGATTAAAATTTGCGGAAATAAATCTTCGTGCGTACTTAATGACCCCTTTCGTTGCTTCGATAGAATTTATGTTTATTACCGTAGTCGTATATCTTTTGATTTAACATTTTTTTTTTCTTTTTCTTTCATTTTTTTTTCTATTTTTTTTTTGTTTTTTTTTTTTTTGTTTTTTTTTTTTTTTGTGACGAATATACGTACACTATCTCTATATCCGTCTGTGTACGTATGTGAGTGTGTGTATGTGTGTTACGAGAAAATAATAACAGAGACGCGTCTACTCAAAGAGATAAATGTCATATTGCTATTTATATCTTTTATATTCTTCGTATTCTTTTTTTTTTGTAATTTTATTTAATATACTCGGATAATTAAATTTCTAATTAAAAATCGTACGTAAAAGATATACTATGATTAATCGGCGAAATCAATATTTTTCATCGACATCGAAAATTCAAGATTCGTGTTAAACGTTAAACAAAATGATCTCGTCCTTCCTTTCCTCCTCTTTTCGTAAGACCTCTTCTTCACCGTTCGTTAATTCGACGAATGAGATCGTGAAACACGCGTTACGCTAAATCCACGTCTCGAATTACTTTCGAATTTGGAGGTTGAATTGTTGCGAATCTAGTTACCATAACGAACACGTCGGATCGTTTGATCGAATTTTCTTGTCACGATCGTACTCCTTTCTCTAGAAAAGTGCGACGATTTGTTTCTCGAATGAATTCAATTATCGTTTCTTTTCTCTGTCTCTGTCTCTCTCTTTCTTTTTCTTTCTTTTTTCTTTGTTTTCTTCTTATTTTTTCTTTTTTTCTTTTCTCTAGTAGTTCGATAGCTTTCGCCTCGTTGAAAGTTTCACACACACACACACACACAAACAAGAACTCACGTAATCGATGAACGTAAATCGAATCACTATTAATTGATTTGTTAACAACTAACTTACTTTTTGCAAAAAGAAAGAAAAAACGTCGAGGAATATCGATATAAAAAGAAAGAAAGAAAAAATGGAAAGGAAAGGACGAAAATAGAAGATTAAATAAGAATTCCGTTTCCTTTGGAGGAACGATCATCAGTCGATTTGATTCATAGACTCAATTTCCTTTTCTCGTCTGAACTTTCTCTAGATATAAATTGAAGGTCGCTGATCTTTCGTTTTCTTAGAATGGTATGACCATTTTACGGGTCACCGATCCTGTAAACTTATCACGAAACTATCGTAATTCTTTTCGAACGCTTTTATCGTAGCTCTTGTCTGTAGAGTTGCTTCGAGTTATTTCGACTTATATCGATATGCGATAACTAATGGGAGAAGAAAACTGAAGGGGATAATGTTTCGAGTTTTAGATATTTTTCCTTCGTCGATCGACCGGACATACATTATCATTATTATTTATTTATTTATTTATTTATTTATTTATTTATTTATTTATTTATTTATTTTTCTACTATCACGATATTCAGCACCTTTACTCGATTGTATTGTACTTCGTTATCGGAATTGTTGACTTATCCGATTGCTACTCAAAATTCTTGCTTGCACGCGTCTAAACATATCGCTAGCAATTCTGTTTCGTCCAAACACTGTTGTTCTACGTGCTTCGAACGCAAAATACGTAGTTGTGTAGAAGCTTTAACAAGATATCCGCACTACAGATTCCGCTAATTCGATCTACGTGTACCATCGTGTTCGCATCGAATAATTCCGAGTGTTAAAGATCGCGAGGACCGAGAGAGAACTTTCATTAATGAATTCTTTTTTCTTTCTTTCTATCTTTTTTTTTCATTTTTCTTTTCTTTTTTTTTTTTTTTTTTTTTTTTTACATCATTAGTCGCTCCTTCAACAAATATTTCGGAATATAAGTCATGTGTATGATCATTGTGAGAATTTCTAACTTTAAAATATTTCATACGAATTTTCTTTAATTAATTATCGACGAAGAAGAGAATCTCATTAAGTCTTCCCCACGTAACATCGTATCAGTTTATTATTTAAATAACGTTCTTTATATGTTGGACGAACTTTTTTTTTTTTTTTCTTTACGATTAAAGTTCACGTGTCATTCGATTTTGAGGGATAATTAGAAAAAAAAAAAAAAAGAAATTTTTAAGGTAATATCCGTCGATCTTTTTATCCTCTTTTTATTGAATCGTAATATGTAGATTTTAATGAATACTATTTCGTTGAATAAGATTATTTTTAAGTTGTTTTCACGAAACTTCTACTTATTACTCTTGACAGGTAATGGATTGAAAACGCGTAGAACATACAGGAAAGTTTTCGAGTCCATAGTCAAAATAGAATCCGTCGACTGTTACGAAACTACTCTCTTCGGTGTAATAAGGAAGTTGGCAAGTTCATTTTCAGAGAAAGAGAGAGAGAGAGAGAGAGAGAGAGAGAGAGATAGAAACGAACAAAGGCACAATGATATAGATATCCGTTAGGACGACGTATCTTCTCGAAAGTAGTCGATGTCACTGCTTTCGAATGCTTGAAGGAAGAACAAAAGTGATGTAAAACTCTTCAACGAATCTGACATTTCCATAGTTAAAATATACCGGTTTAATATTAAATTCATTGCCATCTTGTTGACACCTGAAATCGAATCAAATTAACATATATAGGAAGAAAATATTCTATCTTGTTATTTTCTTCTAATTACAAAATACAACGTCGATCCATTAACTGCTCGTTTTAATAAATTGAAATTTTATAACCGTATGGTCATCAAATTTTCATCGATAAATTTAATTAGGGATATCGCATTCTTTCGATGCAATTTTTTCAATGATAAGATTAAGATAACATCGTTTTATTTCTTCATCGTTGAAAGAGTACATTTAAAAATAGAAGAAAAATAAAAAGAAAAAAAAAAAGCATTTTAAACGGATTACATGGTTTTAGTATGATACAAGATACTTGAAGGGAATCGTCTAGCCGATTCTAAACGAAATTGTACTATTATATGTTTGCCTGTGTTCGCATCCACCTGCGTCATCACGATCGTTATAATGAGAGAATGTTGTACATAATACACACGCACACATACATTCATATGCATTCGTACGTACGTAAGAATCTATGTTTCTATATGAGTTAGTTCGAAAACAAGCAACTTGTCCATCTAGTTACTACTTGCACTCGCGAGGTCACGTAGAATCTAATTAGCCCGAACTGAAATGGAGTTAGAGGCAGTCTCGTTGTCGAAATAGAGATACTGCGACCAAAACATCGAACAAGGCTTTTAGTGCGAGATGGTAAACTCTCTCTCTCTCTCTCTCTCTCTCTCTCTCTCTCTCTCTCTCTCTCTCTCTCTCTCTCTCTCTCTCTCATTAATTTTACGCTCCATCATCTGTCACGGACACCACTTTTGAGACAGCTCGTTAATATTTTTTTTTTCTTGCTCCTTTCCATTTCTTCGCGAAGGACGTTAAGATTAGAGTAGAATTATTATAACCAAGGACAGTGCATTAAGATGTCATATTTATATTTATGTATATATATATATATATATATATATATATTCTTTTTTTTCTATTCAAGAAATTCGAATAAAAAATAATCAATGTGTGTATAAATATATACACACACACACAACAGGATGTGTTTAAAAACAAACTGACTCTATTAATCATATCGACAAGAAAGAAAGAAATATATATATACATATATATATATATATATATGTATATGTATATTTAATAATAAGAAATAAGAAGGAATGTTTTCGTGATAAATTCTTAAGCAAGGAAGCCATTAACTATCATCAGTCCTCACTATCTATGGATAGAAAAAAAGAACTAATCTTGCTTGCTCTAACTATGATACGTTTTTTTTATATGTACTTGTATGGCTTAGGATTGAACGTAAAATTCTACTTACATTACATATGTACATACATACATACATACATACATACATACATACATATATACATACTGATATATATATATTTTCCTACTAATATACTTGTTTAAATTCAACAATACATACGGTAAATAGCCAGAGAACAATGCAAGAATTCCATGATAGAGGTATACAAGAATAAGGTATATGTGCGTTGATGATGGTGCTCGAGAACGTACAGCTATAACCCTGGTACTCTGCAAGTTGGCTAGAGCAGCTCCGGTACTTTAACCACCTACATACATACATACATACATACATACATACATACATACATACATACATACATACATACATACATACATATATACATACATATATATACACACATAAATATATACATACATACATATATACATACGTGACGACGGTTCTCTGTGTCGCTGACACCCGCTAATTATAATTTGTGTCGCGAGTTTCAGCGAGCCGTAGTACGCTAAAGAGTAATAGGGCAAAAGAGGGGTGAGTGAGAGGGACCCGCCGACTCTCGACTTACTCCGCGAAATATGCATCGACAAGTGTACCGCTGCCTCCTTATTTTCTTCTTCTTATTCTTCTTCTCGTCTTCCTTCCTCCTCCTCCTCCTCCTCCTCCTCCTCCTCCTCCTCCTCCTCCCTTCTTCTTCTTCTTCTTCCTCGTCAGTCTCCTTTGTCTCCGCCTCCGCTTTTGCTTCCTCCGACTCCTACTCGTCTTTCTTTCATCTTTGACATTAGAATTTGCATCGATCCTACTAACGATCTTTCTTCTCGGATCTTTTCTTTTATTTTATTTATTAAATAATGAATGAATGAATGAATTTTTTTTTTTTTTTTTGAATACTTGACTATTAGACGCATTCGAAATTCTGAAAAGGGCACAACACGACCACCATTCTTCGTTCGAAGCGATTTTTTTGGTCTTTTTTTTTTTTTTTTTGCAGCAAACAAAAATTGAAAAACTAAATATATTCCATAACCAGTGCGATATTAGATATTTTACGTATTAATTAAGGTATTTTAATTTCTCTTAGAATTGTATTTATTATTTTCGACCGACTCCGTTTCCCATTAATTAAGCTTTTTTTCTTTTTTTGATGTCTTTTTCAATTTGGAAAGATATAATTGAAATTGTGAGGCTAATAGAATTTGTTCTGTTTTTTTTTTTTTTTTTTTTTTTTTAATTCTTCTTTTTCTTTTTCATACCATTTTGTTAGAATATTTTTACACTTTAGTTAAGGAAGTGAAACCTACGCGTTTACGTTTTTCCTCTCGGTAATAGAAAAGATAATAAAAATTAATTTAAAATACGTATCAATCAAAGATCTTTCGAATAGATCATTCTTCTTTTATCGATATATTTCTCTTATTTTCTTACGAAGATCGTAAAATATGATTTATCCATTTAACCAAGATAATTCTCTTTAATAGATACCTGTCTCTTTTCTAGGAAGAGATAGATCAAAATAGATTCGAAATGGCGATTATTGAATCGTCTCTCTGATGTTCGTATTCGTCTTATAAATCTATTTATGCAATATCTTCCGTTTAAATCGGATTAATGCGAATGCAGGTGTATTACGATTGAATCGATATAGTGTTGCAAATTGAAAATAATTCAAATACGAATCGTAATGTCTTACGTTCGTATAAAATTATCTTATATCTTGTTTGATTTGAAAATGATTAAAAAAATACACACACATATATATATATCTTCATTTTTATATTTTTAACACACACACAAATATATATATATATATATTTATATATTAGAAATAATCAAGATCAAACGAACGAATAAAATCTATTTCACTTACGGTCACGTTCGATGCTCGAATTCATAAATATGAAAAGCTGCCGAAAGTTCATATCGCGCGAGTACCCCTCGAATCGGGTGGCAATGATAATAGCCGTGGATTGCAAAAAATCCACGAAGATTTGCATTGTAAATCCCTTTCGTACTCGAGCAATGAAGGGTTGGGAGAATAGTGGGGGTATATATAGCTGTATAAAGGTCGGTAGGAGGGAATGGGAGTATTACGATTCTCGATTCTCCAGCACGTAAAATGCTCTAAAAGTGGCTTTAAAGATCTCTTAGATATTTATTCGCTGAGTTCGCTACTTTTCTCAAGACGTATACGTGCGCGATAACTGTTTTGCATTCGCTGTTTCCTCTCTTTCGAATTTCGAAATATAATACTTTCTAACTCGTCGTAACAACGTCTTTATAAGAGAAAAGCAAAAAAAAAAAAAGGAAGAAGAGAAATGGAAAGGAAAACAAAATAATAATAGCAACAACAATGATGATGATAATAATAATAATAATAATAATAATAATAATAATAATAATAATAAAAATAGAATACTGACGTAAAACTCGTGACATTTGAACGATGATTGCGCTTGCTTCCGTCATAAATAATATTATGCAATCGAGATGAGAGTCTCGACTAGTTTTCTATCTTTTATCAAGAAAAAAATAAAAAAAAGAAGAAGAAGCAACAGTAGTAGTTAAAAAGAGAGAGAAAGAGAGAGAGAGAGAGACAGACAGAGAAAGAAAGAAAGAAAGAGAAAGAGAGAGCAGACGTTGTCTCAGTGATTTACACATTTTCTTGAGACCTCGTAAAAGCTTGTTATGACGTCAAGTGTCATCTGTTAGAAAGAAGCCAAGGAGAACCGCATTTCTCGCGGTATCGCGCGCGCTAATGCGTTTATTAATCCTCGAAGGACGACGATACGACGGAGGAAGAAAGTATTACGTGGAATGCTATGAGGAATCTCCTTTTCTCTCGTTATTTTTAACCTAAATACTGACATGCTCGAAGAAGAACATCGTTTACGATGTTAAAGTCATTACGTTTTCATTATAATGCAACTAACTTTATCTAGCTTTTTTTTTTATTTATTTATTTATTTATTTATTTTTTTTTTTTTTTATTCGACGTAATCCTTTCTCATGTTTTATTCATTCACTCGTTCGTTCGTTCATTCATTCATTCATTCATTCATTTATTTATTCCTTTTCTTTTCTTTTTTTGTTGCAGAAGGTGGACCCCGAGTTGATATTTACGAAACAAGAACGCATTGGTAAGGGTAGCTTCGGTGAGGTTTTCAAAGGTATCGACAATAGAACACAACAAGTCGTTGCCATTAAAATCATCGATCTCGAAGAGGCGGAAGATGAGATCGAGGATATTCAACAGGAAATTATGGTCCTGTCGCAGTGCGACAGTCCATACGTCACCAAGTACTATGGGTCTTACCTCAAGGTAAGTTTCTTTTCCTTTTTTCTTTCTTTTTTTCTTCATTAATTTTTCTATTTTAAATATTCCGTATTGGAACATTGCAATTAATAAAAATCTTGGAGATTTTTATACGCGCTCGAAAAATAGAAATAACGATCTATCGTGATTATATCTTTAATCGTGATTATCGACGATGACGACGAGATCTACGGAAGACTGTAATTTTTGTGGGTGTATCGCATGTAGCGTCAAATCGGCCGCGCCCTATCGGCGTGTACGAACTGAATAAAAAAAA
>NC_057685.1:17075809-17090809 GCF_014466175.1 Vespula pensylvanica
AAAAAAAAAAGAAATAAGGAGAAAAAAGAAAATAAAAATGTTTTACCTAACGAGAATAGTAGTTGCCTGTGGGCCCGATACGCCCCATCATTTTTCATTCGTCGAAGAATAGGAAGGGCTCGTCGCTCGGTTAACCATTGCTTCCGCAACGACAATGTTCGCGGTGTCGACGCTTCCGCTTCCGTTCGAACTCCCTACCGCGTATTTCTCTACTCTATTTTTTTCTCTCTCTATCTTCTTTCCTCTCCTCTCTTTTCCTCTTTTCACCTCTACTCTTCGACCATGAAAACTTTCCAATATTCCTATCTAAACTGGACTTCTTTTATTCAACGAACATCCCCGTTTCGACTTTCTAATTCATTTTAAATGTTTTGTTACAGAAAAATATTTCACGTGTTTATAATAAAACGATTAGAAACATGTAGGAACAATTTAGATTCTAATGAAATATATATATATATATATATATATATATATATATATATATACATGATAGATTGTGTAAGCGTATAATCAGTATAATAATAGGGTATTAATGCCAATTCGAAATATAACGAGTAAGACTTTATTCTAAGAATATCTGTCAGATCGTTGATCGATGATGATCTACGTTCCCATCTTAAACGTCGTATATTAAGGCTTTCTTTTTTTCTCTTTTTTCTTTTTTTACTCCAATTACACGTACATTCACTTCGTACTTTGGCTTACTCTGTAATGAATTCCATGCAATACGCGTTTACTCGAGTCGTAATCGTGTAAAATTACATCAGACTCTCCGATACTTTGATAAGCACGATTTCCTTACGTCGTATATTATTATTAGAATTAATATCGACTATATATGTATATCAGGTTTTCGCTCGCTTAAATACTCTCTCATTTTCGATTTAACCGTATACGATTTATCGATCGTTTTCTGGAGAGGGAGAGAGAGAGAGAGAGAGAGAGAGAGAGAGAGCCATTAAATGTCTCCATGTACGTTAATAACGAGCTCGTCGTTCTAACTTTCATAAAGTTGTCTCTCTAACTTCTATTCCCATATTTCGATTGGATATATCTCTACGGAGAAAGGAACGATCTAACGATATTTAATGATCGTTTCACGCACGGTGATCAAAGAAAAAGTCCTTTTCGATGAATGATCGACGACGATGACGACGACGACGAGATACCATATTTCGATATTATTTCATTCTCATCCAAATGATTATTCGCATTCTTCTTTTATTCTTTTTTTATTCTACATTTTTTAATACTCTTGTTGAAAGTAGAACATATCTTCTCGTTTATCTTCTTCTTCTTCTTCTTCTTCTTATTTTTCTTCTTGTTCAAGAAAAGAACATTTTCACGAAAATGAAAATAGTCGAAGAGTACGTGGTACTCGTACGAACGTTTACGAGCCTGATGACATAGTCGTACATAACGGGTACATCGTGGATTCCTCTTACTTCTTTCGTAGGTGTATACTGCCTTCAGAGTGAGTCTGTTATTAAGCCGACGAAGTCTCTGCGAACAACAGTTATCAGTCAGAGTGCAAAAGCACTTTGCCCGTTTCTCGATTCGGACTACTACCGTGCTTTCTTATTTTTCTTCAGATATATTTTCCTCTTTTCGTCATGCCTTATCGTATCATTTGATATTATATCCTTCTCTTTAGATTCTGCAAATGTATCCTCGTTTCTTTTTCTTTTCTTTTTTTTCTTTTCTCTTTGTTGTAAATTTTTATCAAAGTAATCTCGAGTAAAACATTATTTTACATTTTACAAAATTATTCATTAAAGAATGTGTTCACATGCGAATACATTTTATTGTTAATCATGTCAGTTCTCTCTCTCTCTCTCTCTCTTTTTTTTTTATTATTTTTTTATTTTTTATTTTTCTTTTCTTTTTTTTTTTTTTTTTTTGCTGCGTACGTAAGAAATGCGAGACAACTCGTTATACGTTCCTCAAATTTATGGAAAAATTTACAGAAACCAGAAGAAAAAGAAATAAATAAATTTATATCCCCTAATACGTCAAGTTTTATATTTCCCGTTAATATTTTACACGAATTTAGTGAAATCGACGAGGAGTTGTAATCTTTCATTTACTCGACGATGATCGAACATTTTGTAATCTTCCGTTGCGATATTTAAACGGTTAAAAATCTGTGCCGACATTAAAACGTAGGAAGTGGAATTTAGGAAAGCGCGTTGGCAAGCTCGAAGTGGCAAACGGTAATCAGAAATTTTTTTCTCTCCTTACTCAGAGATCGAACAGTCATCGTACAATACTTTGATGACACTCCTTGGGTTTCTCAATCCGGATGCAGAAGAGAAGAGGATGATGATGATCATGACGATGGTGATGATGATGATGATGATGATGATGAAGAGCCGTTTCTTCGTGACTTCGTGTCTTTGTCCGGGTGTATATTTTTTCTCTCTTTTTTTTTTTTTATTTCTTTTGCTTCTATTTTTATTTTTATTTTATTTCTCATTATTTATTATTATTATTATTATTATTATTATGCGTCTGAGAGAAAAACGACAGTAAATAACGGCCCAAACAAACCAAATTTAGTTATAGCCAAAGGGGGTGGGTGGGTGGTTGAGAGCTAGAAAGGTAGATCATATGACGCAAAACTCGTGTAATCACGTTTATAATAATTCTCCACTTAACTCTTCGTTATTCGATCTTCTCTATCGTTGAAATTAATCGAAATTAAATCTCCGTTTAATGAAATCGTTCTGTGGAAATTACTTTCACTGACATGAGCCGGGGCCGGTTGTTGGTTGGTGGGATTGGTTGGGTTGGTGGTCGACTCCATTTCGAGGTTTCTCGTACGGTGTCTTTTCCTCTTCATTACGTTTGTTTCATTGTCCTCTGTAACAAAGGACGATTTTCTTTCTCTCCCTTTCTCTCTCTGTCTCTTTCTCTAGTTCTATTCTCTATCTTTATCTCTCCCTCGGAGAGGAAACAGGCTCGTCGGAGAATTTTGCGAATCGAACGAGTCTCTAATTGGAGATGAGAGAGAGTGAGAGAGTGACAGACAAAGAGAGAGAGAGAGAAATAGAGAGAGAGAGAGAGAGAGAGATCTATTAGGTACGTACTCTAACCACGCGTGGTTTCTTCTTGAGCGACGTCTCCATAAACGTTTGCTCTATTCGTCTCTTATTCTCTTTTAGATATGATGAAATGACGGTATTTTAATCCGTCACGTTTTCTCGACCTATAGATAAATCATAATAATTTGTTGAGTCATCAACGAGAGAACGAGAGGAAGAGAGAGAGAGAGAGAGAGAGGAAAAAAAACGAGAGAATAACATTCTTAACGTTTCTCTCTCTCTCTCTTTCTCTTTCTCTCCCGACTGAATTTAATTGAAATTTCATTTTCCCCTATGTAATACTCATTCGAATATTTATTATTATCGTATTTATTTCACTTTTAATCGAATTATACATAGCGAATGAATATGGGAGAAAAAAAGAGGGCGAAGCACGAGTCTAAGCGTTCTTTTTATTTTTATTCGTACAGAGCGTTCGACGAATTGAAGAGGAATAACCGAGTCGGCGCGTATTAAATTTTATTTTAGTTTTTCTTTTCTTTTTTTTTTTTTTTTGTTTTGTTTTTTACCTTTTTTTTTATAATAAGAAGGAAAAGAAAATGATAAAAGAGAACTCGTCGTCCGAAGAGAAAAGAACCAACCCGCCAGCTATCGGAGCCGTTTCGGATTCGGCAAAGCGCATTAAAAGATTAAAAACGTTCCATACGTACGGGAGAGAGCGGGAAGATGAAAACGGCGAGAGAGTTCGTAGACCTTTTTGAGTATCCTCCTCCTTCTCTTCCTCCTCTTTCTCTACCACCACCAACATCTCTACTACCACCATCTCTATCTCCTGCATCTTGTTCCCTCTCTTTTCGGGTCGGTTTCGTGGTGTGCGTCAGGGTGGAATAACTCGAAGCGAGAAAAAGGGGTGTGCGAGATGTCCGGTTTCGTATTCGTCTACCCTCCCGTTTAGAAAGAAAGAAAGAAAGAAAGAAAGGACAAAAAAGGAAAAGAAAAGAAAAGAACTTAAATAAAAGAGAAAAAGAGCATTCAGGAGCTTCTTTATATAGGGTGAGTCATCTAATTCCTTACGAGTCAGCACAGTCGGATGACTGGCAAAGATGTATCGACAAAATTCTTTTAATATACAAAGTGTATGAAAATGAATTTTCTTTTTCATTTATTTTACTTTATTTCATTTTATTCCTTTCTTCTTCTTCTTCTTCTTCTTCTTTTTCTTTTTGCGATAATACATTGGTGTTATTGATTAAAACGTAAATTGGCGAACTCGAAACGAGTTAAGATATCTCTCATCCTGTATAGTTTGCTAGCAAGAGCGATATTATTAGTCAGCCAATTTCCTAATGACTCGGACCTCGCATTCGAGGAGGTCCAAGAATAGATTTTGCTCCTGGCGTCTATCTACGTATATGTGTGTCTGTATATACGTAGATATGTATGTCCGTATTTGTGTGTATGTATGTCTCTAGGCGCAACGCGATCGTTTTTATTTTTCTTTCATTTTATCACCTTCTTCTTTTCGCACTCTTCCTCATAGCGTTCACGCTCGATCGAACGCTTTCACTCTCGCCAAACATTATAGTCGGTACACCTTAGACGATATTACCAGCTCGTTCAGGATATCTATCGATCATGTTTTCCATGGATCTATTTCGAGATATTTCAATGTCCCCATAAACGGATAGAGAAAGGTGCCATTAACGTTAGTTATTTGCGAATTAATTATTACGACGATCACACTCACGTAATGGCGCTCGAAATTAATCTTCCGAATAACTATTTCCGTATAATTAACGTTTAATACCGATTACAGAGTTTAATAGCAGTTTCTTGTCGGTTACGATTATAATTAGATTCATTTTACGAAATCGATCATTGAAAATTAGAGATTCATCGGACTGTTCGATATATAGGATAGGAGTACATACATGAAAAAAAAAAAAAAAGACAAAAAAGATAAAGAAAAATGAAGAAAGAGATTAAAAGAAAAAAGAAACAAAAAAAAAATACTCTCCTTATTTAAATTGTACGTTATAAATAAGAAACAAACCAAAAGTAGCTTTAATAAGTCTAATAATTTTTAAAAAAATTTAATTTTAATAAAGCTTTAATAGTCTAATAATTCATTAAACAAATAATTTTAAAAAAGCTTTAATAGTCTAATAATTCATTATTTCCTCTAATTGCAAAAACATGCATCGTTCCGACTGAATCGAACAGTCCTAATGGAAAAACTATCGTTACGGGGACCGCAAACTGAGCTTTTTCTTTTTTTTTTTTCCCTCAATCGAAAACCATTTGGATCTACCGATAGGATCCATCGATATTTAATTTAGAGTTTCAACGGTACCAAATTGTACTTTTGCCGGTGGTGTTGGTGACCCGCAAATAGATTGAAAAAAGAGAGAGAAAAAAGAAAAAGTAAAGCTGGAAAAAAGGATAGAACGAAAAAATATGAAGTGGGGGGGTGGGGGTTGGGTAAGAAGAGGATGAGAGTTGAAGGAGAGGTATGAGGTATGAGATACGCATGTACCTAGACCCGTACAAACACATACGGCTTTGAAACGAACCTTTGGAATAACGTAGAGCCAAGATTAATTCCGTCGCGTCGTCCATCACTGCCAACGGCACTCCTGCCATTTTGCGAAACGGACGAACAAAAGGACGTGGCTTCGTCCAATGAGAAAAACAAAATCAGCGCATCATTAATCATCCGGTCGTTGAACGGTTTTGTCTATGTTTTTTATTTTTTTTTTCTTCGTTTTTGTTTCCTCTTTTTTGTTTCCCTTCTCTTACTCTCTCTCTGTCTCTCTCTCTCTCTCTCTCTCTCTCTCTATCTCTCCGCTAACCATCTGCTTTTTGACATCTCTTTCCCTTACCTCCGTACAATGTGAATCATTTCTTCGAGAGAGACTTATCTTTGTAATAGAAAATAAGAAGAAGAAAGAGGAAATAATAACGATGCATTTCAATCTGTTGAAATTCAGTAAAGAAAACCGTGTAATGATACTTGGAAAAAGTAATGGAGGATCCTCGATCGAATTAGGATAGAAAATATTGCTTGGAATTTTAATCGCGAGTAATTTTCATAAATTATTTATCTTTTTCTTGGTTCTTCTCTTTCTCTCACTTTTCAAATATAAATATATTTCTAACCGTAAACGTGTCATTTCAAAATAGTATATACAGTAGGTAGATAGATGGGTAGGTAGCTAGGTAGGTTGGTAAGTAGGTAGGTAGGTAGGTAAGGTAGGTAAGGTAAGGTACATATCTGCAGTAAGAAGAGAAACATGATTTGCGGTTTCATCGAGGTCTCTGATCTTAGCAGTGCGTTCCGCGCCTCCACCACGTCTTTCTTTTACCTCTTCTGTTACAACGTATATTTCTTGAAGGAGCAGAGGGATGCGTGAACCAACTTGAAGCGGTCTTTCCTTCTCGGAGAGGAAGAGTGGATATTCGAGATGTGGTTCAATGAACCTTTGTAAGTTAGCTAGCTAGATAGCTAGCTAGTTAAGTCGACGACGTAGACGTCGTCCTCTTCGTCCTTATCGTCGTTGTCGTCGTCGTCGTCGTCGAAAATGTAGACGTCATCTTTGTAGACGACAGCCACCTACATTCCAGTAGAAGTAGGTGTAAGAGAATAAACTATGAGAACGTACGCAACCGGCGTATCATACTTGAAAATCTACCCCTTCTACTTACCGAGATCCGCATGATAGATGATGTCATTTTGTGAGTGAACGTAACCTACCTACTTCCTAGTCCTACCAATCTTGAATGCATCTTACGTCGTCGTCCTTTCGTCCGAGGATTCGTTACTTAGATTTAGTAGGATTTACGAAAAGGATTTTGTATCTTTTCGTAAAAGATAGAGAGAGAAAGAAAGAGAGAGAAAAAAATTTGAAACGTGGCTAACATTCCAATGACGACGAGTATACATACATACATACATACATACATATAGTCTCGTCAAACGTTTTTACGATCGCTTTAGAACGAAGTTTTTTATTTTATTTTATTTTATTTTCAATCTAACGATATTGCTTTTCTATCGCAATTAAGATTTAGTTTAAATCGTGCTTACCTATTTCGAATAAATCTGCTATCTATATATTTATATGTGTATGTATATATATATATAAAACAATGTTCAGTGATCAAAGTGCGAAGATCCTGAGTATCCTTGTACGGACCACTGACTCGATCCGAGCAATTATTAACGAGCGATAATTCATCGACGATATCATCATCGTTGTGTAGTATCATCTATAGTATGTACCATCCTATATGGAGATAAGATTTATCAGATAATCCGTAAGACTTGAGCGTTCTCTCGTTGTTACACCCTGTCATCTTGCCGGTGTTGGCAAGGACGAAGGTACACTGATTGGTCATCGATGTCGGATATAATTATAAAAGTGTAACGTCCCGTAAAACATTGGAATACAAGGTGTTAAAGCGTCGAATCTTCATCATCGTCGAGAATTATCGCATATTTATCGCATCGCAAAGCATGAGAGAGAAAGAGAGAGAGAGAGAGAAGAAAAAAAAGTTTCGGGTCGACGATGCCCTTTTTAAAAAATTTACGTAGGTTTGAGAAAACGAAAAAAGCTTTTTTATCATTTTCCTTATTTTCCGCTCGAATGAAATCTATCGATCGAGAATTATCGAGGGGTTTCCTGGAGCGTTCGATTAAAAAAAAAAAAAAAAGAAAAAAGAAAAAAGAAAGAAAAGAAAAAATGTGAAAAAAAAATTAAAAAAAAAAAAGAAAGTCGTACGTTTTACTCGTTCTTTCAAATATCTAACATTTTCTTTCTTTTCTTTTTTTTTTTCTTTAATCTAATTCGTGACTATTAAAAATTCAGATAAAGTGAATAAACTTTTTACGTAAGATCGAGATAATTCTTAGACAAGGTTTCACTCAACCCACAATACGACGTACATATATCTACATTAAATATGTATAAGAAGGAAGGTCGGCTCGAAAATAAAGTTCCAAATACGAACGTTACTGTTAATTGACGTTATCGTCCGAAAGCGTTTCTCAGGTTAAATTTTTAATGGGGCTTGCGAAGTGATAACTACGGTCATACGTCAAAAGTCGATAAACGTCAAAAAGGAAAGTGATCAATTTTGTAAAAGATTTTCTCGTGATTGGTTCTTGGTTGTTCACGAGAATGATTTAGTTAGAGGCTATCGTATATGTATTTGAAATATTGTACGAACTAATGACTTTAGTTTATCGAGTATAATTGATTATTATGATGATCGATCACTCTTCGAAATTGTAGATATATCTATGCCATAAATATTTCTATTTACGCGTCGTTATTCATTACGAAACAAATTTATTCAAAATCACGATATCCGATAGTATAGAAATGTATACAATTGAAGAAAAATAAAGAAAGACAAAAGAAAGAAAGGAAATATTAAGAAACGCGCTGGTTCGATTTTATTAACGTAGAATTAATACCTAAAGTGTTATGTAAGTAGAAAATCTCTTTTTCCCATCTTGACGAATTATTTCCTTTCAGGGTACGAAACTATGGATTATCATGGAGTACTTGGGTGGCGGTTCGGCTCTCGACTTGATGAAGGCCGGCAGCTTCGAAGAAATGCACATTGCGGTAATATTGCGCGAGGTACTAAAAGGACTGGATTATCTTCACAGCGAACGTAAGCTTCATCGTGACATAAAAGGTAAATATTTTTCATCGTGAGATAAGCATGGTAAATTCGTACATTATCCCTCGGTTATATTTATTACCTATTCGTGGAAGAGTTTCTCAGTATTTCCATAATATCAGAAGAAGAAGAAGAAGAAGAAAAAGAAGAAGACAAAAAGAGATGAGATAGAGTTAGAAAGAGAACGACGAAGAGAGAAAGAAAAATCATCTTCTTTTTCTTTTTCTTCCTCTTTCGAAATCTACGTATCGACATAATTCAAAGTTTTATCCCAATTTCAGCGGCGAACGTTTTGCTGAGCGAAATGGGCGACGTGAAATTGGCGGATTTTGGTGTTGCTGGCCAACTTACTAATACTACGAGCAAACGTAACACTTTCGTCGGTACTCCTTTTTGGATGGCACCAGAAGTTATCAAACAATCTGCTTATGATTCTAAAGTAAGTTAATCGCGATGCATATACGTCAATCTGTATCTATATTTTTATTCGTTTATTTAATAATTTTGGAATATTTAAAAGATGATATTACGATAATGTTATTTATTATTTTCTTTTTCTTCATTCAATGATAAGACTCATCGGATTCCTTACCGATCGATCTCTCAAATCGAACGCAAAACTATAGCGTTTAAACGCTCATCCCGTTATTTCCACGAAACACTGCGAATTACGACCGCTTTGTCGTTAACGCTTCGTTAACACCTCGAAGAACTAACGTCGGACAAGAGTAAAGAAGCTTTTCTTCTTCCTCGCAGGCTGACATTTGGTCCCTCGGCATTACGGCGATCGAACTGGCGAAAGGAGAGCCTCCTAATAGCGAGCTACATCCCATGAGGGTCCTTTTCCTCATACCGAAGAACAATCCACCTCAGTTAACTGGGAATTACACGAAACAGTTCAAAGAGTTCGTCGAGGCGTGCTTAAATAAGGATCCCGAGAACGTAAGTTGCAATTGACTAACTGTTCGTCTTAATTGTCCAAAAGGTCTGCCTCGTATGCACGTTTTCTTTTGACGAAAAGCCCTTTCACGGCAGTTGAACTTGAAAGTGTTCAAAGCGTACTAGTGTAAATTCGAATAAAATTGATGGGATAAGATCTTTACGATTATTGTATATATGTATATATTAAAAGAAAAAGTAAAAGAGGAAAAAAGAGATTTGCCAAATTTTCCCAAGAAACGAATACTCATTATTTTTTATTAAACAAAGTTTTTCTATATTTTACATATATACTTTATATCTTGTAAAAATATCAAAAAATAGTGATATTGACTCGGATATTTTTTAAGAGTATATTTCGTTGAAATGATCCATTTTTATTATTATTATTATTATTATTATTATTATTATTATTATTAATGTAGAATGATATTGCTAATTTAATTTGAAACAACTTTTGAAGAGTAAAGTAAAATAAAAAAAAAGAACAAAATTGAAAGAAAGAAAGAAAGGAAGAAAGAAAAAAATTCGAGAAAAAAAAAGAAAAAGAAAAAAGGGAAATAAAAAAAAGAGTGGATTCCTCACGGTTAAAAGATCACCGTCGAAACGAAATTAAAGCGAACGTATCGAACGGAAAGAAGGGGGAAGATTCAATTTCTCTTGGAACCGGTGTACTCGAGACGATCTTAATTTCGTGACGAATTACGATTTCTTCCTTTTAACAATTTTCTCAAAGACGTTCCCTCCCTTTATCCCCTCCTCTTGTTATAACATTGTCAAGATTTTTCATTTCATTCTACGACAAGTCATGAAGCCACTAACGTTCGATTCGTTAACAAATGTTATGTATGTACGTTGATTTCCATTGAATCTATAAAGAAATCTATCTCGTTAATTCGTAATTTGTGAGTTTTCATTTGATCTTTGTCCTTACCTTATACAGAGGCCGACGGCGAAGGAGCTTTTAAAGTTCCAGTTTATAAGGAAAGCGAAGAAGAACTCGTACTTGATCGACCTGATCGACAGGTACAAGAAGTGGAAGTCACAACGGAGCGAAGAGTCCGAGACGGAGAGCGAGAATTCAGACTCGTGAGTAACGATCGTTACATATATCGTGTACGTACGTTATTTCAAGATCGTAATCTTAAAGAAATTCTCTTGTCGATCATTACGGACTCAAATTCGTAGATCGTAAAATTAAATTCATAGATTTTGATGTATTCGTAAAGAGAGAGAGAGAGATCGGTGTTCACATTATCGGTAGGAGATAATTTTTCTTTTTTTTTTTTTTTTTTTCTTTTCCTTTTCACCAACGTTAATTTGTAATTAATTATACGCATCGATCGTTTAAAATCTTTTCGTTTTATTTTATTAATAGGGAGGAATCTAAGCAAGATAGCGATATGGACGAGCCATGGATAATGACGGTGAAGGGTCCACACGGAGTTAAAGGATCCGTAGTACCTATGTTGCCACTGGACGAGCAACCTACCTCGTTGACCGTGACTCACACACTGAATCATAGGTCTTCGAACCATAATCAACAAACGAAACCTCACGCGAATGGGGCTTCGCGATCGCCACCTAAGGAATCGACGTTGAATCATTACAGAAGTGATTCCAGAGACTCCTTACGTGACGGACAAAGCAAGCACACAACGCCGGTAAGAGAAAATGTCATAGGTTACTGTATGAGATAGCGGTTGGATCGTTTGAGAAAAGAAAGAGGAAAAAGAAAAAATAATATTTTTTCAATATGTCTTTGCGACTTACCAAGTTGTCCGAAAAGTTTCTTTCATTTTTAAATACTATGAGATAAATTAGCTAACTGCGGATAGCGAAAGAAACTTTAGGGCAATCTAATTGTATTATATTCATTATATTTTTATAATATAATATATTAATAAATATAATGTAATATAATATTTATTATATTATATTTATTACTGTATTACGTTAATTATATTTTTATAATGATCTAATATAATATAATAAATATATTATATTTTATTTTTTTTTTATATCATACCCTGATTATATCAATCATATTACATTATATTGTTTTTAAATCACTATTATTCTTTTCAGTTGCGACCTCACGAAGCTGCACCACCGCCACCGATCGACACGCGAGAGAAGAGAGACGAACGAGACTTTCGCGATTCCAGCAGAGAATCAACTCTGAGGGAGCCAAAAGAATTACGTGATAGCAGGGAAAGGGATAGGGATGGAAGAGACAGGGAACGGGATAGGGAAGGTAGAGAAAGAGGGGACGTTGCTACGAGAGATAAGAGAAACAGTAAACCGGACGTACCAGTGGTACCAATGGTCGACCATAGATCTGCCGAGGACAAGCAGCAACGACCAAGGAGTTCGCAAGAACTTAAAAACCCAAGAAGTGCTGCTCTCTCGGCCGTCGTCTTGCCACTTCTATCAGAGGTAAATTCTTTTTTTATTTTTTTATTTTTTTTTTAACCTTGCGTTCTTTTTTCTCTCTAATAGAAAGCTTTAGTATATAAAAATTATTATCAAATGAAGCAGCAAATAACATTCTTTTTTTCTTTTTCCTTTCTTTCTCTCACTCTCTCTGTCTCTCTTCTTCTTCTTCTTCTGTCCTTCTTCCTTTCCGCAAATGATCAAGCTTCAACGAAAGCACCAGTATTCCACGCGAGACAATAACGGCGAAGGTGGAAGTGGCGTTGGAAAGAATGGTGGCGCGATAGAAGAACTACGTGGTGCCTTTGAAATGGCTGAACGTACGTCTCCAGGAATGACCGAAGCTCTTATCAGGGAACTTCTTAAATCGTTGCTTCCGGCCAATCACTCGGAGGGTCGTCTTTCCATGCTAATGGAGAAAGTTATTTTGAGGTAACTTTCGATAAAAACAATAAGAAAATTATCTATTATTATCGAACGATTGTCTCTCCTTTATTTTTATATTCAATAATTTTTTATTATTATTCCTATAATTGTTATTATTATTTATTATTATTATTATTATTATTATTATTATTTGTTTTGTTTTTTAGGGATACGTAGGGACGCGAGAGGTCGAAGGTTCGCAAGAGATTGTGGTCCGAAAATGTCCTGACATTATAATCGTTCGTTACTTCTCTATTATCAAGCTTATTTATCACTCCGAGCCAGCTCATCGTTAAACGCCATTTCCGAACTTGAAGAAAAGCTATAACAGGAACGAGGATCGTCGTGAATAATATACGAGTATGCGTTTACTTCTCTTTAAACCTTTAACAGCCGAATTACAACGAAATCTATCGAACCTTTATCTAAACGAATTAGTCTAAAAAAGAAGAAGAAGTAGGAAAGAAAAAAAAGTAAGAAAAAAAAAAAAAGAACTCTACGAGAACTTTTAATCTATTTTCAACGTGACACTTTTCAACATTTCTAATCTAATGGGTCGCTTTTTTGTGTGTGTATATATATATATATGTGTGTATGTGTGTGTATACACACATACAAGCGAAATACCCTGCTGCCTAGAATTCTTCGAAATAGTTCCTATTCGTGTAATTACGAATCTCGTTTACCGAGAGAAAGAAAAAGAGAAAGAGAAAGAGAAACACTTCGTTTAGGAATTTTTTTAATGCATAATGTATGAACCTTTTAGATAAATTATTTTCTATGTTAGATAAAACGCTTACGAGTGTGGTTACTGCTCTCATGAAAAACTATTAACCGAGTCCCTCGTGTCTGATAAAATAATAAAATCTGCCTTTTACTTTCCTAAGTGTATTACATATTGCATATTTTAAAACGCAAACGTTATTACG
The DNA here is from genome assembly GCF_014466175.1 of Vespula pensylvanica. NCBI lineage: Eukaryota > Metazoa > Arthropoda > Insecta > Hymenoptera > Vespidae > Vespula > Vespula pensylvanica. The sequence goes on from NC_057685.1 coordinate 17,089,278, forward strand.
ACGATCGATGATATCCCGAGATCCGTATGCGAAATAAGACATTTAAGTAGAAATATACATACATAAATATATATATATATATATATATATATATATATATACGTATATATATAATACGTATCTTAAATAATATATCTTTTTACGACTTTCTTCATGTTCGGCTCGAATAAATTTGCATACGACGATAGCACAGCGAGAATAATATTAAAGAACTATATGCAGGCTCGGTCAGTGTCCAATGGATAGAAAAAAAAAGGAAGAAATTCGTTGATCGCGGATCTTGCCTCTGTAATAAAAATGCATTCGAAACGTGCACCAGCAAGGTTTAGGATTATAAAAAAAAAAAAGAAAAGAAAAGAAAAAAGAGAAAAAGAAAGAAAATAAAAAAGCAAACAAAAACAAACAAACAAAATAAATATAAACTACTTTTACGTATAAGTAGGAAAAAAAAAGAAGTATCCTTACGATGCGTGCCGGATACTTTCGTGCTTTTGTTGAACTTCGAAAGCAACAACAGTGCTTCTCAGATAAAATAATCCGTACACTTTCTTCTTGGGTCGGATATTTATTTAATCGAATAGTTTATATCATATCGAAGAAGAAACGATTTCTTCGATTAGCCGTTCACCGGTTGAATGACAAATTTTCACCGGATATAAATCGCCTTCCTATAAGCTTACTCTGCTAGTGCATGTTTCGGATTCTTCTTAAGGCAGAGAGATTTAAAAGGTGAACTCTAGTAAATTTCTTTACTAGAGAACCATTGTAAATATGTATGTAGTACCATAAGATAGTCTTCTTGTTCTGATCGATCTTTTTGCGTATTGACTCGATCATTTGTAGCTCTTGGTTCGGTGATATTCCTCTAGTCTATTAAAAATGAAATAAATATAAGAGAAACAAATATACGAATCGTTTTACAAATCGTCTTCGAATATCTTCGCTTTCTGTCATTTGTTCGGATAGCTTAGATAAAAGAAGAAGAAGAAAAAAAAAAACAAAAGGAAAAGGCTTTTCTTAAAAACCTATATATTTCGGACTATAGGAATGTCCCAATTCGATTTTGAGCGGCGATACGAGGAGATATCTGCAAAATGTCGATTCTTAATCCACGTTGTTTGTAAACACTAATGTATTTTATAAAATATATAATATAGAAAAAATTCCTCGTAAGAGAAAAGAGAGAAAGAGAGAGAGAGAGAGAGAGAGAGAGAGAGAGAGAGAGAGAGAGAGAGAGGGCGATGAAGAGAAATACAGAAATAAAGAGCGAAAGCGAAAGAGAGCGAAAGAGAAAGATAAAGAGAGAAAATAAAGGACGAAAAGATTATTAAATGCAATAACGTAAAGCTCCCTTTCGCTTAGTCGAAAATGCAATATCGCGAAATTGTACCGCACGAAGTAAGATCGAAGGAAGGTGTGAGAGGGTGATAGAGTGAGAGAGGAAGAGTGCGCAAGAAAAAAAAAAGAGATATCGAAGGGAAATTAAAATGATATAACATACGTAAATAAATCTAATATCCGAATAAATAATT
>NC_057685.1:17093309-17108309 GCF_014466175.1 Vespula pensylvanica
CATGCCGAGGGCGTGTACAAATACGAAATAAATATTAAATAAATCATGATCGACATATCGACGATTTTATTGACCAGAGCCGACATTACAATAAAATATAAATTTTCCTTATTCTTAAGAAAGATATTACATCAACCATTACGTCAATGAAATGCATCGTATTAAAATTCTACTTATATCTTTTAAAACAATTACGATTCTTTTGTATTGTTTTTTCTATTATTGTTTATTAACGATATCGATGATTTTCATTTTGAATTATTCCACTTGTGTCATTGACGAGAAAAAATAATTTGTTAGATACGACATGGTGTGACAAATTGGACGAGAGCGCGAAACTACCCTTGATCGTATCTGTACGTCGTAGATGCGACGAGATGAAAATACTAGAGAGAGAAAAAGAGAGAGAGAGAGAGAGAGAGAGAGAGAGAGAGAGAGAGAGTATAGTTGGGAAGTATAGAAAAAGAAGAGATGGATGTTGCGCGCAGATTCGCGCATGTCCGAGAACAGTGAGTAGTAGACGGTAGTCTAGGGTGATGGGTCGGGATAGGGTGGGGTGGGATGGGGTGGGAGGAAGTTGGGGAGGGATGAAGAGAGGAGGTTTCCATAGTCGACAGCATCTCTCTCTTTCTCGCGCGCGACGCAGTGTAGTCGACAGCATCCCGCGGGTGGTCTCGATCGAAGGGAGAGACAAGGCCCGGGAGAGCCGACGATCCGTCTCTCTTCTCTTTTCTCTTCTCTTTCTCTTTTCAACCTTTGCACTTTTTACCCTTTGGCGATCTAATCCCTTTTGGCATCATCTCGCTTCTTTCTCCCTTATCCTTATTCCTTTCTTTTTTGCCGTCCTTTCGATAACCGTCCTCTTATTCGCGGAAGAAAATATGAAATGAATGAATCGAAAAAAGAAAAATTCATTTACCGGATCAAGTGAAGGTTATCGAAATAAATCGTACGAACGCGATCTGTGACTCTTTATAGATAGAGAAAAGAAGAACAGAGAAGGAAAGAGAGAGAGAGAGAGAGAGAGGGGGGAGGAGAAGAATATTACAGATAGAGGATTAAATAGAAGAAGAAGTAGAAGAGAGACGGACGGTGGCAGGAAAGGAAGAACGCGCGAGCGGAAGAGATTTGAGCGTGGCGGTTGTTCCGAGAATACGCGGAAGCGAGAAAGGAAAAGAAAAAGAGAAGGAGGAGAAAGAAGTGGAGGAGGAAGTGGAGGAGGAGGAAGAGAAGGAGTAAAGAGGAGAGGAGAGGAAAGAGGAGGTATCAGTTACTCTGGCGTCTCGTTCATCTCATCCAGTTCGGTTCACGTTCGTGTTCGGTCGCGTGCAAAAGAAGAGACATACGTACGCACACATATACGCACAAACATACATATAGGTATATATACGTATACATATACATATACATATACATACATACATACATACATACCTACATACATATATATGTATATATATCTCTTCTTTTCCTTTTCCACGCATTCGAATCGGCGAAGACGCCCCTCCGAGACTCGCGTGGCTACCCTCCGCGACCGCACCTGTCTCGAGCTGAGCAAACGTTTGCGCGCGCGTATCCAAACACGAACGCACGTACACAGGATCTCTGTGTGTACGATACGACACGACACGACACGACACAACACCACCACCACCAGCACGACGACGACGACGACGACGACGACGACGACAGCAACCAACGACGATTGAAGAGTGAAAGAAGAAGAGAGATAAAGAGAGTGAGATAAAGAGAGCTAGACAGAGAAAGAGTAACAGAAAGAGAGAGAGAGAGAGAGAGAGAGAGAGAGCAAAAGAGAGAGAGACAACCAACATCCACCAACAGCAGCAGACTACGAAGAATCTCTTCACGATGTCGCGTTGGGAGTCCGCGAAGTGTGTCGTTGCTATTTTAAAGTAGTACGTATATTCCGAGACTCACGGAGGACGTACGATCCGTTTCGTTCGTCCTCGCTCAGAAATTCTTAGACGAGAGTGCTTCCTAGAGAGAAGAATTTAATAGAGCCAAGAGTTTTTAACGAGACAGCCACGGTACGTTGCTCCGCTTAATCCCTTAACCGCTATTACATACTACTGCTGCCGTTTTACTCCTTTTCTTTTCTTTTTTTTTTATTTTCTTTTTCGTTTCTTCCTTTTTTATTTTCTTTTTATCGCCTCTAGTAGTGTATATGTCGCTGCTTACCGCTTGCGAAACTACTATGGTCCATCATCCATCGGCCACCCAACAGAAAAGCGGCTTTCGAGCACGCGCGAAACCTCCCGCCGAATCCCTTGAGAGAAAGAGAGAGAGAGAGAGAGAGAGAAAGAGAGAGAGAGAGAGAGAGAAGGAAGGAGAAAGAGGGAGAGAATTAACCAATCGACCGATTTATTACACCTCCCCGTTCTGATAATCATCTATAGAATGCTCTATAGAATGTCTCTCTTATTTCTTTATTTTCTATCATTTTCCCGCCCTTTTTTCTTTCTACGACGAAAAAATTGTGAACTTCTTCCTACCAACACCACCACACCAACATAAAATATAATTTGAATATTTTTTTATCACGAATTTTTTTGATTATTTTATCACGATCCAATCGTTATGAACTAACGTAGCAAGGTTTTCTTTTTTCTTTTTTCTTTTTGTTTGTTCTCTCTCTCTCTCTCTCTCTCTCTCTCTCTCTCTCTCTCTCTCTCTCTCTCTCTCTCTCTCTCTCTCTCTCTCTCTCTTAGAATAGTCAAATAGTAAAAGATGTATTTTCGGATTCGTTTATATGATTTTAAAGTATGATTTACGTTTCATACGTTATCGTTCGATAACGAGCGTCGATTAGCAGAAGGAAAAGAGCCGTCGGGATTCTTCGTGCTCAACCGCTCCGTTATATTCACCGACAGATTAGACAAAAGGGAGAAAAAAAAGAGGAAGGAGAGGGAGAAAATGAGAGAGAGAAAGAAACTAGCGGAGCATCAGAGCGTATGCAGTTCGACGCATGCAAACACAATAGTAGCGAGGCTTAGGAAAGCGTGTTCGTTGAGCATCAGTGAATACGTCGCGGTGTTTCGAGTTTTATCATTCGTATCGCGTGCCATTTGATGTGTCAACCTTGGTTTTTACTTGGTAAATGCAGCTTCTTCATTCTTCCAAGACTTTTACCGTTCGGCCTCGATTTCTTTTTCTTCATTCTCCTCCTTCTCCTCTTTCTCTTCTTCTTCTTCTTTTTCCTTTTCCTAGTTTTACTATTTTTTTATATTTTGTATTTTTTTTTTGTATTTTTTTTGTCTATAATATCATCCATTCGTCCTTTCTTTCAACCAAAACGGACATAGACGAAGCGCGTCGAGATAGGTGTTAAAGTCGTAACGTAACGATAGAACATGTTACGGACCTCACATGGAAAGGATGTTTATCGAAAGAAAAGTGTTTGATTTCGAAATCCACCTGGTTCTAATCGTTAAAGCGTATCGATGAGAGAGACGATGGTATATATATACACGTATATATAGTATATATGTATATATATATAGTACTTGCGTACAGGTATAGATACGGACACGCTTTAATTACACATTTTTCTTAGCCGCTCCAAAAAGGCAGCGACGTGTGATGACAGAAGAGAGCGTATAGAAGGAGAAGCTGCGCGTATACGGTTAGAACAATATAGACATATTAGTAATAGTAGTAGAAATAATAACTAAAAAAGTGTTGTCGTATACATGACGACGATGACGACGATAACAACGATGACAACGAGAATGACGAAGACGATCGAATGATTGATAGTGGATCTTCGTTTCACATACATACACACATATACGTACACGAGCGTGTTACACTTCTAATTACTATAATTTCACTAAATCATTGTATAAGAATGATTTCAATCAGGGATATCGTCCCACGGAAGTCTTCGTTTTTCCGGGCTTCATTTTTCCGTCACTGTCGTATCACTTGGAGGGCCCTGACGATTTCTCCGTAAGGATATTTTAAAAGAGAGTATGCCAAGTGCTGCGGGACGTTAAATATAGACCGTATATGCGCGCGTTACATTGTCTTTTGCCGTGTTACTTGTCGCGGAGAGAAGTATCGACCCATCTCGAAATATAAAACGGGATATCGAATAGCCCGAAGATAAGACCATCGTTTCTTCTTCTTTTTCTTCTTCTGTAGGGAACAACAACAACAACAACAACAAAACGATTTTTATTCTTTATTTTCTTATTTATTTAATTATTTTTTTTTTTCTTAATTTTTTTCAACAAGGACAAACTACCAAGCATATGCGTGTGTGTGTTTTTTACGAATGATAAAACACTTCAAAAAAAAAAAAAGAAAAAAAAGAAAGAAAATATTGGTCGAAATCGAAACTTGATTTGTTTCAATTGGAATCAGTTAAAGATTTTTCAACCCTTTTTCTTTAACCATGATGTCTCGTTCTCTCAAATTTCTTTTTTCAAGCCTGACTACGATAGCCGTACGATAACTATCTCCCTTTGCTCTTTATCTCTCTCTCTCTCTCTCTCTCATTCTTTGTCCCTCTCTCTCTCTCTCTCATTCTTTGTCCCTCTCTCTCTCTCTCTCTTTGCGTAATTTAATTAAGTCATCGAGCTCTCTTCAGGGACCACTCCCACTAATTGCGATCTTTCGATCTCGCAGACGCTCCAGACGAATGGAAAGAAAGATACATATGTCTATATATATATATATATATATATATATATATATATATACACATACACATCATTATATATGTGTATATATATATACAATGAATTAAAAAAAATTTTTGCTTTAAACAGAATCGATCGTTTTCATCGATACACATCCGTCCATATATTTTCTATTTGGAGAATTTACCTTCGACCTTTTAATCGTGGTCTTTTCTACCACGCAACGCGTAAAAATTCAAGCGTGAAATTAGAACGGATTTATCGGTAACATCTCCGAAAGGAACCTTCTCCGGACACGAAGTTTTACAAATCGAAGCGAAGTGATAAATTCGATCGGTTAGTGTCATCGATCTTTTGTTTACAACGTGTTTGTGTTAGTGCCAGTGATATCTTTCTTACGACGTACGAACGAAAATGATAAAATTAGAAGAATGAATTGGAGACATAATGTTACAACACGAAATACATATGTACTTGCTTATATACAAGACGTTAATCGCTCGTCAATGTTTACTTACGTTACGATAAGACGGATGGATAAGAGAACGGCTATGGACATTATAAAAAGATAATCTTCGATCTCGTCGACAAAAAGGAAAAAAGAAACAAAGAGAGAAAGAGAAAGAGAGAGATACTACGTTCTAAATAAAAAAATCTAAAGGAGTGAAGTTTACGAGTCTAATGAAATCATCGTGCAATAGAGTTGTTGTGTTACATATACGTACATATATATAGACACATATATATATGTGTGTGTGTATGTGTGTTGGAAAAATAGAGAGACATAATAATGTATGAGATCGAGAGCGCGTGCGCGTTGACGTGCGTGTTGGCGCACGTCAAACGAGATCACGCTACGAGATAATTACGACGACAAGTCGTCCCCGTGGATGAATGAACGTGACCCGCACATTTTTTTCTGCTCGACGTGGAGAAGGAGGCGAAAGAGGAGAAGAAGAAGAAGAAGAAGAGGAAGAGGAGGAGGAGAAGGAGGAAGAAGAAGAAGAAGAAGAAGAAAAGGAAGAGGAAGAAGTAGTAGCAACGGTAGCGGCGGTGAAGGGTGGGAAAGAAGAAAAAGAAGGGGAAGGAGGTGGACGAAGAGGAACGTTTCGCGTCTTCGTAAGAGAGAAAAAGAAGAAAAAAAAGAAGAAGAAGAAGAAGAAGAGAATAGCGGTTTTCATAGCGCAGATTTATTCGCAACGTGCCAACAGTACACTTTCGTGATATACGCGAGTGCCAAGAACCGCTACTTTCGAATAGATACACAAATTAAACACGAAAAATACGAAACCAACGGAATGGACCATTCGAGATTTTAAAAGAAAGAAAGTTTGAAATAAAAGAAAGAAAAAAAAAAAGAAAAGAAAGGGTAGCGATCGTTTATCGTATGCACTGATACTCTAACATTTGATTTTATCGTGTATCGTCGTTTTTGTTATGAGAATCAAAGATTATAATGGAAAGGAAAATTACCGAAGCACGGCCGAAGATCGAAATCGTACGTGTCTCATCCATCGAACGGCGAAATTTTCGCCCTTTGGATGGGGTGCAGCTACGTGCTGCTTATAGTCATGTCAGAGTTGGTATTTATTGCCCGGAACCGGAAACAACGAAGCCCGTCGTTTGCGATACCAAACCGCCGATCGAATACACGAGGAAATTTAAAAAGTAAGTCGTAAGTGTTTTTTCTCTCTCTCTTTTATTTTATCTCTTTCTTTCTTTCTTTTCTTTCACGTCTCGTTGTAATGTCCCACGAATATCGCGAATTCCAAAGAAGGAATTCAGGTCGAATTAACGCAAATCGCCCTAAGCGCGCGTGCGTCGTAAGTTTCGCCCATTAAAATGACCGAATTAAACTCTCGACCATCAGTAAAGTCTTATGTTTATTATTTCGAAAGCATCTCGTTAAAATTACAAATTCCGACACGGTAAAACTTCCTGGTCTTTCGTTACGGAAACTTTATGCATTGTAATCGTGCATATAAGAGTTGTGCGTACACCGTGCCGATAATACTCAATAGTTTTTTAATTTTTCTTCTTCTTTTTTCTCATTTTTCTTCTTTCACGTAACAATTAAAGATTCTCTGTTAATTTTTTCTTTTTTCTTCCATTTACTTTAACATCGATACAGAGCTATTTGCTTTAAAAAAATTCACACGAGATTGAGTTTACGAGAAAAAGTACAAAAAAAAAAAGAAAGAAAGAAAGAAATAAGAAAAACCAAAAGAAAAAGAATTAATTTTGTTATTACACAATTTAGAGGCGTCGCCTTTAATTTGCCTTTGATTTTTAAATTGAATGTTAAAAGTTTTACGCAATCGATATGCCCACTTGATATTTTTTCATGACCTTTTAAGAATGGAGAGATACAAAGGAATTCATTATCACGTGCTGCAATGTAATGGAATGTCATATTGCATGTCGTAACGTAAACGTTTACTCAAACTCGAGTATACGATGAATCTTTTATTTTATTTCACATTCTTTCAAAAAAAAAATTTCATTCTTTTAATATTCATAAGACAATTAGTATCACGAACATTTTTCTCGCTTTTGAAAGTATTCTTTCAACACGATCTAAAAATAAAAAGAATGTTTATTCCTGTAATCGCACGACGGTGTAAACGTACGACGAAGGAAGAAAGAAAGAAAAGAAAAGGGAAATAAAAGATTCGAACATCAGATTTTATTCGGTCGTCGAAGTTTCAGTTTTTGCTAGTCGGACGAGCGGAACGAATGAAAGTCGACCTACATAAATTCTAGGAAAAGCTGTTCACGGTTCCGTCAGAAAAAAAAATATATATATATTTGCTGCACGTGGCGTTGCTATGGTTGAGAGGCGTACCGCGATACAAGAGAAGTACCACACGCAGAGTTCCTGGACGCGTCGCGTTGGGGTAGGTCGGTACTTTCGTGAATGAATGCCGAAATAAGCGATCGAAGCGACCGTCTGGTCTCGAGTCAACCAGACTGTAACGTTCCCTAAAAAATTTCTCTCTCGTTTGAAATATTTCCAAATAAATTTACGAATTATGTTTAAACATATTAAAAAAAAAAAAAAAAAAAAAATGAACACGTACGCACGCACGCACGCGTATTATTATTATTACTATTATTATTATTATTATTATTATTATTATTATTATCTTAAAAATTAATTAAGAGAATGTTTGATAAAAAAAAAAAAAAAAGAAACAACTCGTTATCTACCCTTTTATAGAAATTTGGGACCAGTATCGAGACTGCTGAGACGTCGTCATCACGCGACATGCCTTGCAACCAAATCCTGTGATAACATTTATAGCGTGAATAGAAATAGTAATTCATTGGACTGGAGACTAGGACAAAGTGGGAACGAGCAAGGTTTGATGTCTTCTTTGTTACAAAAAAAAAAAAAAAAAAAAAAAAAAAAAAATATGAAAGAAGAAAGTTTCATTATTTTCTATCGGAAAAAGTTTACGAAGTAGAATCCAATCGTATCGATTTAGCACTTTGTTCCCTTTTAGGACTGCAATCTCGACAAAGCAGTAGCTTAGATTGGAGAGTAGGAAGATCTGTCACTTTTGGTTCCAACAAGCTCCATTGGCGAAATGCCACTCGTAGTGCGGAACAACTTTCTGCCAATACTCCGATCGGTTCTGATCATATTCAAACGCCAAGTACCAAGTAGGTCGATTCCTATTTATTATTTTTTTTTTTTTATTCTATATATGTGTACATATATATACACGTACATTCGGTTCGACGTGCAATACGTATACATATCTATCAATATAACTTACCAAGATATCATATCTCATCTAGATGGAGGATGAAAAAAATTGTATTTTTTTTTTAGATCTAAACTCGTCTCCCTTCTTAGACGACTATCACCTCGTCTTTCACGACCCGGAAGCAAAGGATCCTTGCAATCATCACCGACGATCTGTCCATGGGTCCAAGTAGAATATTCGACCGAATCGATCGATGCCTCCAAGCGAGAAGAGTCCCAAGAGAGTGACTTGAGTTTTCAACAGGAATTACAGTTGAACGAGCTGAGAAAACGTATGGCCGGAATCGCTTCTACTTCTCAGGTAGTCTCTCGTCAATATCGATCGTATCACGAAAGAGTATACGATCGGAGTAAATGATCTTTGAAAATTATTATTATAATGATGATGATGATGATGATGATGATGATGATGATGATGATGATTATAATAATAATAATTATTATTATTCATTATTATTACGATCATATAAAGGAACTTTCTTAATGTTAACGAACGATCGATCTTAAGTTAGTATTAATAATGTTGACGTCACTCAAGGCGATCTCCTCTCAACGAGAAGTCATTCGGAACGAAACATTATCGAGGGCGTGCCCGTTAATGATTTCCGGTTTCGCTCGTTTAATAAAATAAGATGAAAGATTACGCAGTAGAAAATATTCTTAGTTTTAACGCGTACGTTTTATTATTATCGTTGATCGTCTCTTGATCTTTTATAAAATATTCTTCGAATTTCTTTGATCAATTTTATTATATCAATTTTATTCTTTCTTCCTTTTTCTTTCTTCTCAATCGCGATAATATATCCTTTTACAATTGTAATATTTTTTTTTTTCACGTATCAGGTTATTACGAAATCTACGAACGATAACGAAGATCAAATCGTGCCACATCATCCGACCTTTCAAGTGCAGGAATCCGACAGCATCGGTCGTAACGACTGCATCCACACAGCGTAAGCTTTTTATTTTTCTGTTTCTTTTACTTTTTCCCCCCTTTCGGAGTCTCAAATTTTTATCTCGGATCTTTTCATTTATTTAATATCAAATTAACCGATCTGTCGTACGAGGAAAGCTATCATACACTTTCTCGATTTCGTTTCCTAATATAGAAAGGATTCGTATGGAAACTTTGGACGATTGAATTCTTACGTTTCTTTCTTTTTCTTTTTTTTTAGCTTACTAAACTCCTTCCATTTTCTCTTACTTTTCGTAACAGGAGTAACGACTTGATTGTTTTGTCCTCATCTATTTCTTTTTTCTTTCTTTCTTTTTTTTTTTTGTTTTCGTTTTTACAACTCTTTCCTTTTTATTTCAAAATATGGAAGAAGAAAAGTTTCAATAATATAAACGTTCTAATAGTCTCACCCTAACGTTTGCATTAACCGATAGAAAGTTAATGACTGCTAGATAGATGTTAATTAACGATATCATATGTAATGTACGAAACTTTTCTTTCTCATATTTTTACACACACACGCGCACATACACATAAACACACATATCACGCTCTGCATCTTTCCATTCACATTATGCATGATCTCTTTCCGAAATGAAAACCTTCACCACTTTGTATATGTTACTCTCTATTAGATTATGTATATGCTGCACTTAATAAATAATTGCGAATGTTTCCTTGTGCATTGTGATCTTGATTTTCACACCTTAGATGTGTTGGTTAAATAACTCGTGTCGTACGAAAACTATCATCGCGTTTGGACGATTGTTTTGGTTGAAATGTTGAGACAATGAAAATAGGAGAATACAAAGTGCAACAATAATCTTTACGAAAAGAAAAAACAAAAACCAAACAAATATCGTATGCCCATAAATACTGATAATTTTATTATTACGAATACTATATTACAATTCTTTCGCAAGATAAATATTTCTTTCGATAAATCAACTAATCGCGTCTCGTGCATTATTTGATCTCATTGATCAAATATGATCCACTGTACAATCCTTATATTTATTTATTTATTTAAAAAAAAAAAAAAAAAAAAAAAGAAATTATTTGAACGACGCATCGAAGTACAATGGCCGCCAAACAGTTTGGGCACGGGTTCAACATGATAATACTACTCGCAGTACGTACATACTAAATTGTAGAAATAACCTTTACAATATTGGTTGATATATTTGTGAACACGACTGACACTCAAAGTTTTATAGATGAGACACAAATGATTATCTTTCGGAGGTATATGAATCAACGAACCTTCTTTTTCTTTGGGGTGAACATAATCTATTGTTTGCTCTTGTGATAAATTAGCCGTATGAAACTGAACGATAACGTCCAGAGTACCTTCTTCATCTTCTTCCTCTTCTTCTTCTAACGTTTCATTTTGCGATTCCATATCATAATCAGAGGGATCCGAAAGGTAATCACCAATGTCAGATACATCGTCAGAATCACTTCTATCGAGTATATCATAAAAACTAGAAGGTGAATTTTCTAATCCCGATGAAGACGTTTGCGATTCTACATTCTTTGGTCTAATTTTCTTATACTTTTTCTTCTTTAACTTTGGCACTTCTTCTTCTTCAATGTCCTCGTATTCTTTATCGCTAAAAAGCGTGTTACAATATCTACATGCATTTCCTGTAATTTTATTGCTACAACTACATCTTGTAGATTGAGAATCTTCGCTACTCTTAGAAGATTCCAAATTTTCCGATTTACATGTCTCTTTTTTCTTACCGTTCGCACTCTTCTTACTTTTACTACCAGATCGCTTAGACTTAAAATCTTTGCTACTTTTAGAAGATTTAGTGCCACTACTACATTGTTTGGATGTAGAATCTTTGCTACTTTTAGAAGATTTATTGTCATTATTTGATTGCATAGATACAGTATCTTTACTGTTAATAGACTTTTTACTCTCGCTAGTAGATTGTATAGAATATTTACTATCAGTACTAGTGACAGATTCTGATAGTTCTTTTTCCTTAATGTCTTTTGCATCCTGTGATCTTTTATTTTTATTTTTTGGATCAGACACTTTCTCCTCCGTTTGATTCTCCTCTTCATTTTTGTTTTTCAATCTATCAGTAATCAATGTGTAACTACCTTGCGACCATCTTTGCAATTCCATAGTCATTTTTGGTTTCATGTCTGGTTTCATAGACACAAGATCTAATTCCGTATAACTTCTGAGTAGTCTAAATACAATTTTAGACTTAAATATATCACAAAAGCTCTTCAACAATGCCGGTAGAGTTTTCTCGTCTGCTACCTCATAGTTTCGTACGTCAGCAGGACCAACTTTTTCCCAACAAATACTTTCAGAGGCAATCTCCGCTAAAAGCTTATTATATACATCTTCTATGAAAAAACTGGAAAGAAATGCATAAGATTCTACTTCAACCACCTTCTGGATATCGTCAATCATTTTGGATTCAAGATAACAACCCCTGACCCATGACTCTAACTTTATTTCCATATCCATTGGTTCAGTATATTTATAAAATAACACAGGTCTTGGCAGTCTATTACTCTGTCTTAACGAACCTTCGAACCAACCGTTGAGAGACCAACGAGTTCTCTCAGTGGAAATCACCTCTGACACTTGATGAAAAGAGGTATCCATAACTTCGAAAAAGACTAGGGAATTATATTCCGGTACTAAGGAACGTACTACGTTTTGAGGCAATCCATCTTTATCCGTATCAAAGAGATCCAAGGTTCCCCCGTCCTCTGCAACCCAGTTTTTTGAAAGATACAATATATAAGCGATTCTTCTTTCACCCATATTATCGTCATGGCAAAGCAAGTAATCTGTATTACAGTAACACGAACTCGACATTGAGATTTTGTTGTTCAGGTGAATTCTTGTAACTCGTTCCATCCACATGGCAATCTCGATCTGAAAAGCTGTGTATAAAAGTTGTACATTTGGTTTATCCACAAATTCAAGGTCATCTGATTGTTCAAACTGATACAGGTCGAGAATATTTCTTCGATATTTGACATCTAATAACTCATTTTTTAGTTCATTTATAAAATCTTCGTTAGCAAGAAAATTTGATATTTTACAAACCCTAAAAGGTGTTGATATAACTTCAAGATTATCGTTCTTAATCTCGTTATGACAGCTCCAGTTTTTGGTAACTAAGTCCTCAAATTCTTCGTTGTAAATATGATCCGAAATAATGCGATGCCTCAGTCTCTTATTCATAGGTTCTTCGTCCAATATATTTTTTTCCGACATGATTAGGTAAAAAGCTTTTTAAGTCAAATTGAAAAATTTCTCGTTAGTTCTCTTTGTAAAAAGTACTAACTACTTTCAGTCCACGCATTACCTTCAAAACAATCTGGCAGTACTTTGCTTTCTCGCGATACAATAGACGTTAAGAAACTCTTTAAAGCATTTAAAAGTATCGCTAAAATTGAAACTATATCACATTTCTCTTATACACAATAATACTTTATAATTATCCTAGTCGTATATTCTTTCTATTGTTTCACTAGCTCATTCCCATACATAGTACGTACGTAATTCGTATAAATTCGTTTACGTATTGTGATTTACATGTACATATACATCCCTTTATTTTTATCTCACCGATTAATCGTTAAGTAGAGAAAAATAGCGCATAATCTCTCGAAAATGATATTTCGTAAATTCGTAGCTGTAAAATCTTACTGTAGAATGTGGCAGAGTTGTTTTCTCGATACATTCGGTCCACGTGGTCGTCCAACTCACATGCGTCTTCTGTAAAAAAAAATCGATCGTAAAGTTCGATAAATATTAACAATTTCAAGATTCCATCCCAAACTGATTCTTTACAGGTTATAATCTCTAAATAATTCGAAATACGAATATTCATACGATATTACCTATTAGAAAGCGTAACAGTATCCAAATTTAGAGAGTACCAGATTCGTCCTTCCGTATCACCCAGTCTCCTTCTAACGAGTGTGACTCGTCGGGTATCGTCGTAGTTGAAAACATTAACCGGATCGAAGGCAGGGATGTATGTCGAGTACTTGGCACCCAGTACTTCCTCTCTGTTGCTTAGTTTACGTTTGCTGAAGGACAGATTCGAAAAGTGCGCCGCAACGTGTTCTCGGCAACGATTTAGTACGATCTTTGATCGCTTGGTAGCGCTGTCGGCGGCGTTTGGTGCCAAGATGGCGGCAGCGTTACGCGTTTGACGGATGCCGTTGGTCCGCATGGAAATTCGGGGCACACCCTCGCCGCTAAATTCTACAAAGTGAGACGTCGTCGCGCGCGACCAACTTCGATATCGCGAAATCGAACGTTAGAGAAGATTAAGCCAAAGGCCAAATCTGGAGACCGGAAAGCAAATCTCGCACGCATACGTGAGTAAAAACGAGCTATGTAAGTTCCTCTAAACGCGACACCATCGCGCGATAGACAGAGAGAGAGAGAGAGAGAGAGAGAGAGAGAAAGAAAGAGAGAGAAAGAGAGAAAGAATGATACATGCACGCATGGATTTCGCATATATACGTAAGATTAACTCCGCTTAGAAACGAATTTTTCTTTTTTCATCACGACCATCGAATGACGTATTCTCCTTTTTCACCAGTCGTCCTTTCGACGATCATACAAATCTTTCTTTTCCATCTTTCGAACGAACGATATTTATGATTAATCATTTTTCTACGAAAAAGGAAGTCATTCGTAAGACAACGAGCTCCTAATTTACAATCACGTTTCTGTTGTTGTTGTTGTTATTTATATCGTATTGATATATACATATACACATATCCTTTAACCTAAACCTATTTCCAATTCTCTCTTTCTCTCTCTCTCTCTCTCTCTCTCTCTCTCTCTCTCTCTCTCTCTTTCCTTCTCTGATCCTTCTCACATTTCTTCCATATCATCCATCTTTTTCTCGTTCTTTCGATATTATACGAAATTTTGTTAGAAAATCTTCGAAAAATATTCTAAAAAGGTAAACTCACGAAGAGAAGGAATTTTATATATACATACATAGATACGTACTTATGTACATACATACATATGTATCCAAGTTCATCGATAAAATGTGAAAAACGTTAGCTTTTTCTCGCTTGGAGCCGATCGAAAGCCGGCTCGTATACATATACACGTATATGTGTATATATATATGTGTATATATGCGGCGCGCGCCTTTCGGCATTATAAGTCTTGACCTTGGATGGAACTTTCCTCCCAAAAGCGTATATTCCGTTCGTATCTTAGAAATATTTGAGAACATTTATTTAGAAATATTTGTCGACTAGTTACAGCACTGATTTTACGACCTAATCTAAGAAACGTCTACGTGAGATTTACGTATGGCACGTACTAATGAATTTTGAAGTAAACAATCTAATTGTAATTGTATTCTAATCGTAATCGATTATAAAGATGCAAATTTAAAGGATTTGCCGTCCCTCGAAGTTATTATATATTAAAAAGGAAAGAGAAAAAAGAAGTACACGTTCTAATTGAATTCAATCGATTTTAATGAAGCATAATTCGAAGTAATTATGTATTAAAAAAAGAGAAGATTTTAGAGAAGAAAATTCAAAGGACTAATCGTACCTCGAAGTTATTATTTATTTAATTAGTT
>NC_057685.1:17113309-17123675 GCF_014466175.1 Vespula pensylvanica
CCCTGGACTGGCTTTCCCTTTTTCGGAAATCCGCTTGTTCGCTTTTCTCTGTCACGGAAATGTAAAAAGAAAGGAAAAGAAAAGAAAAGAAAGTTTTGCTTTTGTCGATTGAATTCAAGGTGATAATGACCGACAGAATATTTTCTTCGAGGATGATCTTATTTAAGATTTTATTCAGCACAGTAGTTCTTTTTTTTTTTTTTTTTAAATTGAAGAGAAATCTCTTGAATATTTGGTTCAAAATGACAAAACGATTTTAATTATGGGTAATTTTTAACGATAGTTTTCGTTATCGAATTATAAAAGAAAAAAGAACAAGATATGGTGTTAACCGTATTAAGATCAAGACTCTGTGTCTGAACATCCAGCGTACGTGTGATCCTTCTTAATTTTTGCGAAAATAATCGTTACTGATTTTATAGCGTCTCTACTATTATCATTACTATTATTTTACAGATCGGAAAGATGTGATCAACATGCTCACGAATACGTAAATAACGTTCTTTTAATTAACCATTTAAGAGAGCGATGATTTACGCTCGTATTAATTTACGATCTTTAATAGGATCGAGGTTCCGCGAGAAAATCATTATTATCGTTCGTTTCATCTCTAGCAATTTCATCTGTAATCATTTTCTTTTGCATGATATAACGAGATGGTGTCACGTTTCTTTCATTTTTTTTTTTTTTGTTACTCTTATCCTTTTGTTATTTCATTTTATTTTTACTTTTATTTTAATTATTTTATCTTTGCATGTATTTATTTTTCCACATCATTTTCTCATTACATTTAATCCATTACACGGACCAATATACATCTACGTATATATGTACACACACACACACGTTATCTTTTCTTTCATATCAACGCACAAAACAAATATGAAGTTGCATCACGCACGATTCTTACTATAAAGCAAGCTGTAATAATAATGATCATTGGATGTATCATGAACGGTACTTATTCGGCACGCACACTTGTTACAGAAAATGATCTCTCCGTTGCACGCACTCACGAACTATGCTCTTGCAAATACGATTAAAATATAACAGGATAGTTTAACATCCGTATGGTAAACGCGATCATTCACGACAATTTTTATGACTCTATGTCTCACGAATATAAAAGCGTCTTTCTTTAAGTAATTGAATAAATATAAAAAAAAAAAAATACTTTTTATAATGAGAATGGGAGTATTTAATAAACATAAAGTTCATTGATATAAATCGAATTAATTATCGATCGTTGAACGATTTAACGAGTAATTATTCTAGGAGAGAATAATTATATTTTCTTCTATAAATTAAATTTGATTTTGCAATAGAACGTGGAAATCGGTGATTAATTACTAACGTCTTTAAACGTTTAAACGGTTTAACACTTTTATTATCTCGGAGCAGTGGTTTTGCCTTTTGTATTAAGTCTAGAAAGAAAAGAGATTCCTCGGTAGCTTGTTAAATGTCGGTCCGTAAAAGGAGCATTAGCCGTAAAACCCACGCTCAATTTATACTCAAGAACGCGCGCCTCTTATTCAAGTTACGGCTGATAAATCTAAATATGTAGGTATTTACTTATCCATGTATCTCTATGCATGTAGATATGTAACGAGCTAGCACGAAAATGAATCAAAATTAGTTTCAATTCGATAATACGATGGCTCGTGATACATCTCACGATCCTCTTCACGAATAAATTTCATTTTCGTCCATCGAATTCGTTCCGTTCGTTAATATGATGCATCGTGATGCATCTCATGATAATTCTTCGCGAATAAATTCGAGTTTCGTGCAACAAACTCGTGCAACATTCGATAATACGATGCATCGTGATGCGCCTCACCAATATATAAAATCGATCTTTTCGATTTTCCTGCATCAAATTCGTTCGATTCGATTGTACGATGCATCCTGATGCATTTTACGATGCTTTTCGCGAATGAAAAATCATTTATTTATTTTTTTTTTTTTTTTTTTTTTTTTTATTTTTCTTTATCAAATTCGTCCCGTTCGAAAATACGATGCATCGTGATTGACGTTCGTGATGACGCTTCCGGCGAAAAAAATCGATCGATCTTTTTTCGATTTTCATATATCGAGAAGTCGATTTCGTCTCATTATTCGTCCATCCGGTACTAACGAAGAACCCGTCTGTAACTCGTTTCCTTTATGTACAGACTGCCATTTCCTCTCTTTGACAGAAATCGTTCTCCTCGTTGATGGCCTTCTCGGTTCGGTAATTGGATATTACTTAATGGAAAAGGAAATAAAGATGAACGACTGTTACAATATTTTTCTTTCGTATTATCTGTATATATTACTTAACAAAAAATGTCTTCTCCTTCTTCTTCTCCTTTTTCTTTCCTTCTTAGTTCAATTAAATTATAAAAAAAATATTTAAATAGAACAATTATTCGTCGTTCACATACACTTCGTTGGCGATGACTCTTCGAATCGTTATCGTATTTTCGACGAATATGGCGTCCAATGTAAACGTCACGTCGTCGTTAGAATCGCTAATTATTATGCGCTAAGCGTATATCGTATTTTATGGGCTTGTCATTTATCGATCCTTTTAAACGTACGAGCTAGTTCTCGAGTCAAAAGTATCTCAAACTTGAAATTGAAAGCGATATTCTGTTTTTTTTTCTCCTTTTTTTTTATTTTTTTTCTCTCTCTTTAACTAATTCGATTTTATTTCGATAGAGCAAGAAGAACTCGAATGGAACGAGGAGTTGGAATCTATTTCTGATTTAGATGACATAATTTTTCTTTCGGGGGTAGAAGAAGAGCTGGGAAGGGAAAAAAATGGTGGTTAGTCTATCTATCTCTCTGTCTCTTTTCTCGCATACGACAGCCTTTAAAGAAAGAGGGAAGGATAGAGAAGAGACGACAGAACGCACGGTTCAAATGTCACGTTGCTTTATTTTCGTTTATATTTAGAAACGAGAAAGAGTGAGAGAGAGAGAGAGAGAGAGAGAGAGAGAGAGAGAGAGAGAGAGAGAGAGAGAGAGAGTTCAGCCGGTGTCACTTACCTCTGAGCTCGCGACACTCGGTCGCGATGATTTTCGTAAAAGGAATAGATAAAATGAACTTATTTCTCGACTTATGCCAACGACTCGAGACTATCGAGTCTTAGAATCTAAAAGTATCTCGATCATTCATCGAACATAATTTGTTTTATTATAGTTTTTAATAGAAACTTTTAATACTATTGGTATAAAATGATAATTTATAAAAAAAGAAATGATCTATCGTTTTTTCTAGGTTTAATCGGGTTAATGAATTTGTTGCAACGTTTAAATGGAAGATCGTTTTAATCTCGATATTTAAACCATGTCGCCTTAACAATGTATATATATATATACGCACACACATATATAATATATATAATATATATATGTATACACACACATACATAACATATATATGTGTATATATATATATATATATATATATATATATATATATATCTTTCTATTTTAGGCTCGTCTCTCCCTCGACTTACCGTTCATTTCGTAACTCCAATATACCTTGTGAGCGTTCGAGCACGACGATTCTCTTAACACAAAGTTCTCCTACCTCGAGACTTCATTCAAAATGAATGGGCGTAAGATTGAATGGTTACGTGGAAAAAGGAACGTGCATTTGCTTTATCGGGATAAATGTGACTCGTTAGATATTATATCTATCTTTCTCTGTATCTTCTCTTTTTCTTTCTTCGAACAAATAAATATCTTTATGTACGTTTCACCGTTAACGAGAACGATTATGCGTTTCGCACTTTTTTCCCTTTGTTTCTCATTATTATATTTCTTTAATAATATCAAAGTATCTTCTTTATTATGGTTAATTAACTCGCAAGAGATATTTTCGTATATAACGTTGTTATACATTGTCCGTGCAAAAGAATGATATATTTAATAGAAAACTCTTTTGAGTTAATTATTATACGAGCCAGTAGTGCACAAAATGTAACGAAGTGAACGTAAAAACGAAACGTTATGGGAAGATCCTGAGAACTGTCAGACAACAAGTTTTGTATTCGGTCTACCTGTAATTAACGGATAGAGATGGAAAAAGTAGAAGATAGAACCAGAAAAAGAAAAAGGAAGAGAGAGAGTTCTCTACTTAGTATTACATATCATCATTTGAAAGTTTCTCAATTAATTACTTTTTTTCTTTTTTTTTTTTTTTTTTTTTTTTTGTTTTTTCTTTTTTATAAATTCTTGTTCAACGTTCTCACATAAATGTGAAGGCTTACGAAATATGAAGACGTATCTTATCGATAAGATATCAAAAAATTAGTACGAAGTAAATGTAATTGTTGTTTTAATAGGTCCAATGAAAGATAACGATAGAAGGTTAAACGTGAAATTTACGAGCGCTCGTGTATATATATATATATATATATATATATATATATACATACATATACGTATATGTACGGTTGTAAGGATTCGAGACAATCTTTATCATATTGCGCTCGTTGCGAAGCAAACGTCACTTCGTCAAGTTCGAGGTCAACGACGACTTTCTTCGCGATTAACGCCTGTCCGTATGCTTGTTCGAAGATGGATAACATTCGCGAAACCGCAGGTATACTAACCTACATCCGTCAATTCGATGAACAGAACAATTCATTATATTCTATTATGTATACTTTGAAATCTTTGTTCTCTCTCTTTTCTTTTCTTTTTTTTTTTTTTTTGAGCTACCATTATAAGTAATTATTTCGATCGAAAATGTTTTTCGCTTTTCTTTCTTCTCTTCTCCTTTTTTTTTTTTTGTATTTTTTTATTACTCTTATTTTTTTTAATTCGTGTTCTTTATCGATCAACGTAACAAAATAGAACGTAAGTGTTACAAGGAAAAAAAAAAAAAAAAAAAGGAAAAGAAAAACACAGAAAAACCAAATGGAATGCTAGATAGCGTCTTCTTCTTCGACGAACTACAATGAGCACGCGATTTGCATAGTAATTTATGTAGACGTTCTTTCAGTCATTACCAGGCAAAAGATGAACGTTCGAGATTAGTAGAAAGTATGCTTAGAAAATTAAATTTATAGTATAACATAATATATTGTAAGTGTTTCGTCTATCATTGGACGGTACGTTTGTTTATTAAGAATCGTTAAATTATCTTTCGCGAGATTATAAAATTGCAAGTTTGTGCTTTATGAGAAAAGGAAGGAGGTATATATTGGTTCGAGATAAGGAAAAGCATATCAAAAAAAAAGAAAAGAAAAGAAATATTTATGTAGACGGTTGGAACTTACTCCTACGGATCCCATACGTCCCATAACGTGGTCGCGCACAGTACTTTATCCCTTTTTCGTGAAGGAGCGAATAACTTGTTGCTTGCTTGAACGAGGACAGCTTGTATCGCGAGTCGTCGCATAAACTTCGTGCTTGAGTTATAGGTATTAGATAAGATCAGGTGTCGCGGAAAGCAACAACGTTTCTTGGTATTATCGATTCGTGCTAAGGATTTGTAAGTATACAACTAAATCAAGGAGAGTATAGGAATTAGATGATAATCGATTTTATGTAAACACTGTATGTTGAAAAAAAAGTATTCTATAAAAAAATGCGGAAGATTATATATATATATATATTGATCATATATATATAATATATATTATTATTTATATTTATTTATATTAATATATATATTATTATATATATTATATATAAGTAATGATTCTATCTACATCATCGAGGATTATTAATTATTATTAATTAATTAAAAATTATATCGAAGAATCTTCTTCTTCGTCTCTCTCTCTCTCTCTTTCTCTCTCTCTCTTTCTCTCTATCTCTATCTCTCCCTCTCATTGTTGCCACTCTCAAAAAAGCATTTTTTCCTTTTTTATATATATCAACCGAACAGATTTTTCGGTCCGACAGCTGCATGCGGCTGCATTAGAACAAAGCAAAGTTGGCTCTATACGCACGGCATATTGCATTTGAATTCATAGCTGCGCTTTCTGCATTCCCAGACGATGGCTCTTGTTTCTCTCGTGTTCTTAAACTCAACATGGCCTTTATATTTATATACCCATTTGTACAAAAAAAAAAAAAAAAAAAAAAAAAAAAAAAAGAAAGAAAGAAGGAAAAAAAGAAGAGCAGAAAAAAAGGAAGAAGTTTCAACAGCGATTTCGAGATGAACTTAGAGTATATGTCGTTAAGTTAAAACATTTGCATCGAATAAATCGCTTCTCGCTCTTCTGCCTTTTTCTCTTGAAGAAAAGAAACGAAAAGAAAAGAAACAAACAAACAAAAAAAAAAAAGAAGAAGGAAGAAAGGGAAAAAAAAGAAAAATAGATTTTAGCCAGTTAATTCTCTCTATGGGTAAGCGGCAGATGGCGAGGGATACGAAAGTTTTCTTTCTCGAATGGAATCAGGAACGATCTCTCGAAAGTCATGCGAAATCGTACGAGTCACGAAGATGCGCACGTGGAATTGGAGTTTCTTGGAATTCGAAACTGAGTTTAATGCACGCCTTGCCTCACACGCGTGCCAAACTCTTGGCTGGCCTATATGCGGCCTCAGAGTCAAAATAACTTTGAACTCTTCGTTGAGCGATTAGAATCTTTCTCTCTCTCTCTTTCTCTCTCTCCCTCTCTCCCTCTCTCTTTCACTCTTTACCTTTCTCTCTTTCTCTCTCTCTCTCTCTCTCTCTCTCTCTTTCTCTATGTTTCTCTTTTTTTCTTTCTCTACGTGAGAAAATTAATAGAATGAATTCGTCATATAACTCTGTGAAAATGTTTGAGGAAGTATATAAAATTTTTCCACTATATTATTTCTTTATTCCGCTTATACGTTCATAAACAGATACATACATATATAATATACGAGTGTAAATGTATATATCTTGTATTTTTCAATTTCCCGAGAAGTAAAGAGAAATAGATATCTATCCGTCGTATCAGCGGGGCCTTTCATCAAGACTATTAAAGCCCATAGATACGTTTCCGTTTTATATGTGTCTCTATGTACGTACATACGTCTGTGTATGTATATCTCTGCGCGGTGAAAAGGTTTCTGTTAAAACTATTCCCGGTTAAGTTATTTCTGTCCTTTCCTGTAAACTTTTTCGTCGTTTACGGACTGTCGTCGTAACGGCTTAAGTTGAAACAATTACAACCCCATGATTTTTCCATATCAAGATAACATTCGTGATTTCGATAAACTGTCGATTGAGAAAAGAAGAAAAAAAAGAAAGAGAGAGAGAGAGAGAGAGAGAGAAGAAGCAAACTAGCCTAAGCACCGAACGTTTCCTTTTCCTCGTTATTCTATTTTCGTCGAACGCTGTATCTCGAGACTTGATTTACGAGTTTGGTAATTGAAAGTGACAAGGTCTGGGATGTCGTTGAAAGGAGAGGAAAGAATCGAGGGTTTGTCGTTAAGAAGGTGGTGGAATGGGGATAGACATAAGTATAGGGAAAAGGATAGGGATAGGGATAGGGATAGGGATAGGGAGGAAGGAAGGAAGGAAGAAGGAGGACTTAGGGTTCCTGCTTCGTTTACACCGACACCTCGACACAACGTCGACGACCCCTCAGAGGGTCCGCTAACGATCCAACATCGTGAATCGAGCCACTCGTCGTGAATCTTCTTCTTAATTTCCTCCTTCTCTCTTCTCCTCTTCTCTCTCTCTTTCTTTCTGTATCTCCGTATCTCTGTATCTCTGTATCTTTTTTCTCAATGTCTTTCTCGTATCTGTTTCTACTTTTTTTCTTCTTTTTTTCTTCTTCCTCTTCTTCTTTTTCTTCTTCTTTTTCTCCTCCTTCGACAAACGACCTTTAATTCGTCCAGCATCTTCACTTATCCATCGTGACTCATGCCACTTTTCCCTTCGACGTATTATTTTAACCAGGATTTATATCGTCTGGTTCCTTCAAGAACCTCTGACGAAGTCTTTGCAAACAGAGAAGGAATTTATCGAAAGGCGTAAAGTCGATTAGTAGTAGTCTTACGTCCGTGGGACCATCATAGTGAAACGTTGAATCTCTATAGTAAGTACTTTTAGAAAGGAACGAATCGAGGCAATGTTTTACAAACGTCGTTTAAAAAACTTTTAATCGATTTCTTATTTTTTTTTTTTTTTATTTCTTTGCTTTGTGTGTGTGTGTGTTTTTTTTTGTTTTTTCATTGACTCGTTACATCGTTTAAGCGGATGGACAAAAGTACTATAAGTCAAACTTTAATCTAAACATACTAAACACCCTAATACGTTTTCTGTTGCTTTTATTTCCTTGTGTTATGTACATTCGTATACATCGTAAGTTGAACCGAAACGAGATACACGTATGTTTGTTATATAAATATCGCGTTTAAAATCTAAAACGTCTCAAGTTACATCGGCCTTTATAAATTTAATATATCATAAGTGTTCCTCACGAAAACTAATTACTTCGACTAATAAATCCATTGCCTCGTAGATACCGGGAGATATACGTTTATTTTAAGTCAAATTAAAACGTGATTTATTAAACGACGAGTAAGAAAAATAATCGTATAATTCATGTTTGATTATTTGAAGAATAATTAATGACTCGTAACAGTTTGAAAAGCACCGATCTGCGTGGCCCAACGACAATATCGTGATTTATAACGAATTATAATGTCGTATTACCGTTTCTTACCTTTTACGTCGAAGAAAAGAGATTAAGATTTACGAGAGATCTTCGACGTATTTGTCGCCGTCGTTTCGATCTTTCTTTCTCGCGAAACTACACGACTATGTATGTAAGAAATACGCGAAAGGATGTGTCTATATTTTCATGCTAAATCAAGAAAGAGAGAGAGAGAGAGAGAGAGAGAGAGAGAGAGAGAGAGAGAGAGAGAGAGAGAGAAATAAAACACGATAGAGATTACCATTTACGAACATCTTCTTTAAAAAAAGTCTTTCTCTCTCTCTCTCTTTCACTTTTTCTCATTCCTTCTCTATTCGTACTACCGACAAATTATCAATTTCTCAGACATATTTCCTCCAAGATAAGAAAAGAAAGATCTTTTATCGAATATCGTTTCAATTGCAGTGACCGAACAATGATCGAAAAAGTAATAATCGATCGGATACACAAATGTGAGAAATAAGCTACCAATATTAGATCTTGAAACGTATGAGTCATACTGGTGGGTATCGATACGCCCACGTTTATCAGTCGATTGTATGTTTCCATTCGATCATTCGTATATAAAACTTTAGAGTATAGAAAGATCGTAAGAGAAAATGAATTCTTTTATGTGTATCCCTTTTATTTTATTTTATTTTATTTCATTTCTTTTTTTTTTTTTTTTATCTTCGCGTAAAAGATACTTCTTAGGAGTGCTTGGGACAAAAAAAAATTCGAGTACGTGCTCGACAATGATCAAACAACGATCGATCGAATCGTGACGATCGATTCTGTATTTTTCGTGTCGCGGAGAAAAAAAAGAAGGAAAGAAAATAAAAATCTGTTGGAAAGAAAAAGAAGAAGAGGAAGAAAAAAAAAACAAAGAAAAGAAACTTTGAGTCAACCGACAAAATCAAACACTCGATAGAATTTGAAGTAGGACTCGTGTCGTCACGAAATCCTTTCGATCTTTATCCATTCGTATACATATTTGTTCGTTCTCTTCGTTGACTCTACTCACTTTGGGTTCTCTGCTTGGAAAGATAATGATCGTCATCCTGGTTGCAATTACACGCTTCTCGAACATGTCGAAGATATCCTGGCGAGTAGAAAAGCGAGGGAGTGAGAAGACGTCTCGTCGGGTCGTTAACGTAGATCGTAATGACGTTTAAGAATTAACGCCCCGTAAAAGACCAGCTCGGTAAGAGGTAAAAGCAAATAGTGTGTGAGAGAAACCAAAAGGGAGAGAAAAAGAAAGAGAGCAAAAGAGACAGACAGAGAGAAAGAGAGAGAAAAAAATGAAAGAGCGAACGAGAGAGAGAGAGAGAGAGAGAGAGAGAGAGAGAGAGAGAGAGAGAGAGAGAGAATACCGATCGAAGGAAATTAGCGAGAACGCAAAATTCGCAAAAAGGGTTGAAACCATCGAACGCGTGCCATTGAAGCAGCGCGTGGCCGGGTTGCTTGCATGCACACGTGCTTCGGCTTTGGAGATTAAAGTAGCCGACGAAAATCGTATACGTGTTCGTTCTCGCTTTGCTACGGCCTAATGTCCGTGAAGCAAAGGAGAACGGGGAGAGCGAGGTGGGAAGGGGTAGGAGGGGAAAGAGTGAGACGGGGTGGAAAGAGGAGGAGGAGAAGAGGGAGGAAGCGACGCGTGTCCCATCGTGGTTTTTCGAGTGTTCCCAAAATAATCTGTTGCCCTCGTCAGGGAGAAAGAGAGAGAGAGAGAGAGAGAGAGAGAGAGAG
>NC_057685.1:17123685-17138084 GCF_014466175.1 Vespula pensylvanica
AGAGAGAGAGAGAGAGAGAAAGAGAAAGAGAGAAAGAGATAGCGAAGAGAGAGGGAGTTTTCACGCAGAACTCTCACAGAAGAGAGAAAGACGAAACGAGAATGTCAGTCCACGAGAACTAGTCATCCTAGCAACGTGCTACTTGGAGACTCCGACAGAGTGACACAAAGGGCACATTGGAAAAGGGGGGGAAAGACGTTTTTGTGAACGATCTTTTTCTCTAAACCACGTGCGATTTATTCTTCTTATTCTTATTCCTATTCTTAATCTTATTTTTATTCTTATTCTTATTCGTTTTGATGTTTTCTTTACTATAAAGTTCATCGTGTCATTTTCCTTCGTTGTATTCTTGTATTCCTTCTAATTACTTCGATCAAACATTTCTAATATACTCGAATATCCTGTTTTTTTTTTTTTTCACTTTTGAATACGAGTGTACGCGATGATAGGAAGAACGTATTGTCGAGACAAATAAAATCGACATTCTATATATATATATATATATATATATATATATATATGTACATATACATATATATACATATATATATCTTCTCCGACATTCTATTCTTTCAATCGTCTGATTACTATCCGATCCGATCCGATCCGATCCGATTCGATCGATCCTGCGATAATAATCACGGTACAACAAATTCGATGCAAATTTGTACGCGTGTGGATGGTTTTTTAATAGTTAATCTCGTTGGATAATAAAAAGGATGCCTCTCAAAATTGAAAGTGGTACTTACACCGTTAATCCAGTGCCCAAAAAGAACACTTCGAAGTTTCTTCTATGGAAACACTGGCGTAGAAGGTACGATATTATCGCCTGCAGGAATTTTTATCTCTCTCTCTCTCTCTTTCTCTCTCTGTATGTGTGTGTGGCTCTTTCTTTTGCTCTATATATATATATATATATATATATATATATATATATATCTTTCTCTTTTATCTACTTTCACTAATAACGTTGACCTTTCGAATATAACGTATTCATTAATGCTAAGTAACAGACGATTTGATTACTCTTTCGAAGAGTGTTTTTTTGTCAAGGCGTTCATGTCGAGTACTAATATCAAATCTCGTTAAAACTCGTTTTACTCGTTTTCGATTTTTCGTATCTTAACCCGTCAATTCTGAACACTTCGTCCCACCACATAGATCAAAATGGAAAGATGATAAAAAACGAGTCCAGAAATTGAGTTAACAGACTTCTCTTCATTTTTACAACGCTTAACTCAACCGATAATAACATTCATCGTCACAGTTTCACGATCAAGCATGATTCTCTAAACCCCACACGTCCACCCCACCCACTCGCCCACTCGCCCACTCGCCTTCGAATCGCACAATATCGCTTCGCTGCACGTTGCATTTTGTGCATCTTTGTTTCCTCCCCTTCACGGCTCCAATTTTTTCTAATCGCTATAATCAAAAAACGTTTGTAAATAACAATTTAAAAAAGAAAAAAAAAATCGGCACTTGTTACATAAAAATTTTCGATGATTTTTGAGAGTGTACGAAAAACACAAAAAAAAAAAAGAAAAAAAAAAGAAAGAAAAGAAAATGATCGAAGCGCACAAGTTTTCACGAGTCTCACCTTACGATCACGCTAATGCATGAAATTTTCGAAGGGTAAAGGAAGAAGGAAAAGAAAAAAAAAAGAAACAAAAAAAAAAACTTAGAAAGAAGAATTAGGAAATACCGCACAGAATTTGTTACACCTGTTTGAAATGAATGAAATGAAATGTTAACGAGCCTGTTCTCACGAGATATCACCGATCGCTAAGATCAACGTTGCCAACGATTTATCATTTATCCTTCCGATCGATTCCGAACGAGTTCTTGGTATTACGATCGTAAAATCGCGTTTTTTGCACGAGTCTTTAGAAATCCTAAGCGAGGATTCGTGATCCTAATTGGCGTTACGCTATCTCGATCGCGATCGAGTCGAAAGAGACGATCCATTAACATGGGATCGTCTAGATTCGTGATTATTTTCGATTATTACGTATTTCGTAAAAAAAGATTCCCGTTGACCGGACGAACGCGACGAATCTATTTTTATGAAGCATTCCTGTTTTCTCTCTCTCTTTTTTTTTTCAATTTTTTTTTTTTTATTAATTTTTTAAAATTCCACGTCGACTAAAATTTGTACGCGTTCACGTACAAGAAATGGATATTCGTTTCGTTAAAAAATATGAAACTTTTTTTTCGATCGCATAGTCTTGTAATCGATTGGTCATTCTAAATAAAATAGGATAGAGATAAAAAATAAAATTATAAGAACAAAAAAAAAAGGTAAAAGAATAGAAAAGAAAAGAAAAAAGGATAGTTAAAAGAGCGAGAAGATGTATGAAGTCGCAATTAAGATCGAAAATACATTCTTAAGCGCGTCTTTCACCGTGCTTGCTCGAGCGAGAAGAACGAATTTCTATTGAAGCCGCTTTATCGTCTTAAGATCGCGCGGCATGATCGAAAAAAAAGAGTCGATTGGAGAACTCGTGATCGTAAATGATTGAAAGAAGGAAACCGTGTCGGTCGCGGACGAACGAGCGTAACGTCGTGACGATGATTGGGATACTATTTCTCGAATTTTTGTCTGTTATTCAAATTCCGAAGAAAAAAAACATATGTAAAAAAAAAAAAAAAGAAAAAAAAGGAAAAAAAAAAAGAAAAGAACGTTAAAAAATTCTTGAAACTCTCACGCGACGTGAAGGCGAGTTTTCCTTTCTCGTAAGTAAATTACATACTGTTCTTCGAATTTCTTCCTCTGACATTTGAATTTCGAAAGAAAAAGAAGAAAAGGGAGGAAAAAATTTTTGTCGAATGATCCGGAGACTTGATCAAGGGTTTTCTTTTCTCGTATATAAATTATAATTTAAATATCAATATATAATTTATATAAATTATAATAATGACAACAATTTTATTAACAATGAAAATAAATCGTTGGCACGTTGTTACATTATACAAGATCGAACAATCGGTGTCGTGAGAGGGTGCGAATAGATAGATAGATAAATAAATAAATAAATAAATAAATAAATAGATAGATAAATAGATAGATAGATAGATAGAAAAACAAAAAACAAAAAACAAAAACAACAACAAAAAAAGAAAAAAAAACTCGATGCAGCGTGCACGAGGATCGCGGAGAGGAGAAGCCGTCGTCGAGGGATCGTCGTCGATCGAACGTCGATCGCGAATCGACTCGGCGTTGTGGGGTGGGTGGAGCCGCCGAGCTACCGGGCCTGGAGGAGTTTGGGGACTCCTGCGTCGCGACGGTGACGTCCTCGGTACCCGGGGCTGGGCTGAGCTCTGGTCGACGCACCAGGCCCCTTTCTCTTGCCGTACAACCTCTCAACTATCATCGTCTCGATCCAGACGCCACAGGCGACGAACTCGATCATCATCTTCTACCCAACATGACCAGTCAGGAGAGCATCGGAAGCTGCAGCTTGGACGTCGATCGTTCCGTCTCCGACCGATCAGGTTGGCTATCTCTGCGGTTATCTCTTTCTCTCTCTCTCTCTCTCTCTCTCTCTCTCTCTCTCTCTCTCTCTCTCTCTGTCTTTTTCTCTCTTTCTTTTTCTTTCTCTTTTTTCTCCTTTTTGAAACCTTGCCTTCTATAATCCTCCTGCGGTCTTCTTCTCCACACGAACCAACATATAGAGTTTCGAGCAAGTTGGTCTTTTTTTTCTCTTTCTACTTTTTTTTCTCTTTTCTTTTTTTTAACTTCCTTTTTGCACACTCCTTCTTTACTTCCTCCCAAGATAGACTCTCTCGAGGATCGACTCACCCAGCAACTCGAATTTAAAATCTTCGAAGTAAGAATGAAAGGAAGAGAGAGAAAGAGAGAGAGAGAGAGAGAGAGAGAGAGAGAGAGAGAGAGAGAGAAAAGAGAGAGAGAGAGAGAAAGAGAGCGAGCGAGGATTTCCTTTGGCGCCGCCTTCACCTTTCCTCGCAAGCAATCTAGTCGTGCTTTTCGTTCGGCCGCGAATGCCAATCGAATTTAGACCGTAGGCAAGCGCGCCCCGGTCGTTGAGTGCCGTAGGCAGGAGAGAATCTTTCCGTCGCGTCGTGATGCGTGCCAAGACGACCGAAACGCGCGTGCAAAGCCAACAGCCCCCTTCTTTACCGTTCCAGGGTTATTCCTGCCTCGAGTCTCAGTCGAGTGAGATTCGATCTTCCCGCGTTTGCTTACCTTGCGCTTAAACACAAAGTGCTGTTCACGGGGGAGTAAAATTCTTCCTACTTCAAAGTCGTGCGTGTTTTCTTTAAGATTTTCTTGTTTGGGTGGGGGAGGGGGGTTGGGTCGGAGAAAGAGAGAGAGAAAGAGGGTGGGGGTGAGGGAAGTGGATTGGGGAGGATTTCTTTTTATTTTATTTTATTTTATTTTATTTTATTTTGTTTTATTTTATTTTATTTTATTTTTGGGGGGGTGTATCCTCGAAACATATCATTCAACGGTAATCTGAATCTTACAGAGAACACCATAGATTCCGTCTCAGAGAGAACGCTGCACAGTCTTAACTTGTCGTGTAACGGTGAGCCGATTTCCACGGCGGAAAATTTGGTGAACGGTAGCAGCGAGACGCTGCAAAAGTCCCATCTCACTCCCGATGATAAGGTGATCGTCAGCAATGGTCATCGTTGCAGTCCCGAGCCAGAACAGCTGACAGCTAAAAAGCCAAGTTACTTGGGATTGGCTTGCAGTATTAGCGGCTACTCAGGCATCACCAGGTACGATAGTAAATTGAGAGAAGGTTTCCGATCGAGAGACAGCAGCCCTGGTACAAGACTGATCACTAGGGATACTAGTCCTGCAGGTTTCAAGTAAGTTCTCTTTAATAATAAGACGAAACGAAACGATAACGCGAAAATCGTATAAATAATCGCTTAACTAATATCGAAATTAGAGAAGGAACACGATTTCGATTATCCTTTATTCATTTATGTATTTCTTTTTTTCTTTTTTTTTTTTTTGTCTTTTTTTTTTCTGTAGATCAAACGAGAATTTAAGTGTTCCGATACATCATTATCCGCCTAAGAGTCAATCAATTTCACCGCTCGCAATGGATCGACAAAATGGTTTCGCTAACGGTATGAAGGAGGAGTGTAAGATAGAAACGTATAGAGAAACGAGAAATTCGATGAGTATATGTCAGGGCTTCTCCGAGGTCGATAAAGGGGTATCCATACATACAACGTTTCCCGATGTAAGCCCTATTAGGGTAAATTCTTCCTCGAGGAGGAGTCCTGGGATCGTACAAGTGATGTCCTGCGGTCAACAAACGAAATCCTTTTCATCGAACTATGCCGAGTCATCACCGAAACCTTCTACGATAAATGGTAAGAAGAATGTAAAATTCTTTAATAAAAAACATTATTATTATTATTATTATTATTATTATTATTATTATTATATATGTACATATATAAACGAAGAAATTAATCTTGAAGATCGTTTTCTTTTCTTGTTTTTTTATTTTTCTCTTTCTTTCAGTTTCAAATACCTCGTTTAGCGATACAAGTATATTGAACGGTTCGAACGTCGAGATTGAACATCAAACTACGAATACCTCTTCCAGCAGCGAAAAGTCCTTCATCCAGCAACGCGTCGAACGACTGTATGGTCCTGGAGCTCTCGCACAGGGTTTCTTCTTTAAACGCAGCGTTACTAAGCTAAACGTTACTGACAATAGTTTTAATAAATTTAGTAATAATAGCGACAACTCGACGGACAACGTTAATACCGAGGAGTCCTTGAAGAATCTGCCAGTCCTTAGACATCTTCGGCCTGAATTTCGTGCTCAACTACCTGTGGTCAGTTCCAGAAAACCTACGGACGGTTCCGAACAAATAATAAAACCATTGCGAAGGTAATTTGAAAAATAAAGAAAAAAATGATGCTTTTACGTATATAAACATTATTATTTATTTTTATTGTAATCAGGATATCGCCAGCTCCGCGCAAAACTGAACAACAATCAAAAGTTTGTAAAACTTCTCACGTCTCGGAGAGTGTTACGGAATCGTCAAGCCAGCACAATAACAGCATCGCTAGTATACCGGATCAGCAACCCGCAGCACCGAAGGTAGTGTTACCCGTTTTAGAACCAAGTGCTAGTTCCAGTAACGTGGCAAAGCAAATGCAGGAGTTAGAGAAAACGACTGAAGAAAAGAACGGACACTATTTTTTGAAAGTGAGTGTTAAATCGTGTTAGCTGCCATTGGAGAGCCATTTGACAAGTCAATATTCCCGTTGTTATTTACTTATCTTCTATCTATTAACCTTAGCTGTTGAAACAAGAAACGGACAGACTTTTGTCATTAGCTGCGTCAGCGGAAGCCGAGTTGGCCAGTGGCGATCCCGTTGCATTACCCGAGGAAGC
Source organism: Vespula pensylvanica (assembly GCF_014466175.1). Lineage (NCBI taxonomy): Eukaryota > Metazoa > Arthropoda > Insecta > Hymenoptera > Vespidae > Vespula > Vespula pensylvanica. The sequence continues at coordinate 17,130,084 of NC_057685.1, forward strand.
AGCTGGTAAATTGAGATCGGCCGCTGGCAAAGCGAGATTGTTAGCTTCGCAAAAAATGCAGCAGTTCGAGGGATTGTGTCAAAAAAATATTGTAAGCGATCGTTATTACGAATGGAAATATTGTTTTTACAAATTTTTTATTCCAATTGAAAACTTGCATCACTTGTTTTCGTTTTTTCTCTAATCCTTTTTCTTTTTTATTTATTTATTTATTTATTTATTTATTTATTTGTTTGTTTTTTTTTTCCATTATTCGTTTGTAGAATCAAGTGCCAGGCGAAGAATTTCCAACGACGAACGAAGACTTGGCTGGCTTTTGGGATATGGTGATGCTGCAAGTAGTTCAAGTAAATGAACTTTTCGATCAAATTGAAAAGTCCAGAAAATCGCAGTGGCAAGAGGTATGTCCAGTTTATATCCAATCTAAATCACCGTCCCCCTTGAAATCCCGACATCGACGAAAGAAATCCATCCATTTACCGAAGAGTCCCTTAGAAAAAACCCCTGTAGATAATATCCCTAAAATTATCAAGAAATGCGTATCGAAAGAATTAAAACCATCGAGAGCATGTCACTTTTTGCACAATACGGAAAAGATTTTTACGGGATCTGATGACGCGAATATTAATATGGAATTATATGTATCCGATTATAATGATGAAATATCTGACGTAAAAACGAATAGGTCGGAGGATAAACTAACGCCAATGAAACAAAATATCATAATTGTTGAAAGATGTATTCCCGAGTATACTAATCGCGCCCGTTTTTTCAATCCTAATTTGAAATCATTTTACGAGGACGATAAGCAGGATTATTTGCATTCTAATATATTTTTTAACGATGATATCTATAAGCAAAAAGATGCTAAGATAAATGTGAAAGAAAATATTGGACGAAGTTTTAAAGAAGGATTCACAACAACGGACGAGGAATTTAAACAGATGCATAACGAAGATATATCGGCTCAAACATCGTTTTTATCTATCGGAGAACCTACGAATCATATCGAAAGAAAACGACAAAATATATCAGATTTTCCAACAAGAAAACCATCTTATAGCATATTAAAACCTAAAATTAAATCTGAAAGTTTGAAGTCTGAAATAGATCAAATTAATTACATGGACAAGCAAAAATTAATTAATCGTAAAACGAAATATTTGGAAAGCGATGTTAACGACGTTAATGTTATAAAAGAAAATCAATTTGAAAACATCACGTCGGATATTAATTTTTCTTCTCGGCCAGGTATATCATCAAGTATTAGAAAACAAAATTCTAAAAAGTTTCAATATAACGTTACTTTCTCTGACGAGGTAAAACCTAATAAAATAAAAAAACCATTGTTCGATGATCGTACATATAATTCCATCATTTATGAAGATATTCGTGAGAATAATATAAATGTTTATGATAAATCTAATCAAGCAATATTTAAAGAAACCAATATAAATTTGAGACCCGATAAAGAAATCACGAGTTCCTCTACGGTGCAACGAGATAAAGTCCAATTCGTAGAAAGTCAAATTTCAAATAATTTTAACCATTCTATTCCTAATAATAAAACGAGATCGATAAAATCACCGAAGGAAGATATTAAAGCTACAATTTTAATGCCCGATATAAAACAGAAGTCTAAAATAAATTTACATAAAAAATTAAATAATACACGAACGATCAAAAGACCAATAGAGAAACCAAAAGGAATTCGTAAGAACGGTCAGAAAAATTTACAAAACGATAATAATTTAAAAAAGATAGTATCGAATATGTTCAAAAATAAATGTAATATAATAACGCCTAATAATAATAGTAACAACAACAATAACAACAACAACAACAACAATAATAATAATGATAATGACGTTGATGATGAGATTGTTAATAACGAAAAAATGATAAAACCTGGCACATCAATGGGACGTAAATCTTATACGTTTATTTCCTCCAAAAAAAATAAAAAAGAACAGTTGATAGAAAAAATAGGTTCGAATAATAAAAATTCATGTGAAAATTCGAAACGTATCGTAGATTCATTGAACAATGCAAAAAAAACGGAGAATAAATTTGCTAATCGTTCTTTAAACAAATCGAACGATCTCGCTCGTGCGAAAATAGAAGTATCGTCGTCAAAACAACTCAAATCACGTCTTGCTCATTCACGAAAAAAATTTTCTATCGTCACGGACGTTTGGTCTAATGTAGACTCTGTTTCTTTAAAAAATAATGTATATGACTCAAGTACGAATAATTTTTTAACGAAACCCAATGTTAATGAAAAGATATATAAAAAAGTGCAAATAAAAAAGGACGTCAAAAGGGATGAAAATATTGTCGATCAAGAAAAAAAATATACGAAACCACGACAAAAATCACCGCACGCGATCGTATGGTCTCAAAGTGATTCTCAACCTTTCATTCCATTGTCGCAAGAGACATTGAAACAATTAGGAAGAATGTATAGAATCGGTAAGCATCATCCCATATTCATAACACCTTTAAAAAAGTCTTATAATAATAATAATATTAATAATAATAATAATAATAATATTAATAATATTAATAAGTTAGATAAAGTAAAACAATATGATCAGAAAAGAAAGGAATCATTAAAAATGAACAAATTATTCTCTAACGACACGATAATAAATAATTGTCAGGATAACCCAAGAGGCTGTATCGTTATGGAAACGGACTATTTTCTACCGAATGATACTGATTTCTCAACAGAATGCGAATTTATTTCTTCGAATAATCCAAATCCATGTTTAGCTAGTGGTGACGATGATAAAACTTTGTATTTATTCGATGTAAAAAATTTATCTGAGAAACGTAAAGAATTACAACGATTTGTATCGTCGATCGTAACGTCCTTGAATACCAAAGTATCTAATAAAAACACGTCCTCGAAATTATTAATAACCGAGAAACATAAGTGTACGTACGATATACCTATTAAAAGCGACATTAAAAATAAGTTATCGTACACGAAGGAATGGGACTGTAATAAATTAATTTATTCACGTTCTATCGCGACATTTTCTTTGTATACATCGAACGACGGAATGACAAAGAGTTTAAAGTCTTACGAAACCGACACGGGTCTAGCGTTGAAAGCGTGCGATCCAATGAGTTCGAACATATCGATAAAAAATTTACGAGATAAAGACGAAGAGTTTCATCAAAAAATGAAATTCTTTCTCGAGTCCGATAAATATTTTCCACTTAATAGAAAGGGCATTGAGATTTGCGACGTGAGTAACATAAATTGCATGGATATTTCAGAAAAAAGTACTTTGAATGATTATAATACGTTTTTGATCAAGGTAAAACATGCTTGTTCATTCTTCAAATCTCACAAGATACTTTGTCGATTGTCATTGTATTTGTACATATACGGTATCGTTGGTCTTGTCTTAATACTTTTTAATATCAATCCTTACAAGTATTGCCTTTTAGACACGAGACTTCTTTACAATTTGTAACGAGCATTTATATAATTCTAGCTACATGTGTTCTATGATATGTATACCCTCCATCTTATCACATTAAATAAATTCTTTCTAAAGGATCGTTTAGCAGCTTTTAATTGCGAGCAATAAGTTATAAAACGATATCTCACGTGCAAGAAAAGAAGAGTTATCGAAAACGAGATCAGGAATATTTTCGTCCTAGTTTTCTCCACCCCTCTAATATAATCCTATAAAAGAAGAATAATGGTAGAAATCCTAAAGGATAAGCAACAGTATGTCCTTGATACCTTATCCAATTTCTTTATTATCGTTTTTGATTGTAAAAAAAAAAATTTGTATACGCACAAACATATATATATATATATATATATTTTTCTTGTTTTTCTTCTTTTTTCTTTTATTTTTCAGATTGTGCCAGAGAAAAAGAGCAATGCATCTATTTCGCAAAATGGTAGTGCTGCCAAACGTCGAATACCGCCCGTTCATAAAACTAAGCCTACTGCGAACAGCGAAGCCAATAAAAAGGCACGAGAAGCAAGGGAGCAAGCGAGACGACAGATGATAGAAGAAAGACGTCGTGCAATGCGTTCTAATATACAAAATCAAGATAATTCGGTGAAAATTTTTGCTCCCGAAACGTAACGGCGAACTTAATTCATTCGGTCCAAGATTCTTTTTTTCTCTCTTTATTCTTTTTTCTCTGGATTTTCCTTTTTTTCTTTTTCTTTATTTTATTTTATTTTATTTTATTTTTTTTTTTTTTGATCTTTTGTTTTTATATACACGAATATCATATGGATTATAACTCCCATTGGCACTAGGAATGACAACTTTTAACGTAGCTACATTCCTGTACGATATAACGACTCACAGTAGTAATTATTGCTATTTTATGCACAAGGCATAGGTGAGGAAAAGATTTTGCAATATAGCAACAATTTAATGATACCATTTACAATTGCTTTCCTCGGGAAATAATAAATAATGATAATAATAATAATAATAAATAATAATAACAATAACGATAAAAAAGAAAGAAAGAATCGTGTTATTTAACAAACACATTAAAAAGAAAGAAAAAACATAAGTCATGGAATATATATATATATATATGTATGTATGTATATATATATATATATATATATATATGTAATCAGTATTTCGAATTATTTATATTAGGATTTATTTAAAAAGTAACATTGAGAATATTTTCGACGATTAGAAAGACATAAGTGTTACATTATTACAATCAAAATATGTAATTGATTAAAGTCTAACATTGGTATTATAGAATCTAAATGGACGAGCGAGCTTCTATCTATTGCAATTCGTGATCATTATATTATCTATTATTTTCGAATATAGACTGTCGATTTTTTATTTTTTTTTTTTATTTTTTTTTTTATTTATTTTTTTTTTTCTATTATTTTCATCCAATTCAACTTCTTTCCCAATAGTACTAGTATCATCTCAATTTATTCATATCGTGCTTTTCTAATTTATAGTTTGTAATTGTATTTATATATTATTCTTGTTATATTGTATATCAGTATGTGTTTTACGATCGACGTTCTTCATTTTTTCTTTTGTTCTTTTTTTTTTTTTTTTCAATATTCGATATCTTTTTTCATTATTTTTTTATCTTTTTTTTTCTTCTCTCAGAAAATCACAAAATACATTAATACGTATATAAAATGTCTTTAGTGAAATGTTAAACATCTCGGGATGTATCGACGAAAATTTTATGAATTTGTTATTATACTGTTGCCGATGATTCACGATCGATTTGTAAATGTTGATTGCAGGAAAGCAAAGATTAGAGATTAAGTTTTAAGTCAATCCCAACGTGATTTTCTACATTTTATTCTATAGATATTATGATACTTTTGAAACAGACGAATTTAACAATAGTCATGATCGCCTAAAGTTACATAGTTTAATTTTCATAACTTTATAAATTGGTATTGCCAAAACGTTCCAATGTTTTACGGCATTGCCTTTCTATATATATATATATATATCTAACGATTATTATTAATTTAATATCTGCATATAAACCACACACCTTAATATAAACATACGTGACACATATATCGAATATTTCGGGAAACAGTAATTAATAGATTTTTACGAGTATATTACATATATTACATGCATTAAACATACGATATATGTACTACATCTATACTAAAGAAAGTTCTTAGATCGTTCTTAAAAGCGAAACCTAAAAACACATTTAAGTCAGTCCCGAAACATAGTTATGTAATAATAATAATAATACGCCCGCTTAATACAATATAATTTCAATCTAAAATGCGGGCGATAAAACTAATCATTTAAACGTTTAAGATTCGTAATCAAGATAAAGTTTGCGTTATACGACGTATGTATATATATATAACTTCAACAGTTGTTCCAATTGTTAATTATTTATTACGTTTGCCAGATAGTTTCTTTCTTGAACCAGCCGTCAATGAAATAGTAGAGACCTAGTTTAAAAGATGTGAAGAAGAGTAAAAAGATTCCTATTACTTCTATAACATTATTAATATATGTAATATTATTTTTATTATTATTATACGACTATATAATGCTTTTCATCGATTATTGACTACATTTTCTATTGATTTCACGTGTAAAAGATTTCATCAATCTCAGAAAGACAACATTACATCTTCTACATGTATTCAAATTTCTTTTTTTTCTTTTTCATTCAACGGAGATTCTTCTCCCAAATGGTGTTGTATATTTCGTTAAGATTATCCTTTTTAAGCGGATGTAAAAAAAAAAAAAAAAAAGAAAAAAAAAGTAAAAAAAAAAACGTAATGCAATACGGCTGACATTTAATTTGCGTTTTGAAATATTTTCCTCGGATCATATTCGAGAAATTATTTAGTAATATCACGAAATGAAAATATATACATGCGAATACAAATGACAGTTAAAACAATAAGTATTTGTTAATTATATGTATATTGAGAGAGAGAGAGAGAGAGAGAGAGAGAGAGAGAGAGAGAGAGAGAGAGAGAGAGAGAGAGAGAGAGAGAGAACGCAAAGAAAAACATTAACTATGATAATCGTTGCATTAATCGCTTACAAAGGACAGATCAATATTGTTCGGCTTTATTTGTTTTTTTATTTGTATTTGTAATTTTTTTTTTTTCTTTTTTTTTAATCGATACGACATTCCGATGCATAGAGAGAATCCTGAAGATCTCTTTTACGATTTAGCTATCGATCGCACAAACGAAGCGATAAGTCAGTCGCAGTGTTATACCTAAGAATACTCAGACGATATAAGCTACTTTTACGATTATTGACGATAACGATACGCGTATATAAAAAAACAAAAAAAAAAAAAGAAATAATAATAATAATAATTTTTGCCAATCCCGTTATTTGCTCGTTTTCGATAATTGTCAATTACATTATCTGGCTATTTTCAAATTTGTATAAAAAACAAAACAAAAAAAAAAAAACAAGAAAAAAAAGAGAACAAAAGACAAAAAATGAAAAAAAAAAAAGGAGAAAAGAAAAAAAAAACGGAAGCAAATTTATTCGCGTGATTTATTCCATTGTTGATTCCCTTGGTGCCTTCGTTATTTATATGTGTACGTATAATCGACTGACAGCTACTATCTTAAAAGGTATTCATTAATTTATAATAACGATATAATATAGCAGAATCTATCAGCAGATGCATCGTAAGTAAATAATTCAAAATGATTGCTTTTCGATATTTTTCGGAAAGGAAAGGGAAACGAAAAGAGGAATCGGGAAAATTGTAAAGAAAATTTTCCTTCTCGTTTGTCGACTTTTTTTGCTTATTATTTTTCTTTCTCTTTCGTCACGTTTTTGCGACTACATCGTATACTTATCCCGTTCGTATCGTATGCAATGAAATTAACATGAACATTTTTATTAAACTGTATTCAACGTAGCGAGAACGTCGAATTATTATATCTTTTCTTTTTATTATTTTTTTTTTTTTTTCTTTTTTCATTTTTGTTCTTCGTCCTTTCTTTTCTTATCTTTGAGAGATTACATGTCGCTCGTAACTGTATATACACAAGCGTTAGCGTGAGAGATGATTTTTTGTATGAAATGTGAATATATATTACGGACGAATGCGTATATAACGTTAATCGAAATTGTATCGCGTAATTTAGTTGAAATTATATTTGTATATTTACCGGCACGGTTCGAATCGTCAAACAACATGTATAAGATTTCTTCGATATACTTTACACATTAATATAGATACTTTACAATTAGTAATTTATACTGAGTATAATCGTGCGTTTGAATTTTTTTTTCTTCTTCTTTTTTCTTTGTCGATTATAATTTTTGAAAGCAAATAATTCAAGGATGCCTCGATAGATATCTTATATAAACTGCGAATAATTTGATATGGCTCGTCGTAAATTAACGAATCAGTTCGATCATCATTTAATATTCATATACATCGGTGAATCTTTTATTTTTTATTCTTATTTTCTTTTTATTTCTTTTTTTTTTTTTTTTT
>NC_057685.1:17138094-17162138 GCF_014466175.1 Vespula pensylvanica
ATTTTTTCTTTTTTTTTCTTCACTTTGTAGTCATCTTATCCGTCGTAAAAATCTAATAGGATAAATCGAAAGACTACGAAAGTACATACATACACACGTGCATACGTGATCGTAAGAATAATATCAAAAATAAGATTTCCAATGTACTTTATATGTTTGTTATTGACGAGCCAAGTTGACAGAAAGGAATGTCGTTGATCGTATTTGGCTCTCATTGTTATTTCGTACGAATACATACATAACTGCTTTAAGGATCGATCAAATTTGCACTTCTGTCTTTTCGTGCCTTGAATCAATTTCGAAATAATTGCTTACGTCTTGGCTATAAGATGAAAGATGATCTTGAGGTACGGGATTTTTGTTGCGATCGCTCATGGCAGGCAGTATGGAATTTACGATGATCGTTTTCTTTATATATATATACACACTCACCTATATATATATTTATATATATATCTTTCAACTTCAGGGTCAAAACCGATGCGTAAAATTAAGAAAAAAATTGGTCATATTTATTAAAAATATTGCGCAGAAGTTACCACGAGATGACGTTTTCTCGACTCTTATGTCTTTGTAAAATTGTAACACTCGAAATAAATAGACTGTTTAAAACTTACATAATTTTTTAATCGTTGTTATTAAGTCATTTTAATTAATAATTACAATACGAATAAAAATAAAAAGATCTATAAAATAGGAATTGCATGTTTAATACACTTTTATTATTTCTTAAAATTATATATAGTTTTCTTGTAAGAGAATAAAAAAATTTATATATATATATATATATATATATATATATATATATATATAGTGTATATATCTATACACTAACTTTCTTACAAATCTGTATTATAAATGTTACATATTCTAATGAGACTTCGAATAATCCACCTTGTATAATACTCTAAATGAATATCGTATACAAAACACACATTCGTATATCGATTAATATCGAACATTATTTTCGGAAGATATCCTACGAATAAGTACTCCAAACGTTCATGTAGAAAAACGAGAGCAATATAGTAATCATGCTTTCGATATTGAATGCGAACATCGATCACATTAATTGTCGCTTGGTCCCATAAAAGGATTCGTCAAAAAAATTCTCGAGGATTCTGAAACGTTAATTTCTCAATTTTTAAATTAACAACAACAAATTCGATCGATCGTTCGAAAAATTTCTAAATACATACGATACCTTATTAGAGTATCCAAAGAAATATCACCATTTTTATTTTTATATTATTTTGAATAAAATCTCTTTTTTTAAGCCAAGCATATTAGCGTCCTTCCCTCGTTCATCTTATCTTGAACCTTATCACTTGCCGTCGATTTTTCGGCTTGTCCACTGAGCATAGCTGCTGCAAAAGTTAGGCCAGTACCTATTACGGCACTATAAAAAGCCCAACCTAAAATAATATGAAAAATATAATTAAAAATATTGATTAAGATTTCATTAAAAAGAAGAAAAAAAAAGCAACAATATTTTTTTATTCTAATAACCAAGAGTACAATCCCCGAGATGAAAGGCGTCAGCTTCTGGACCACAAATTCTTCGTACTCTTTCAGCACCCCATCCAGCGGGATACAAACTCAATCCGACTAAGTAAAGTATTCCTATCAAATTGTTTAGAAATTAAATATTGATAATAAGCGAAATAAAATAATTAAAATATTACCGGCTATTGCTTGAGCTACACCAGCCAAATCGAAGATACTCTTTCTCCCGATACTCTGAATACAACATCCGATAAGAGCAGCTAATACGGTCATCGTCATCACGGCCAAACCGAAAGATACGAAGAAGAGAGAAGCTTTCCAGAATCCTGGAAAGACCGAGGAATGCGTCGCGAATCCATCAACGTTGAAATTAGCACAATGCGTCCTTCCATATAATCTCGTGCAACGATTGAAAATTCCAACTGTCGGCACGAACAATTCCGTGCCATTTTCTACAAAATAATGGCGAATAAAAGAATATAATTTTCTTTTTTTATCCTCATAACTAAATTTATAATAATAATAATTATTATTATCCGATGTAACAAATATGCAATGTGTTTCTCAACAATTATGCGTATAACAAATAATCAATGCGTTCGTCAAACGAAATTTATTTATTAACTCATATATATTCGTTTATTATAGGTATATATCGTATGTATGTATGATTTGTATTCAGAGAGAAAAATTGTTTCGAAGGATATTATTATTATTATCGTCGTTGTTGTTGTCGTCATCATTATTAATATACGTTAAATTATTATTGTTATTATTATTATTGACGTAATAGCAAAATCTTACTCGTGTCCTTAATTGTGTGCGGTCCGACGAGCCATTTCGGGGTAAGGAGAGCCGATAAAACGGCCATTAACGCCGCTAAAGACAGAAGCGTCCAGAGGAGACTGCGACCAGTAACTATAACATAGCACATGCTGCCGGCCGAGAATAATATTCCGTTTTATGCCATCCTCCGGACGATCTTAGCTTCCTAAGAAAAGAAACAAAAAATCATGTTTCTTGTATTTCGTTTCGACGATAAAAATCGTGTAAAAGAAAGAAAGAAAAAAATAAATAAAAATAAAAATATACTCGGAGAAAGAAAAAAAAAGAACAAAGTAAAAGAACAAAAACAAAAGTTTTCTTAAACATGAAGTATTAAAAAAGAAAGAAAAAAGAGTCAAGATTAATCCATTATTATTTTTGTCCCTTTTCAAAATTTTCTTTCTTAACGTAATTCTATATACATATGTATGTACGTAACAACGCATCTCGAGTTAATTACCAACGAACGTGAGCGAAGTGTCGGTCACACGTCACTTAGAATTAATGTTGATTTACGAGCAATCCGCTCTACGAGCTATTTTGTCTTTAAATTCTCCCTTCCATCCCACTACACTTCCACTTTCTTTTTCTCTCTCTTCTTTTCGTTACTTTTGTTTTTTGTTTTTTTTCATTCTTTCTTTCCTTTTTTTCTTAACATCGTCCCATTAATTACAAGAAATTACGAAAGCAATTTAGGGTATACTCCGTTCCTTGTTTTATCGCTTCTGTTCGGACATCGTGTCAAAAAAGGAAACACAAGTCCTTGTATATATTTGAGTTTTGAAAGTAGGTACTCAGTTTCGAGCGACTGCGTAAGAATAAATACCATTCACATGTAATTCGTAGAAACTCAATGGACCTTCCTCTTTTGCGGTTCCTCGAAACGATAACGATTATATTATAGGTCATGTTTTGGTCGTTGAATTCGACGAATTTCTCTCTCTCTCTCTCTCTCTCTCTCTCTCTCTCTCTCTCTCTCTTTCTCTCTCTCACACACAGATACACATTAATTTATCCTAATTAAATTTATCTTTAAATTTATCTTTTATAAAATTTGACTGAACGTCGAATAGAGACAATCGATAAAAAATTATTTAGAGTTCAAATCTACGACGAGGTTCTACAACTCGAAAACAACTCAACAATGTTTTCGTTCCACATTTAGAATATTCTACTTTACCCTTCTTCCTCCTCCTTCCCTTTTACTGAAACTTTTAACCGACTGTTTTACCCTTCTCTCCAAGAGTGAAGGTTACATCCAATATTTCGACTACTTCGTTCATCTTAGATACATGAATTAACTTACCTCTTGTTAACCCTGGCATACCAACATAGTTACATCATTAAGATAGAAACAGAGAAAGTTATATCTATGTGAGTAAGTACTTATCTCGCAATAGTCTAATGCGATTCGCGTCGTTAACTTTTACTTTTACCGTCATTATAAATCCCTCACGAGAATTTTCGAATCTTTTCGGTTGGTCTTTATCGAGTACCCTTTCTTAAATCATTCATCTCTGTCTCTTCTATCTTTTTTCTCTCTTTCTCTCTCTCTCTCTCTCTCTCTCTCTCTTTCTCCCTTTCAAGATGGATCAAGAATATCGTGACCTCCTTTTTTAACTCTGTCTATAGATATTCTAAAGAGAGTGAAAGAAAGAGACAGAGAGTGAGAAAAAGAGAGATAGAAAGAGAGAGAAAGAGAGAGAGAGAGAGAGAGAGAGAAAGAGAGTCAAAAGTGTGGGCGAAGGTTTCTCAGCAAGTTCGAGTAAGAGCAGCACGTGTTTGTTGCTCTGCTAACAGCATTTCTCAAGAAGATACTCTTGCAGCTTCTCTTAGGAGTCGCCGCAAATTTAATCGCCTTCGTGTTCCACGCCTCGTGCTCCTATAGAGAAAAAGAAAAAAAGAAAAAGAAGGAAGAAAACAGCGTAAAAAAAAAAAAAAGAAAAAGAAACAACGTAAGATCCTCTTTGATCTCACCGCAATGTGGCAAATCGGTCGCTGCCGTCGCCATCGGTCTACGTGATCATGGCCTTCGAAGGCGAAACGAGAAAGCATTCGCCCCGTTTTTCTCTTCTCTCTTTCCTTTAATATCCTTCATCGTCATCCTTTTCTTTCCAGATCTAACATAAGTAAGTAAGTAGGTGGATATTTACTTTCCCGTTGTTCTGTTAGATAGTCCACGACGACGATGTCGTGCAAGAAACTCTTTCGTTTACGATTATTACGAATTTGCGATAGCACGCACGCGACTCGGAATCCTTTCGAATTCATTGGAATATTTTTTGACCATTTCTCGAAAAAAAAAAAAAAAAATTTAAACAGCCTAGATACCGACCTTCGAGAATGGTTAAAGTCAAATGAAATTTATGCGTTAGTTACGACTCATTATGATTATCGATTATCGTTATAAACAATTTGTTCGTGTGTGTATACGTGCGTGAGTATATACATATATATATATATATATATATATATATATATATATATAATTAACATTTAACAAGGGGAAAAAAATAAAAGATAAAAGTATACAGATTACTTTGAAACTTACAAACACGCGCGCTTGTCTCTGACAAGGTGTCTTATACATTTATACAACCGTTCACCATTCCCAATCAGTTTTCTAAGATCTTTGAGAACTAAGCTAATTTATATTCTCCATTTCACGGGTATTTATCTCTCGAATCCGAGTGGTCTGTCTATGTAATTAACGAACCACGGTCAAATCAACGATCCGTGAGAAAGGAGAAGAAGGCGAGTATAAACGAGCGCTTGATGATGCAGTCCGGCAGTAAGCAACGCGTCGTGCGTTGTTGCTCGGTCGAAGGGTTCTTCGTTGTGACCGACGTAGAAAGGGACTGACGATTGCCCCTGCACTCTCCCTTTTATTTCTTTTGCTTTTTTTTTCCTTTTTTTTTTTTTTCACCGTTGTCTACATCATTACCACGTGCCGCGCCTTTTCCCCGTATAATAGGATAAAAAAATCAAACTCGTACGCTTCGATATTTCAGTCTATAAAAATGAAAGAAAGAAAAAAGAATTATTATCGATCGATAGAATTTCGATCGTAAAATTATTTGATACAATTTCGATATCTCCAATCAAGTCATATCCCAGTCGTAAAATCGTGAGATCTCATATACTTTCTTCGTGACTCCTTTATAAAATAAAGATTCCTCTCGTCTCGTATCCTTACTTAGAAATTCGAGATAGAAGATTCATTGTTTTCGCTAATAGAAGAAAATCGGCGACATTATCGATACGTTCCTTCGCGGAGGAGGAAAAGCAAGTAAGTACATTCATATTTAAGTCGAATAACGAGAGATCTCTTCGTTACATAATCCTGAAGCTAACGTTGAGGCCATCTGCGAGGCAGCTGTCGGACAGGTGTTTCTCTCTCTCTCTCTCTCTCTCTCTCTCTCTCTTTCTCTTTTTCTCTCTTGGTTGCTCGTTCTTCTTCGCGAGAGTTACTCTTTCCCTCTTTTTCATCTTTCGTCCTTTTCTTCCTCTCTCTCTCTCTCTCTCTCTCTCTCTCTTTTCCATCCTCTAGTATATACACACACATATATGCATGTAAGTATGTATATATGTATCTACCTGAGGCCCTTCGGCTCCCATCGACCAACCGATTTTATACCGAATGATTTATCGCGATTTCGGCCGGTCGCCTCGTGCGTTCGATTATTATTATTCCTCCTGCTCGTCGTTCCTCCCGTCGAACACTCTTCGCACTCTGAACGTTGAAACGAGCGTACATTTTATAACTCTTTCCTTCGAAGAAAAATATCGACCTGGAAGGAAAGGATCGACTCGTGTACCTACCTCCATACATACGTGAATATATATGTATATATATGTGTGTATGTTCGTGTAGGTAATATGTGTGTACGATGATACCTGCTGCGTTCGTCCTTACTACTCCGATTAACCGTAAATATATTCTGGCATTAATGCCATTGTCGTCGATTAGATTACTTTACAGCCCCTTTCAAGTAACCACCCGTATGGAAGAGGATATCTCTCTTGGTGAACAACATGCAGGTGTACCAACGCAAAAAGTTTTATGATCCTTTCGTTATTATTTCTCCACTATTGATTTATCAAAATGTTAAAACGTGAAATATATATATATATATATATATGTGTATGTGCGTGTATGCGTGGGTGTAATGTTTTTTTTCAGAATGATTTTTCTCCAATTAATTTCATTCGTCTGTCGAGCGATGAAGGAACAACAAATTTATCATTTTTCTTTTCCTTTCTCTTTTTTCCTTTTTTCTTTCTTTTCTTTTTTTTTTTTTTTGTTATCTTTCTTTCGAATAACCTTCGTACAATCTAATTGTTTACAATGAAAATAGATATAAAAAATACGTCGAACGAGATGAAAAGAAACACAAAGAAAAAAAAAAGGAAAAAGAAAAACGAAGAAGATAAGGAAAGAGACAAAGCGCAACAAGAGAATCCACATTATCCAGCTAAAGTTGAATGTCATTTATATCGAGAAACTCATGCTCTTGATAAAACATTGCTCTTATGTTCGTAGTAACGTGTGTTGTCTACTGTAACCAAGTTCGATATAATTAAGGATCGACGACAACGATGACGATGAAGACGATGACTACGACGACTACGACGACTACGACGACTTAAAGGCTAACGGTGATTTCTCTGCATCGAAGAGACGGCAATTAAGATAATCGATGATCGGTTTAAAGCGCCACACACGGTCTCCCTACTCAGTGATGACTCTCTTTCTCTCTTTCTCTTTCTCTCTCTCTCTCTCTCTCTGTCTTTCTCTGTCTCTCTCTCTCTCTCTCTCTTTCTTTTTTCTTTCTATCTATTTCTTACTCTCACGGATTCATCTACGATCTTTATTCGATCTTTTATGCTCGATTTATGTTAGATCAAGACGGTTTCTGGGTCGAGTCGTTCCGCAGACTAGTAGTTGGCCCGGATTCTTGATTTTGCATTATTAAAGAAGAAGAAAAAGAAGAAGAAGAAGAAGAAGAGGAAACGTGGAAGAAATGATGATGAACGGATAGAGAAGAACAAGACAGAAAGAGAGAAAGAAAGAAAAATAGAAATATATATAGAAAGAAAGAGAAAGAGAGAGAGAGAGAAAGAGAGAGTTTGTAGAAACGATGATTATAGTAACGTGTATACTTATTCGCATTGCAGAGGATAGGAATTGTGAATGCTCGAGAAAAAGCGCGTTTCCGCAACTGGAGTCGTTAAATTTGCTAGACGCGTCGTTTACCGAGAACTAATCAACGAGGCTCGACATCATCTGACTCTTTATCACACCGACAAAGAGAGAGACAGAGAGAGAGAGAAAGAGAAAGAAAAAGACAGACAGAAGGACAAAAAGACAGTGACAAGGACAAACAGACAGAAAGAGAAAGAGAAAGCCAGAGAGAGAAAGAGAGAAAGGAAGAGAGAGACAAACGGAGAGACAGAGAGGAAGACAGAAAGATAAAGAAAAGAAGAAAGAGAGAGAGAGAGAGAGAGAGAGAGATAGAAATAGATTCTTCACGAATTTGCGACGTTTCGCAATCGGTTCGAACGGAAGTGGTGTAGTAACCCACAAAGGTTCGCAAGGAACGGGATGATTTTACATTCCGTGGGTGTCGTCTCTCCCTTTCATCCTCCATCTCTCTTTCTCTCTCTCTCTCTCTCTCTCTCTCTTTCTCTCTCTTCTATCGTTCTCGCTTCTCTTCTTCTGCTTCTTCTTATTCTTCTTATTCTTTTTATTCTTCGTCTTCTTTGCCCTCTTCGTCTTCTTCGTCTTCTTCTTCTACTTCTTCTTCTTCTTCTTCTTCTTCTTCTTCTTCTTCTTCTTCTTCTTCTTCTTCTTCTTCTTCTTCTTCTTCTTCTTCTTCTTCTTCTTCTTCTTCTTCTTCTTCTTCTTCTTCTTCTTCTTCTTCTTCTTCTTCTTCTTTCGTCCAACTTCTCTGCTCGCTTCGAGGAGACCGGCATAGCCAGTCGCTGTGTCATCGAGCCTCGATACATCATAAATATAAATTAGTCGAGGCTTGCACGCGTGTGTGCGCATAAATGAGATTGTATGGACGAGCGCGCACGTGCACCGTATATGCAAAGCCATTTGCCACGCACGCACGCGCATCTTTTTCTCTCTCTCTCTCTCTCTTTCTCTCTTTCTCACTATCTCTCTTTTACTCCTTCTTTCATTTTAAATCTATTATTCATATTAAATCGCTAATCAGTGTGTCTGTTTTTATATGATCTTTATAGTACTTGCCCTTTATAGCCCTTTAACAACTAACATTAGAAACGATCAGAATTATTCCATTTCCTCTTTTATTTGATTATTCTATTTTCTTCTTCTTTTCTTTTTTTTTTTTTTTTTTGTAATATATTGTTACGTCGTGGCACGTCGTATTTTGCTAAAAAAACAAAAATGATATGGAAGTTAACACTATCGTACAAAGAATATAAAGAGATCGTGAAAACGTCCTTCGACGAGTCATCGATGATGCTTCTTCTTCTTCTTCTCTTCTGGTCATTGACGCCTAGACACGAGGGCTTATGGCGTTTCTATGATTTCAATGCGTCATAAACGTAAATTGGTCGACGAACGAACGTGCCTGCGTAATCCAACGTCTAAGCGAACGATAACTATGATCGAATATATCGATAGATCATGCTTTATCGTTTCTAAAGAATATCTTTTCAACTTGGACTTTGTACTTTTTTCTCTTTTCTCTTTGTTCTCTTTCTTTTTTTTTTTTTTTTCTTTTAAACTACTCGTCAATAATTTAAATATATAGTTCGTT
This sequence comes from Vespula pensylvanica, assembly GCF_014466175.1. Classification (NCBI taxonomy): domain Eukaryota; kingdom Metazoa; phylum Arthropoda; class Insecta; order Hymenoptera; family Vespidae; genus Vespula; species Vespula pensylvanica. Next base: position 17,147,220 of record NC_057685.1, read on the forward strand.
TCTTTCGTAATTATTTTATCAAAAATTATATATACCTAAATATATATATGTATGTATAGTACACTATATATATGTATATATAGTGAGTGAGTCACGTTTAATTTACAAAGAAAGAAAAAATAAATAAATAAAAAATGTTGGATATCATGTAATATGAAATTTTAGAAATATCGTATAATATATGTATTATACATCAAAGTTCAAAAGTCACATATCCTCGGAGTTACTTCCTCCGGATTCGCGTTTGTCGATAAATTCTTTACGATTCTTCTCGTTGAATCCTTTAGAAAGACTATAAATAGCCTTAACGGCGACAAAGATAAGAAATAATGGGTCACTTTCGAGGATACTTGTTCACTGGAAAGACAATGGAGTGTTCCAGTACTTTGATTACTATGTTAGCTGTATATTCACCTAGTACATACAAATATATTCATGTATCTTTGATACCGTAGAGACAACAAAGTCGATACACCAAGTCGATCGTTCTTCCATCGAGATAGAGATCTTTGCGAATTTGTATCGATAGCGATTAACGCGATCGAACATGTATGTAATACAATACTTCCGAGGCTTGGCCTCTTCCCCCTTTCAACCGTCTTAAAAGTTATAACTGTAGGCTAACAGTGCCTATACGTTTTCTTGCTTATATATATATATATATATATATATATATATATATATATATATATATATATGGTGTACGAGAAATACGATTTTGTACTTTAAACGTTAATTCATTTCTAAACGTTTCGTTCATTAAAATTTTCCTCACTATTCTTATTTTTTCTCCAACTTTTTATTTTAATAAATTTAAACGATATCTGTATATTTCTCGATATGTTTACGTATGTACGTATGTTTATATATATATACAAAATTTATATATATATATACATACATACATACATACATACATATATATATACATATAAATATATATATATATTCTAGTGGTTGTATAAAACGTTTGTTATTCACTATGTTTCAAACGTAGAAAGCGGATATATTTATGTGGATATCGGTTAGACATTTTAGCGATTCTATTCGTGGCACGGGTACCATAACGACTATTCCTGCTTTCTGGTTTTCAGGGAACGTATTACCAGAAACGATTACGAATCCATTCCGCGGAGAGATAGCGACGAGATCGTTTTAAGATCCCTCTGGCAAGAGTCCGTTTCTTGGTACACGTCTCGTTTCTCTGTAGCTGCGACGGTGAGAGAGCTCGGTCGCATCGATGTACACCCTAATCGAGATATTAGAATGCATCACGTTATGTTACCCAAACGATTCCCGCCGACATTGTTGATGGACATGCATGCTGGATGGAAAATTGAAAATAGTCAAAACTAATGATTAACATACATAAATTTGTCTCATAACTATATTTTCTATCTTTTTATTTATTTATTTATTTTTTTGTTTTTAATAACAAGTGATACTTTTTCGAAATATATTAGTTAAATATTTGCATTAAACAAACGTGTCACTTTACTTAATTCGATCTTTTCAATATTTTCAATTTTCATCGACCGTCTCGCATTTTGGGGCTCATTTTTCTCTCTCTTTCTCTTTCTCTTGCAAGAGTCTACCGAGTCTAGGGGAAACTAAAATAACGAACAAAATCAACAGATTCGATGTTCCAACGTGCTGGTAAGCAGCAACGACGTCGGCGGTGGGTTCAAAATCGGGGACGCTTGGATGGTTCAACGAACTCTGATGAAAGATAAGAGTACAACCGATTCAATTTTCTTTTCTTTTGTCTTTCTTTTTTTTTCTCTTTCATTCTTCCTTTCCTTCCTTCTTTCTTTCTTTCTTTCTTTCTTTCTTTCTTTCTTTCTTTCTTTCGTCTTCTTCTTCCAAGGATATTCGTCCCACGACTCTCTTCGTTATTCTTCATTCAAAGGCTTTCGTCCATTTTTGTGTTTACTTTGCGAACGTAGATGGCGTACGAAAGTTCTCTTTAGCTCGCTAACTACCTACCTGTCGCAATTAAAATGCATCGCCTGTGATCGTTTGAGCTTTACTGTGAGTAAGTGAGTGAGTGAGTGAGTGAGTGAGTGAGCGAGTGAGTGAATGAATGACCGAACGACTCGACTATAATTATTTTTCAAAAAGAAGCTACCGAATAAGCTTAGATATATATATAGATATTTATCTACGTAAACGGAGAACAACGAATCATCACAACTCGTTCGTGTAACTCGTACGGGACGACGTTTACGATCCGAGATAAAAATTTTAGAAATGAGAAGATCTGATAAGCACGTGGATGATATATGTTTGCTCAGGTATCACGACATCACTTCTTTCTAAATTTTACTTCATGATTTTGTCAAGCATCTACGTAAAAATGACGATATAAGCTCTTCTCGATTTACGATAAACGTGAAACAATTATGCAACGTTACGATCGGTATCGTCGAATTTTGATAATAGTTCGAGTATAATACCGAACCGAGGGTGGTGGTCCGTAAAAAAAAAAAAAGAAAGAAACAAGAAGAAAGAAAGAAAAAGAAACGAGAGTCTACCTTTTGTTCGACGAGTCGTTCTTCGGACACGAGTCGCCCGCATTCCTTCCGTGGGTACAGAGAAAGAAAAAATGAGACTACCCTCTTCTCCTCCCTCCTCTCCACATCTCTTTTTCTCTCTTTCTTTCTCTCTGTTTCTCTCTCTCTCTCTCTCTTTTTCTTAAAAAAAGAGAGAGAGAGAGAGAGAGAGAGAAAAGAAACAAAAAGGAAAGAAAAGAAAAACAAACGAAAAGAAGAGGTGAATTTACAAGCCCGGCACGCTCGTAATGTAGTCGGCTGGCAGTCCAAACTAAACTCGCATCTGGAAGTACGATTTGATCTTCGTGGGGACGCTTTTTTATAACGATTTATCCTTTGTGTGCGTTTCTACCAGTCGCGGCACGATCGTACTTACCCCAAGGAATGTTATCCATCGGAAAGTGTAAATAAAAGATTGATTAAAATCACAAATTATTGAAATAATCGATGGGTAACGTTGAAACGTGTAATTGACTTTATCATTTATTTATCTTCGTAAAAAAAAAAAAATAGATAAAAAACAACCACAAAAAGAGAAGAAAAAAGAAAGAAGAAGTGTGGAAAAGTAAAAGGAAAAGAAGATAGTGACACAACGAGAGACACAACAAGGGTAAAAAAGAAAAAGAAGAAGAGTTGATTAGAAAGAATCTTATTTTGAAATCGAACGTCGCCAAAATCTCTCAATGGCGATCGTTCGATCGTGTATGGCGATCGTTTTGCACGTTGACTTGAATCGATCGGCAAATATGGGAAAACATAAAGTATGCCCGGTGCATGCACAGTGTCTAGCCATTAAACTCGCCCAATAAGGTAGTTCTCTAACATACGTAGATACGTGCTCGTTGTACGTGTATGTACTACGAGATATACAACTATGAAGACCCTGAATCGAGACTACGTTTGCGTGGGAAGCTGATACGTACTACGAAATCACGATTCTTACCGATCGGAAGTAAATCGGTTCGAAAGAGGGGAAGAAACGTATCCCCTTTTAAATTTATCTTTTATCTTTATTATCTTTCTTCTTCGTAAATAAATGTGTTTCGATCTTTCGATACGATAAAATATACTCTCGACACTAAAAACACATTTTTCTTAATGGTTTTCGAACATCAAGAAGATTTTCAAATTTTACGATCACCTGGGAAGCTTATACGTTATACGAAATCACGATTTTTATCGATCGAATGTAAATCGATTCGAAAGACAGAGAAGAAATGTATGCTCTTTTAAATTTTTCTTTTATCTTTATCGTCTTTCCTTTTATAAATAAATTTATTTCGATCTTTCGATACGATAAAATATACTTTCGACGATAAACGCAAATTTTTCTTAATGGTTTTCATACACTAGGTAGATTTTCAAGTTTTACGATTTACGATCAGCTGTGTGAAACTGTTACGTATTACGAAATCACGATTCTTACCGATCGGAAGTAAATCGGTTTGAAAGAAGGATGGGGGGAAGGAAAATATATCCCTTTTAAATTTATCTTTTATTTTTCTTATCTCTACTTTCATAAATGTATTTCGATCTTTTGTTACGATAACACATTCTTTCGGCGCTATACGTAATCTTTTCTTAATGGCTTTCAAATATCAAGCAGATTTTCAAGTTTTACGATCAGCCGTGAAGCACAAAGAATCAGAGTCTATTAAATTCACGGTGAAAGGAATTCGTAGGAAATGCCATTCGAGTTTCGGCTGATTCATAAGAGAACATTGCGGAGAGCCCTAATCGAAATATTTCTATAAAAGTCATTAGTTAGTAAAAAAATATTTTTTATCAATTTTATAACACCTATATAATAGATTTTACGTCTTATTAAAAATTAATATGACTCCGCGTGAATCAGACTCAACCGATGCATATCTGATTTCACTGACGAGAGAATATTCAAAGCATAGACATCATTTTTGAATTTTGATCGACGATACGAATTAAACGAATAAATGAATTATTGATTCTAAACAAATTTATGAGTTAAAAACATAGCAAGTAATTTATTTAATCACGTATTTAATCGTGTATCGTTTACTTGAATAATTGTTGTTAATTAATTGTTGCACTTAAATTCGAACAAATTTCGTAGTAGCTACGCCGAAAATGAATATTAACGAGAGTTATGTTCTCACAAATGGGGTCAGTCAAAGTGCGAGTCATCTTTCGAAAAAAAAGTTTAAGAAAGGGACGAAACCCTAAACCGTTCGACGAGATGCATAATTCATAGCGTTGACCTGGTATTACGATGCTGCCTGACGGTACGATGTAAACAGTCATAAATTTATAAAATTGATAGACGTTGCTGTTCTCATGAAAAGAAAAGAGAAAAAGGAAAACAAACAAAAAAATGCAAAGTGTATACCATGTGATCGTAACTTGCGAGATCAATAGAGTACATTCGAAAATTAAAATAGATATCATTAAACGTCTATCAACAGACAAATTAATTTTTGATGGGACGATGTCGAAGCAAAAAAAAAAAAAAAAGATATTACTAATTAATAAATTACGAAGAATATCTTTGTTTTCGTTATATTTATATCTTGTGATATAAATTTGAAACGTCTTTTCTTTTTCTTCTCTTGTAGAAGTCATTATTATTAAAATTATTATACCTGTTAGATTTTATATCGATGATTGAAAAATCGAATTACAAGTGAACGCATTAAATTGAAATAGAGAGAGCTCACCTTTTACAAATTTCACACTGCCTAAGATCTCTTGATAATCCAAACAGAAGAAGAAGAAGAAACTTTATCTTTCACCGGCACGATTTTACTTAGCGACTGAAAACTGAGGTAGAGAAAGAGAGAGAGAGAGAGAGAGAGAGAGAGAGAGAGAGAGAGAGAGAAAGAGAAAGAAAGAGAGAGAGAGAGAAAGAGAGAGAAAGATCTCTTCTGTCAGATCGGAAGGATCCACAGAAGCGTGGATACCGGCGTCACGAAGCGACACGGTCCGAGCGCTGAGCTAAACTGAAGAGTGTGGCCTCGAAGAGCGCCGTTACAATGTAGCGCAAACTCGACGAGCATGAAGCTTGGCATAAGGGCTACCGCCGAGCGACAGCCTGTTCTCGGTCGTCAAGTCATTTTTTTCTAAAAAAAAAAGAAAAGAAAAGAAAAAGATCATTCCCGATCATTCCTAGGACCAACCTTTTTTTTTTTTGAATATAATAAGCTACAGTCTTCATGGATCAAAATCATTTTTCTTTTTCTTCTTTATTTAACATATACGCGAGATCCAATCTTCTTTAAAATTAAAATATACGATAGAAATATATAAGATAATCTGATATAAAATAATCGAATCTAAAATAACTATACTAAATTAATTAATAAATAATGTGTGTAATAAAACATGTGATAGATGTATATATTTTTATATAAAAACGATTCGATCGTTCTGTGAATCTATGAAAAGAATTAATAAATAGATCGATGATTTAATTCGTAAAATAAAAGTTCGTTAAGATTGTTCATAATAAAAAATAGTTAAAAAAAAAAGAAAAAAGATAAATGAAGAAGAGAAACAAAAATTCACAACGGTTCTCGGTTTATATATAGCAAACATATAAAAAAAATTAAATTACACAATTTCGATGCCGCTAGTATTTTCAATGGTATCGTGCAGTGCAACCATCATAAACGGCGCCCTTTAGACCATCGAGAAGCCTTTGTGGTAATCATCCCTTCGACGTTCGGAATACCGTAATTACGAACTTTAATCCCATAAATGACGGTAACTCCTCGAAGCATCGAGTGGTATTCACGAAATAAAAGGGAGCAAAACTCCGAACAAAAGCATCTAAAGAATATCATAGGGTGTAAAAATCGTTCGATACTTTTCTTTGGTATATATAGCTTTTCCTTGTATACACTTCACGGGGTTGTCGCTTACCCTCCGTTTTCCTAAGCATCGAATTACGTCGTCCATAAGGGCTAGCTGACTAGGCGCCAACCTTCCCTTCAAATTTATTACTTCATAAAAAAAAAATCCCCAAACGAAAGTCAAACGGTATACCATCGTAAATTAACCTTTCTCGTATATACGTATAGTATCGACTTGTCGATGTTTTATAGTTTCGTTAAAACTATAATATGAAGTTGTTTGTAAATTAAATGACATCGTTAGAACTGATCGTAAATATTTATATATTTATATATATATATATATATATATAAATATACATATATAATCTTAAAATATTAATTAATTTTATAGTGATAAAATATGGTTGATAAAAGAAGCAAATATAATATGTCGGTAAAAGAAACGCCCATGTCACTGAATAGTATGTTATAACAAATTTGTCAAGATCGTGTGATCGTAAAATAAATTCAGTTCAGTCGATGAAATTATTTTTATATATTTCTTTTTTTCTTTTCTTCCTTTTTTCTTTTTTTCGTAGATGAAGCGTTAAGGATATCGCAAGAGAATTTCTTAACAGAATTTTTATTACGTTGCAAAGAATACGAGGTTGATCGTTCACCTAAATTTGTGGTAAATAATATACGAAGAAGGAAAAAATAATTGATAAATATTAAAGAAGGAACACTTAAAGAAATTATTTTTAGATAAAGAATAGTGCGATAGACGTGAAACTAACACATCAATTTCCTCAGCTGGAAGGAATCATTTCGATAACGGATCCTAAACAAATATTAGCGTAGCTTCATTATTTTCGCACGAACTATACCGGTAATATTTCACTGCACATCGATATCTAAATATAACATATATTTCTTTTCTATTTTAAGAACAAAGGACAAAGAGGCTGACCTTATTTTTTATTTGACTTATGAAAATTCGAAATCATTGGAAACGTTGACAAAATTGGAATGCAAAGATAAGTCATATCAATATTTTTACAAGATAATACGATTTTAATATAATTAATAATTTCTTGGAATTACACGACAGGAAGTTTCAATTTGTATTTTAGATGCTCTCTATTTGACATTAAAAAAGTATCGTACATTAACTGTATTAAGGTGAACGTAATTAAATGCAGAATCTCATATTTTACGATTTTCGAAATAAGATAATAACTTTTGTATTCGTTAGATTACCAAATTGTGGCATAAATGCATACGGTATTATACAAATATACTCCATGCTGATGGATTTCAATTGCTTGAGAGATTTGAATTTAGACGGAAATCCGAACGTACAAGAGAATTATCACTTGTTATGTAAATCTGTTGGGAAGTACGTGAAAATCTAGATATATTGATATCTTACATAAAATATTATTTTATGAAAATATAATCTGAACTCTTTTTTAGCTTGTCATACTTATCTTTGCAGTTCTGTAAGATAACAGACGAAGGAGTTAAAAAAATAGCAGAGGAATTGCAATACGCTGATCCACCTAACGAACCGAAATTATTAGCTCTTAATCTAGGAAATAATCGTATCGGTGATCTAGGAGCTTTAGAAATCGGACGAATGTTACGAACGAATCGGTACGAAAGATTTTCTTCTCTCTTTCTCTTTGGAATGAAACTCACATGAGTTTAACAAATTGAATCATATTTTCTTAATTCCAATTGCAGTTCTGTTCAAAGTCTGATATTAACAGGAAACAGGATATGCGATGACGGTGCTGCTTTGATAATCCAAGAACTTAATATGTTAGTTCAAACGCGATTACTTTATCAAAGAATTTAATAACGCATTTCCAAGAATTTCTATTCCTTTTTGTTACAAATCAGGTCGAAATTAACGCATAATGAGATTGTAGATCTTCGTAGACGTAGATTCGATGCTCTGATATCACAAGAAAAAAAGTTAATCGATCTAAATAAAACGAACGAGAATAAAGTTTCTAAAGTTGTTGAAGATTTACCAAACTTGGAGATTTCACAGACGAGAAAGAACAGCAAGGTTTTAAAAAAACCGAACAAATCCAAAAAACGTACGAATTATATAAATACATAAATATTTTTATAACTGAATTTTATAATACATATATAACTATATATATATATATATATATATATATATATATATATATATATATATACATACATACATACATACATAAATGATCTCGCGATAGTCTCACTTTCAAACAGTTCTTCCAAGATAACGGTGCAGGAAAATTCTAAAAATATATCTAAACTTCCAGTAAGTTCATCTTAAAAAAAATGATTCTAATAAAATACATTATGATCAATATTGTATCGTTCTATTCCTTTTTTTCTTTTTTTCTTTTTTAAGACACTGAGAAAAGATTTACCCATAGAAATTGATCATCCTTTTGGCAAAGAAAGTACAGCCACAGGAGGAGTGATAAGAATAAATGGAAATTTTGTATTAAAACATTTAAATATCAGTTGTACGTATTATTATATTATTAAAATTGATACGATTAATTTGAGAAGAAAAAAAAATATATATATATATATATATTTACATACATATATATTATTATATTACAGTTAATCATTTATCCGGTGCAATTATTAAACAGTTATTAGCCTGCTTGCTTTATCAGACTTATATGATGATGAGTGATACGAGCAAAGGCCTGCTTTATGTAAGAATAGAGGTAATTGTCTTTCATAATCGATTTACCGTCAAGTCAATTATCACAAAACTTTCTCTCTTAATAATATCAGGGAAATGAGTTTAAGCAAGAAGATGAAAAAGATTTAATGGAACTGGAAGAAATCTTGCAGTGCAGACAAGCTGGGGAATATTTGTCTCGATTGGATGATATGGAAAGTTCAGTTATATTGGAAAACGATAATCTATGAAGAAAACGATAAATTCTTTTTCGTACGAGAGATAACGTTAAACGAATAACAAAACAAAACAAAAAAAAAAAAAAGAAAATTAAGTAAGAAAAAGAAAAGAAGAAAGAAAAGAAAGATGACGATTTACGAAAAGAAAAGGAGATAAATCTTTTCTGCACGAGAGGTAGGGTGAAACTTAAAAATGAAAAAAAAAAAAAAAAGGAAAAGATAAGAAAAATATTTAAAAAAAAGCATTAGACGCGCGACAACGACAACAAACAAAATTAGAAGAAGAAGAAGAACAATGACGATTCTTCGGGAGATGGTACGAGAAAAAAAAATTTTCTTTCAAATTCGAAACGTGATTGGCGGGAAATACAAAGTGGCGTGATTCGTGTGTACTTGCTCGGAAGATCTTATCGAACGAACTTAGAACTGTTGACTTCCCACGAGTCGCTGACCGACAATATTCTCTTACATACACAGACAGACGAGTTTCGCTTCAAACGCGTTGTTTCTATCGCCCTTTCCTAACGTTTCGTATCTTTCATCGATAATACCTTTTCTACAACGTCCTAGAGCTATGATCTTTCACGTTGCATCGGCCGCCATGTTAACAAACATCTTTATATTGGAACTTTATTCGATATATACTTACGACACGATGATCAATTCGAACTTTCTAAACGAGGTAATTTTCATTCATCTTTCTTTTCTTTCGACGTATCTTTTTTCTTTCGTTTCGTTTTGTTTTGTTTCTCTTTTTTCTTTTTCTTTTTTTTTTTTTTTGTTTTTCTTTCTTTTTCTCATTCCGACAAGTATAACAAATATTTTTTTAAATATACAAATAAATAATAAAAAAATGTAGTTCTTTTTCGTATTGTCTTAAAACTAATTTAATGATAATGCGATATATGATAACACAAATGTGATCTTCAACGAAAAATAATATATATATATATATATATATATATATATATATATATATATGAAGTGTACGTGACTATTTCTGATATATATATAATCTTCTTCCGATACTAGCGACATCTGTCATTTACTATACGGTACTATAAAATACTACTGTAAAATAATGTCATAGTGTGCCATCGTTTCTTGTCATCTTTCATGTCCAATAAAATTCCGAATTGGCTCTTCGCTGTATTACTCTCAGTGGAATGTACCGAAAATATACCGTGTTGTACATTGACTACTAGTACTTACGGTGAGTCGACATTCTAACGTTGATTAAGACAAAGACAAAGAGACGCGAGTTTCATTCGTCAGAAATAAAACGTAAGATAAGTTTAATCACCTCTATTCCACGATCGTTACATTTTATTTTATTTTATTTTATTTTATTTTATTTTTCGTCGTACGCAGTGACATCTGGTAGACGTAAATCGAATTGTGTTTTTCATTCGTTACGACTTTACCTTTTAAGTCGATTATTTACGATCAATTAAAATAAACATCATGTTTGTATGTCTTGTGCGTGTTAACTCGTAATATTTAATCAACGTATTATGCTAAACGAAATGTTTTAAAAGAATATATAAAAGTAAACAAAAAAAAAAATAAAATAAAATAAAAGAAAATATTTATCGAACGAAGAAAATACGCGTGAGAGAAAGAGAGAGAGAGAGAGAGAGAGAGAGAGAAAGGAAACATCTGTGAAAGAAAATGTACGAAAATCTGTTCAAGAATCCTCTACATCGTATATTCGTATATGGAACCTTGAAGAGAGGAGAACCAAATCATAAACTCATACAGGATGCAACTAATGGATATGCGAAATTTCTTGGAATTGCTAAAACTACGTCATCTTATCCATTGATAATTGCTACTAAATACAACATTCCATTTTTACTGAAAAAACCAGGAATCGGTCACGTAAGTGTGAATTTATTTTTCTTATTATTATTATTGTTATTATTACAAAAAAGGAAAAAAAAAAAAAAGAAAATTCAAAATCGTGTCCGAGAGAATTTTATATTACGTTATTAATTTACATTTATATTCGCGTTTAAAAAGAATCTTATTTTTGAATTATTATTTTTGTAAAAAACAAAAAGATCTCTATAAAAATTTACGTACGATCGAAGATGTCAATAGCTTTAAAATAATTAATTTTTTCTTCTCGATCATTCGCTTTTATTTTATCCTGACGATTTTCTCTCTCTCTCTCTCTCTCTCTCTCTCTCTCTCTCTCTCTCTCTCTCTCTCTCTTTCTCTTTCTCTTCTCGAATGAATGTCGCTAAAAAAAAATTGTTATTGTAATTTCTTGGCACGTTTCTTTTTTATTTACGAGTAGCATGTTATCGGCGAGATATACGACGTCGATTCGAAGATGTTGACGAGATTGGATGAACTCGAGGAACATCCAAATTTTTATGAGCGAACGGAAGAGGATGTTCTCATGGCAACAGAATCGAAATTAAAATCCAATAGTAATTTCGAAGAGGTAAATTTTTCAATATACCAAGAGATCGAATTTGTTTATACAAATTTTCACTTTTCACGAGCATACATAGCCATACACGCACATACACACACGTATATAAGATATGAATATATGATAATAAATGATTTACATGTATATGTATATGTATATGTATATATATATATATATATATATATATATATATATATATATATATAATTTGTTTTTTTATTTTTTAGATCGGTTCATTAACAAAAGCATGGATTTACTTTTTACCAAAATTCAAGGCTACTTTGCTCGAAAGACCGATGTACGAATCTTACAGCAACGAGGGAGATCATGGATTAAAATATGGAGAAAAGTACGTACGCGATCCTACGTTTGATCACAGAAGAGAAGTTCGGTGAATGATTAACACCAATATATACGTATATATATATATAAAAACAATTATCTATATGTATATATAAATATATAATATACTATATATATAGTATATTATATATATATATATATATATATATATAGATAATTGTTTTTTTTTCTACTATCTTTACAGCGACGTAAGTACGGCAACTGTTGAAGACGTACTTTGATAATGTTCAAGGTTGTGCACGATAAACACGAGAAACTATTGTTAAATTTGATATCGCGATTGAATGAAGTCTTGTATTCATAGTATCTATATAAGCATACGTATATACATGTATATATATTATACGTTATTTTATATATACATATACATATATACATATGATATAAGTAAACGTATACGTATATCGAAGCTGTAAAAACAAAGAAAAAAAAAAAAGAAAAGAAAAGAAAAGAAAAGAAAAAAAAAGAAAAGAAAAGAATGAACGAGTTCAGCTGATCTAAAAAGTATTTAATATTTAACGTAAGCTTTGTTTTACACTCACCTCCAAAATTACATTAACAATTTGTAATTCTCGCTCTCTTTCTTTCTTTCTTTAATAAAACAAAAATATATATATATATATATATAGACATACACACACACACACATATGTATATATATATAAAACAAAGTAAAACTAGTCGCGTGTAGGATTCAATCTCGCGAAAACGTTTAACGCGAATTCAAAAGGAAAAAAATAATAATAAATCGAATTAAATCGGGCGACGAGACTTCCATAAAATTTTATGGACACACACACATATATATATATATATAAATTTGTATATACACAATGCGATAATATTTTATATCTGATCGGAATAAGGGATCAATGGATCGTTTCTAGTGATCGTATGAAAGAATCTCTCAAAATATTCTGGATGAAAATTCACGTGTTTTAAAAAAGAAAAATTGTTGATCCTTTTTCTTCTTCCTATGATAACGCATAATACAAAATTTAGGATTTAGAAAGAAATCTTTATACCCCAAATCGTTCTCGATGATTCATTTTTATTTACTTCCTTTATCATTTTTCAATAGCCACGTTTTCTCTCGTATATGTATATGTCAACACTTTCTAACTTGATTCTTCTTTTCGGCAATTCTTTTCTTAAATATCCTTCTATCGTTTTCGCTTTCTCTCTCTCTCTCTCTCTCTTTCGCTTTCTCTCTCTCTCTCTCTCGCTCGCTCTCAATCATGCAACGATAAAATGATTCTAATTTCAACTATATACTGTTAACAGAAGGCAGATTTTTATCGCATCCATTGCCATAATCGGCGAGGATCGTTCGAATGTTCTCTTTTATTCTTTGAGAGACATTATGCATTTCCTTTTGCAACATATTTTGGAAGCTAAACGCAGAGAAGCTCTCTTACAACGATTGGCGTTAAAAACAACGCGATCAGAGATACAAGATATATATATATATATAATTATATATTCTTTATTCAATTGCAATTGCGAGATCGAAAACGTAAAGGACTACGTTTACCCCGTTTTGCTTTGCACCACGTCCTTTTATATTTATAGGAATAAACGCTTCATGTCACTTTAAAGCGTATTACGTCTAGATATAGTTCGAGTGGTGCGGCTAAAATCAAAAAATAATTGAGGCAGTACATATACCTTCCTAGCTAATTCTAGGAAATTTATTATAAATAATCACATTCTCATAATTCTTTTTACTGTACACATTATTCGATTCTGTATGGCTCATTTATGATATCATCAAAAATAACAGCTTTAGCACCGCCTTTTTAATGTTTCCGACTATGTATCCATAGGAAACAACATCTTTCAACTCACGTTTCGATTTTATTTCCATTCGCTTAGTTTTTTCTCTTTTTCTTTTTCTGATTTTTCTTATTTTATATATATATATATATATATATATATATATATATATACACATACACATACATACATACATATATATATTGAGAGAACAGAAAGAAAAAAGGAAGTCTTTTGTTTGTTTGTTTTTTTTTTTTAAATCAACAAAGTAAATTCAAAACAATGATTAAACGAAGTCTTACATATACACACACATTTTTCCTTTATCTTTTCTTTTCTTTTCTTTTTTTTTTTTCTTTTTCTTTAACATACATGAATTTCTCTTTTCTCTTTATCTTTTTTATGTATATATATATACACATATAAAAGATAATATCTTTTATATATATTTTATATATATATATACATACATATATCTCATTTCATCGTCCATCGCGATCACAACGTACTTTCTATACACATATTTTCTTTCGATGATGCTCGATACGTTCCACTTTGCATCTATTTTTATTCTCTTATTCTGCTCCCAAGCCCAGCCTTTAAGTTTTTAGCCCGATCTTGTATGAATCTTAATTCGTTAAAATGCTTTATCTATTCGTCGACGCATAATTTCTTTGAGCATAACAGAACGTAACGGAGTACTGAGGGTCCATCAAGAACGACCTCATTTTAACGTTTCACGATATTTCGTACCCGTTTTAATAAAAAATATATAAAGATTAATTAAAAGAGACACACACAGATATAATTTATAGAGACCAACAATCGTCATATCCGATTTACGCGCGTTTACGTAACGAATAACAACACATAGACACGTAATATATATAAAAAAAAAAAAAGAAAAAAGAAGAAAATGAAAAAAAAAAAAGAAAAAAAAAGAAAAGAACTATTTTATAGCGGTGTTGTATTTCTTTCTAAATAAAACTAGCACCATGTGAAGTAAAATAAAATAAAATAAAATAATAATAAAAAA
>NC_057685.1:17162148-17239018 GCF_014466175.1 Vespula pensylvanica
AAAAAAAAACAGAAACAGAAAAAAAAACAAAAAAAAGAAGAAGAAGAAGAAGAAGAAGAAGAACAAATAGATCACATAGTTACGAACTAATAAGAGTATTTCCCACATTTAATATATATTCACAGAAAAATTCTCCGAGAGAATCTGAGCGCCGCACTATATTTCTTTCCTATCTTGACGCGATTATACTTCTTGATGCAGTACAATCTTACAAGTTTATAAAATTAAATATAAAAGTGAGGCTAACATTTGAGCACACAGTATGAAAATAAGTTTTCACTTGTAAAATACGATTTCATTGTAAGAATGTCGTTCGATGCTTAGAAGGACCTAAGTTGCTCCTGTTACACAAGCACGATGAATCCTGTTTACCAGTCGAATCAGAATTTTGCCCTGGGCTTTTCAAAACACGGACATGTACACGGTGTACATTATGCGCGTACATATTTATATATACATATATCATACATATACATATGTATATATATATGCATGCTATGGTACACATAATATTCTATCCTATGAAATGTTTTGCGGCTTAGCTGGGCCACGAAATGGAAAGGAGGCGATGATATAACAATGCGTGTCCGTTGTCTGATCTAATCGCAAGGAGTGCTTTCAGCTTTGATCTTGCGACAGGGCACCATATTTATTTCCAAGGGAGAGTTTAGGTGTTTGAGCCTGTGTCTCCTGGATACTGTAAGATCTGCTGCCACCACGATTACGAACCTCCTCGAATGTACCTTCTTCTCGTTTTCTATAGTTACATTCGTTATCATATTATTCGTTATTCAATATAATTGGAATAAGTATTACGTATTAAGAATTATAGCTCATTATGTTAAATTGATTCTTTCCCGTCGTTCTTAAAGTTCTAACGATTTGGACATACCGTTACTCGGAATTATTTTCAAGTATAAAAGTGTAAAAGATCAAGTATAAAAGATGACGTATTCTTAATAAATTATGACCAGGAGACATTAATCCTATGGATTAAGGGTCTCGTGAAATTCATCAATTATTTATGTTTTATATGTAAAGCCTATAAGAATGTATATACAATGCAATAAAATAAGCTAGATATAGTAGACTTTTTTTTAATATACGATTCGAGCATACGATCATAGTTCCGAGTAACGGTAAAAGTATCCTGTTGAGATTTTCATCGAACTTCGATGGGAAAGAATTAAAATAATTGATCGTCGTCAAAAAGGTAGAAAGACAGAAAGTAAACGAATGTGTCTTTACCGTCGACCCCATGGACCGGTAGATTCATTGCTCTGTGGTCTGGAACTCAATGTAGGAAAATACTCTTCGCTATGAATGTCAGGCGCTATGTTTTTAGCTCGTGGTCTTGGAGCAGACATTGCTACAGGATTTCTCAAATGCGGTGCTACATAACTATAC
This sequence comes from Vespula pensylvanica, assembly GCF_014466175.1. Taxonomy (NCBI): domain Eukaryota; kingdom Metazoa; phylum Arthropoda; class Insecta; order Hymenoptera; family Vespidae; genus Vespula; species Vespula pensylvanica. Next base: position 17,163,556 of record NC_057685.1, read on the forward strand.
GTTGATGTCGTTTGGGCAGCTGGTGCAGCAGCTGCTGTTGCCGTTACCTCTTCTACCACCTCTGGTTGTTGCGGCACCTCTGGTTTCTTCCACGGCCCAATTTTTGCCATACCTTCTCCAATTTCTCCGTCAGAACTATTGTCGCCTGTTTCTCGTTCATCATCAGATTCCACGTCGATGGTTTCTTTTACTGAAAGGTTTCCAATTTTCAAACCTCTTAGATCTTTCTTCTCTTCTACTTCGAATTCTTTCCATTCGTCTTCGTCCTAAAATAAAATATTTTCTTATACAGGAATATTATCATCGACGAATATAAAAGTGTTAAAAGAAAATTATACACGCTATATTGTGATGTTAATGTATAATATTATGCAAGAGTTAAAAAAAAAAAACACGTGCGTATACGAGTGAATGTATGTAATGCAAGAAATAAAATGTCACAAGAACGATTAGTAAAAAGAGAAGAAAAGGTAGAAGTAAAAAATAAGAGAGAAAAAAAGAACCGGAATAAAATAAATATACACGAACAAGCGAGAGATATCAATTATCGATCATAAAAAATTATCGGGTTTGCATCGAAAAATCGACGATTTGAAAAGTGTAAATGTTAATCATTGAATTTACTTAGAAATCTATGCTCGACGTTATCGTTCAATGTTATATAATCGTCGATTTGATCTCGCCCCTTCCGTCTAGGATTAGTTACGAATAATATCGTAACGAGAAAGAAAATTTAGAGAAAGCGAATTAATTTTATAGGCAGGTTCGTTAGAAGCCGAAGTGACGTTTGCACGAGCAAACATGGCAGCGACCAGTGTGTCCTCTTAGCCTTGTTCTTCCCATAAAGGGAGTCTAAAGTCGAATAAAACGAGAACACATTTGTTACAATATTATCGATAAATATCATTGAAATATCACCTCTATTTGTTGAGTCTCCTCGCCTTCCGGATTCATTGGTTTTTCTTTTGATTTCATTTTTTCCGAACGTTTACCCGTTTCTTCCAGCTTCTTTGCTACCTCCTCGGTCGTAGTGAACTTTTTACCCTTGGCTTTCTTCCGATCCTTTTTCGCAAAGAAGTCATCTAAATCCGCCATGATATATATCTGAGAGTACTTTCGAGACTTTTACCGTTTAAGTTAAATTTCAAAGACAATAACGAGGGGGAATCAAAAACGAGAGACTACACGAGGCACGGTCGAAACGCGTACTGAACTCAGGGCACCCCTGCTGCCGTCCACATGGGCTTGTCTTAACCGGAAGTCAGTCAACGACTCCGAAGTCAATTACCTTTCTCTAACCTAAACCGACGATCGATATTCATTATTTCTACGAACAAATAATGATCGGGAAAAATAAATGAATGACTTACGTAATATCATTTTACGTTCGAGGTTATCGTTAATACCCTTTACAAATTTTTCGTACGATATTAAAAATCTTTTCAACGATTCCAACCGCATGTGGCGCCGTCTGTCTAGCAGAAGACCCTTACAAAAAATACAAGGATTACTTAACCTAAAAAATGTCGTTACGTACGTTCTACTCAATCATCCTCTTAATTTCGCGTAGTTCGTTTTATAACATATTACGAATAATCACGATTCACGTTTTCTTTCCTATATGAGATCCTAAACAACAAATTTCTACTTGTAATACGAGAACGGCTTAGAGGTTAATTATTCCTCTTCCTGGTCGATGGTAGATGGCATTGCTAATTGTATTCGTCACTTCCGCGTTAAGAGAACGACACTCTCGTACCACTACACGCAATAGAATGGAACATGACAGATAGAATTACATTAAAAGTCGATTTAAATATATCGTTATTCGATCCAAGTCCTGATATTGTGTGAAAGCCATCCCTTCTCTGTCCTCATCTATCCCCGTTTATTATATAAAATATTCTTCTTTTTTCACATAGGTATATTTATCAATTTTGTGGAATTTCACAATGCTTTAATCTCTCGTTTAATAAAAATCAATAACGCGTCAAAATTATTTCAACGACATTACTTTGATGTTTCGATGACCTATCAATTTTTTCACAATGCAGATTATTTCCTTTTTCCTTTCTTTCTTTTTTCGTCTATAAATAAAGTGGATTCGACAAAAAATTCATTAAAATTCGTACGTACGACTTGAATTTCCCGCCGAACTAGTCGTTCCCTAATATCAAAACGCTGATTGGTCGTCGGAGCCGGTCTGACGACATTACGTAGAAAAGAAAGAAAAGGTGGAGCGTGTGTGGGAACTCTTGTTCGTAAGAGAGTAGGAAGCCTCTCTAGAGAGGCAGCCACTGTGACTTCTAGTTTCAGTACGAATAATACGTTGTAGGAGAGACGTTTATTGTTATTAGATGTAATACTATATTATAATAAGACACAAGAATAGAGAGAGAAAAAGAGACGGGGAAGGGGAAAGAGAGAGACATAAAGAAAGAGACAAACAGAATATATATATATATATATATATGTATATACACACATATATATATAATATAGTATAATAAAAAAACAAGTGTAGTGCTCTGTTATACGTATATTACAATTTTTTTATTTGCGTATATATTTGCGTGGGAGGAAGAGAGAGAGAGAGAGAGAGAGAGAGAGAGAGAGAAAGAGAGAGACAGTGAGAGCCAAAGAGAGAGAGAGAGAGAGAGTAAGTGAGTAAGTGAGTAAGTGAGAGTGAGCGGTAAGAGGGGTGGTGGGCGGACGGGTGGTCGGACGGGTGGAGGGAGGTTGTAGGAAGAGAAGAGTAAAGAGGCCGTGTACGCGCGAGGCAACGTCCAAACGCGACGCGCGCGTCACGTTACGAACGTTAAATACGACTTATCCTGGTATAAAGTTAATGTGTTACGAAGCGCAACGAAATGAAGCTAACACGAAAGTGTTTCGGGAATATCAGCAAGATGCTAGACTTCTACTCGCAGTTCAACCCTTCGCCTCTTTCGATAAAGCAGTTCATCGATTTCGGTGAGTGTTTGCGTTGCGTTAGACGTTATTACCTTAGGTACATACTATCACGTACGTACGTACATACATATATACATACATACATACATAAATGCATACCATACATAAATGCATGTATACATACATACTTACTACTACTTTTTGTACATTTCCTCTTTGAAAGAGATATACAGACAGATAGACAGACAGACAAAGCACTGAGAAAGATAGATAGATAGATAGATAGAGAGAGAGAGAGAGAGAAAGAGAGAGAGAGAGAGAGAGAGAGAGAGAGAGAGAGAGAGAGAGAGACGTCATTTAAAGATTCATCATCGACTATCTCTGAAATGATTCAAATTATTATTCTATCTTTTCTGTACCCAAAAAATGTTATAAAATTTGTCCATCTAGAAGAATGCTTGCCTATATGCGTTCAATGACAATTTAACGTTGGAAATTTTTTTAGTAATTTCTTAAAGTTCGTCGGCATGAACAACGACCTCAAAAGGCTAACGTTCGACCTTTCTACTATTTTTCTATATTATCCTCCCGTCCTTTCCTTTCTCCTGGTCATTCTATCTTAACCCACCTTACTCCACCCTTTACCCCACCTTTTACCTTCTTACTTCAACCAAACTCCAACCCGACCAAATCCTAAATCCAATGTCGGAATGGTATTATCAGAATATCTACTTTCTCTTCTTTTATACAACTATATATATATATATATATATATATATATATATATATATATGAATGGAATAGTTCTAGTCTTTTATATAAGTGTATGTAAGTACGTTTGTACGTATCTACGTATAAGCGTTTAAAAGTGTAAAGCGGAAACTCGTTAAATCCTCTTAAAGTTAAACTGCGAAAGACTTGTACGGATGAAACACAATCTATCTATATATCTGTAGCCTTAGATTATTTTTAATCTAAGAATAAATTGGAAGAGTTCGTGCGTGTGAACAGATAATACGGATACGATAATCGAGTAAAATACAAAAACGAAAGGAAAAAAAAAAAAGAACGAATGTGCAGAAACGTGTATGATAAGTAAAAAAAAAAAGAAGAAAAATAAAAGATAATATATAAGGAAAAAATTGCTCGTTACGTATGGGGTGAAATGGTGGAGAAGGGCTCAGAGTTTCATATAGACAATTATAATGAATGATATGAATTAATTGTGTTATGTTTATGGTGACACATTTTAAAGTTAAAGCTACGATTGCGAATAACTTGGCCAGAGAAACCGAAAGAGTAAGGATAACAGAGAAAGAGAGAGAGAGAGAGAGAGAGAGAGAGAGAGAGAGAAAGAATGTGTGTGTGCGTGTCAGAAAGAAAGAGAGAGAGAGAGAGAGAGAGAGAGAGAGAGAGACGATAGTCAGATGCAATGACGACAATGATGTTTATTTCTTTTGATGTAAACAATCTTTAAACCGGTTTCTTTTCGAGATAATATGATAGTAAAACGAGATTTTACTCTTATTCCGTGTAAGGAATTTTATATTAGAAACGTGTTAAACTACAAATTCCGCGAGTGACTGGTCGAGAATTTTATTTTAAGATAAAAAGAAGAAGAAAAAGAAAAAAACATCATATACATAGTTAATACGCATGTATTAGCCATTCCTCGAAGATGATATTCATATCGATCGTGAACATTGAGAATAATTTATTTTGAGAAGACGATGAACGTCTTTTAGTAATTCTTTTTTTGTTTTTTCTGTTTTTTTTTTTTCTAAAGTTTCACTTATCATCTTTTTTTATATTTAGTTTTATACGATAATAAAGAATTAACTTAGTCAAATTTTAGATTGCGTTAAATTAACTGGTTAAAAATAAATGAATAAGAATGACTAATGTACATATGTACACGTGTAAATCAGATTAAGTAGGAAGTGTGAACCTAATTATCTTCTACAATAGACGAGATAAATTAGGTAAGTCGACTACATTCGACGAATAATTAACGATAAATAGAATTTTATTTATCCTCATCGAGAATTCGAATAAAGAAAATATTTTCTATGCGAGTACTTTGTAAATTGGTTGGATTTCTTTTTAACGTTACGTTATAAACAACGTTTTGTCTTTCTGAAAAACATTGTTAATACGATGCTACCTGTTTCTCTCTCTTTGTGTGTGTGTGTGTGTGTGTGTGTGTGTATGTGTGTGTATACATATGTAAACTCAAAAACGATTAATAAAATAAAAAAAGTATTTTAATAATATCTAATTTTGTATGTATCTAATTTGCAGAGGAAGGTTAAGAAGAAAAAAGAACTCTTATCACGCTGTAAATTTCCTTATCTCTGCGGTACTTTGTATCATCGAACGTTCTTTTAGTTGTTTGTTGAAAAACTTTTATAAATATTTAATACGGCCTGTAGTGTTCTAAATAATAAATAAAAAAAAATTAATGAAATCAAGAAAAAAAAAGAAAAAAAAAAAAGGAAAAGAAAAATAGAAAGACATATTAAAATTAGACAGCGTTATATTTATCATAGTTGAAAATCATCATAAAATTTCATTCAAAACTATATTCGAATCTTTTAATTCATCAAATCTTTGTCACTGACCTATCTCTTTTTAAAATATTACTTCTCATTTGGAAGATATTCGCCTTGAGGCAAGAATCAACGAACCGTGATATTGATTTGTCATTTTTACGGCTTTTAATATTTATTGTTTTTCTTTTTTTGTTCTTTTTTTTTCCTATTCTTTCTGATAAGCACTGGAAGATGAACGACGACATATGATTCTGGTTTCCATTACGAAGCTCGCGTCGTGTGAGAGATGATACACACACGATATGACCGATATCATATTTCTCTGAAGTTTGTGATCGTGTTTCTTACTTTTCATCTAAAAGAACAATATTTTATAATAACTCGTGCTTAGATCTTGTTCTTACGAATTCTAAGAAAAGTATCAAAAACATCGTTATTTGTAACACAGTTGATAAAAATTCAACACACAACGATACAAATTTTACTTTTTGATATTTCATTATTATTGTTATTATTAATTGATCTTAAATATTTCTTTATTCTATGAGAGATCTTAAAAAGTATCGTCGTTCCTAACGCAGCTGATATATGAAAAAAAAGAAAAAAGAAAAAAGAAAAGAAAAAGAAGTTTTAATGATAATAAAAACACACTTAGACATTATTACGATCGTTATCATTTAATTGATCTTAACTATCTTTCCTTTCCACGTAATAATTGATTAATAATTTAACTAGCCACTTTCTTGCTTCTTACGTGACGTTTGGAAATAGTTAATATCGATATTTTCGCGATTATATCGAATAACAGGAGAGATTCGTGATTACGTGACTAGCACTCGCGACGTTAATATTTAATGATTTTAACATTAGATTGACTTAAATGATGAAAACCTCGACCCATTTTTATTAATGATTACACGGACACTTTGTGACTCATCAAGTAATTTCATTTAAATATCTATAACTTACTGTTTTTATTCCTTTTTTATATATTCCTTTCTTCCTTTTTTTTTTGTTTTTTCAATTTTTATTGGGATTCCATATCGATCGATTGCGTATTCTTTCTCAAAGAGTAAACGCGAATCTCATCGTGACATTGTGGTTTTAAAATAAAGCTGAGAAACGTTACCTTTGCTGTTCGTACTAAAGAGAAATCTATTTGTCGTACAAACATTTTACCGTTTACGCAAAGCTCGACTAACCGCGACCGACCGACTAACCGAACACAAACGCATGAATCGTCATCGTCAATGCACGTTGGTGAGACATCCTGTTTCACCTTCGACCTTGTCGCGTTCACCGCATGATCAACATTTTACTTTGTCGATCGTTTGATAAATGCGAAGGCTGACAACAGTTCCGTATAAAAGATTATTACTTTAGAAAGTAAACAAAAAAGGCAAAGAAAAGCTAATTCAAATGAATTAAAAAAATTACTTCTCACAAATTCATCATGTTCTCAGTTAAATATTACGTAACGTTAAGTTTTCGATTATGTCATCGAAGATCGAATTATATATAATATATACGTATATTTAAAACATATAATCTAGAACACCTTGTTCTATATTCATCGGGAAGTGATATTTCATTTTGTTTAGATTTAAAATAAAATTAATAAAAAGAAAACAATTTTTGAAATATTGATGAAGTGTACATTTAAATCTCAGGATTGAAAGCTTAGTGTTACTTTGAAAATTTGAAAAGAAAAAAAACTATATATATATATATGTATATATATAATTGCTTCTTCAAATCTGATAGAAAATTTTACGTTTTAAGATACAATGAAGGGAATTCAATCGTGAAAAGAAGAGAAACCTTGAAATAGGTTTCAGGTTTAAGGACAGGAATATGTTTGCTGTTCATTTTGTAGTAGGTCAGGGTCAACCAATCAGTGTTACTGTGTTCAAGTACCATCCCCCTATTTTCTAACGTTTTCATTGGCATTACGTCGACGTCTCTTGCAAATATAGAAGCGAAAGATCGCGCGTAATCATCGCTCGTCTTTACGTTCTGGATGTTTGCCATGATATTAACGCTCTCTACGAATACTTTGAAATTCGTACGTAATTTATTCGTTCGATTAAAAAAAACTTTTTTCAAATTATTTATCATACATTGATAATTCCAGAGCCACGCTAATATTTTTTATGTACGTTCATATAATTACAGTTAATACGCATTTGCATATTCATTTATGTATGCATATCTATATTCTTATAAGCCAGAACTTTGCCTTTATTTTCTTTTTCTTTCTGTTTTTTTTTTTTTCTTTTCACTCGTATTCTCTCTTTCTCTCTCCCAGTCTCTCTCTGTCTTTTATGGAAAGTTACTTCGGAGTTGCAAAATGTTTTCTTTTGTGACCTTACTCTTTTCGAGGAAAAAAAAGGGACAAGAAGAAGGTAATAAAAATGAACGGCATATTTGCGCCAAAAATCATAAATGTTAAATTATGTATTTTTGTATTTAATATTTTCTTGTATTATTAATCCTTGTATATATAAAATAATGAATAAAACAATATTTATACAAGGTGTTTATTTATGTCGGTATATTAAGAAAATTAATATAATTAATATAGAATTATGACTAATATTTGATTAATATAACAATCATATTAACACACAATTGTAACGGATATGATAGATAATCGATCATTTCTACCTATATTATTGATCCAGTTGATCGCTTCTATCGTTCGATATACATTTTGAAATACATACGTATATATATACACACACACACACACACACACATCTATTTACAGAAGAAAATTAACTGGTTATTCTCTCGATCATCCTGTGTTTTAATAAACCTCTACGAAAATAATTCGAGTTCTTTTCAACGCAAGTGACTTTACTTTACCATGAAGCGACCTAGCGAAAGGACGTAGCTATTCCTGGTCACCCTCCTAGAGCGGATGTACCTACCTATGTACATATACATACGTACATACATACATACATACATACATACATATATATGTATACACGTACGTATATATGTACGTCCACTTTTCGCTTTAATTAAAGTGAAAATGAAATCGTCCTGGGATTTAGTTTCTTTTGTTGTCCTAACTAATTGCACGGAAAATATTCTTTTGTATTTTTAACTACTATATTCGAATTCAATCTCTCGAACGTTAAAAATAATAAAATAAACTTTAATTCTCTCGGTTTATTTCATTTTCTTATTCAATGTACACGTGTATGTCGAAACGTGCATACATGATTTCACGCACGTCGCGCGCGTCACGTCGTGCAAAAGATATTACCATTTCGTAAAAGCTTTCAATAAACAGTCACCTCTAACCGATTTATTTCGATCTAAAAAAAAAAAAGAAAAAAAAAAAACGTTTGAAAAACAAGAAAATCATCGTGATAGACCAGTCCCCACGTTCTTTTACCGTGTTCTTCCTCTATTCTATTTGAACGCAGCTGCCATTACGTTTTTGTGCTAATTTTCTACCTGTTAACGTCTACCTACCGATCCGGTTTACGAACTCGACAAAGATTCTCATCTCGCTTCGAACTTATCTACCTTATTTCAACTACTTTTCTTACTGAATGTAATGTCTTTATCATCGATTATGTTCGTTCTGACGAGGGTATAAATTATTACGAGTTATTTCATAGATTCAATTCGAATTGATTTCGTTTATTTCTTTCTTTCTACTTTTTTTTTTTTTTATTATGTCGAAACAGTATTTTTAATATATAATTTAATATATTATTTTGTAATATAAATAATTTTTCTTTTTTTTTATATAAGTAATCTCTCTCTCTCTCTCTCTCTCTCTCTCTCTCTCGAAACATTTAACGTGACTCTGTTTGACATGTTTCATAAAAAAAAAAATCCAATCAATAAAGAAAGTAGTTCAACTTCTGACTTTTCGATCTTTTGTATTTTAATAAAAATGTTAGAGATAATTTTGCGCTTATCGACTCTTCGAGAAGTTTGAACGTTCGAAGACGTTCGGATTTCTCGTGATTCTAGTGATAAAAGCTTGAAATCATCGCGAAGTCGGCAAGGTCGGTAGACTTGCGCAACATGAAAAGAGAAGTTAAATAGTATTCAATAGTACTAAGATGATATTTAGACGATTATAAATAATAATTGTTATCAACTGATAATATAATTTATTAAAATGATTAAAAAAAAATAAAAACGTGATGCCGTACAGGATGAATCAAAAGTAGTTTAGTCTTGTAGTTTTACGGTCTGGAAAAAAAAAAAAACAAAAATAAAAGTTGGTCTATAGATTCGCGGAAAAGATTAATTGATTCTTTAAAATCATCTAAGAACTTTATACCTTCTCCTTGTATAAAAGAGATATTATATAAAGGAGTATGATTAATTTTAAAAGTAAGAAAGAAAATTTTTATTTAACAAAATAGAAATTTATTAATATATGCCATTTATAAATAGCATATTAATAAATAGCATATTAATCCAAGCATTTATTAAATTTGTTTATGTCTCTTTTAAATTACTACGTTAATCTTCTTTTATTTTTTCCATGTTACGAAAGTTAATAAGAAAAGTCATTGCATTAAATTTACGATCCTTTTAAACACCATTATACGGTTCGGTGCGTCTTATTTATATAACTGCATTAGATCGTTCACGTTTTGAAAGAAGCTATTTCTCTTTATTTCCTTTTTTTTTTTTTTATTTTTTAAATTTCTTTTTTATATCTTTTTCTAGAATTTTAAATAAGAAAATGGAAAAGATATAGTTCTATTTTTATCACACTTAAAAGCTTCTTCATGTTTCTTCATATTTTCATTTAAAGCGTTTCATAAAGGAGAAAACATTCGATGTTATCGATATTTTCTAATAAACTGTTCGTCATCACTCACATTGATCTAACCGTGCACTCTGTTTATTTTCATTATCGTCATTTTGTCGACGTTTTTTTTATATTTTAATTATTAAATATTTCGTTTTCTTTTTTTCTTCACTTTTTCTCTTTCTTTGCGTTTTCTTTTCTTCTCTTTTCTTTTCCATTTAACATCGAAAAATTCATTTTATCAGCTTCATCGAATTCCTTTCAATATTAGATATCGTTCAATTTTTAAATAGATATACTAAAGATATCTCTTCGTTAATTATTCAATGAAAGAATTTTCGCAGATAACATTTCAACCGAGATTTCTCTAGACTGAGAGTTAACTTACACGTTCAAAATCGATATCCTTTATAATTCATCTATTCGAACCAAGTTCCAATCGATATATTGCATTTGGCACATTAATTATCCTCGTACATACTTGTTCTATAAACGATTTCGAAATCATCGATCAGTTTCGATAGGTTCTTTTAATACTAGTAATTTATTTTCTGATAGAACGATAAATTTTAAATTAAATACTCGATTGTATCAATTTTCCGTTCTTTCTTTTTAATTTTTTTTTATTGATTATAAAAATAATAAATTATTCGTTAATTTAAAATAATTATTGTTTTTACGTATCGAATGAAATGATAAAAATCGCAATTATTTTTGCATCGGCCTAATATTTACGATATATCATTCTGTCTTTGTTTCTTTCAAAAGACTGAAGCACCTCTCCGAATGAAGAGACTGTAACGAGCTAGTTACTTCAGACACCGAGTGTTTTCGTATCACGATAAAAAAAGAGTAAATTAATACTAATCATTTGTAATTTCTTTTTTCGTTTTTCTTTCTTTCTTTTTTTTGCACAATAAATCAATATATATAGCGAATATGTGTATTTCCATTGAATCACTAATAGATTGAGTTCTTCCGACAATTTTAATAGATATTTGACGGTCATATATACGAGATCGTAGTGTTCGAATTTATTCTCGAATAAAATGCTATTGGTTTAAATACTTTATTCATATGTTTATCGATCTAGTATATTTTTATGATGCGTACAAACGCATGTAAAATAATTTGTAATAATTTTTATAATAATAATATTTCATAATAATTAACTATTTTTATAATAGTTTATCGCTATTTATAATATAATTATTTCATTAATTTATTCAATTTTATTATTTTATTATGATCGATCAAATTTAATAAGCAAATTTATAATTGAAATTTTGTATTTCGCCGAAACAGATCGAAAAATGACGAGTATAAATTATTTCTGACGATTATTGTAACCGAATATGCAGTATCGAACATTCATATCATATTTTGGCTGGTTCGAAGTATAATTGGCAACGTACGAACGGACGTTTGGTATAAAAGTGACTACTCTTGGTTTGGCGAGATAAATTTGGACGTGTGCGAAAAGGCACGAGCAAAGTCCGAAAGATTGGAAGGCTCGCCGACTATAATTTTCTTGTTTACAAAGTAAACGTGTCGCGTCACGCGATGCCTTTGGAACTTATAATTATTAACCCGTATACGTATGATATGAATAAAAAAAACACATTTTTTTTAGTCTAATTATTTACATTCATTAGTTGTATAATCGAATCTGATTCATTGAAATAAAAAGAGAGAGACAGAGAAAGAGAGAGAGAGAGAGAGAGAGAGAGAGAGAGAGAGAGATTCGAAATTTAAAACAAAATAATTTTTAATAATGATAAATATGTATAAGATAATCACATATGAAATTTTAATATCCTAATAAATTTTAATTCGTGTTATATTTATTAATTTAAAAACACATTTCTAAATTCCAATTTACGTCAATATGATCATTTACATTCATAAGATGCTTTATGGAATCCGATTCATTGAGAGATAGAGAAATATATATATATATATATATATATATATATATACACACATATATGTATGTATGTATGTATATTTAACGAGGAGTATGTATTAATCAGATATAAACCGAATATAAAATTGTGTTCAAATCATATATATTTCAATCGTATTATATAGATCAATATCAATACGTAATCACTAAATATGATTACATAAATGTGTATTTGATGAATGAATTTCGAATGAACTAGAAAATACACGTGGAATTTGAAAGCAATGAGGACGGAAGAAAACTAGTTTTAGTTCAACGAAATTGTCGTCAAAGTGAATGCGAAATTGAAACGTCCCACTCTATGTCTTTCATGTCATCATACAACTTTGCAATCGGGTATAATCCTCCTATCGTCTATCATATATATGTGTGTGTGTATGTAAATTGTGTGTATATATATATATATAAAGAATTGTCACTGTGCGTACAAGTTCTCTTTGCAATGATAATCTACAATATAATTCAAATGAAAATTACAGGAAGTTCCAATACCGTTTTAGTTAATGAAATCTTTTACAATAGAATAAATTAATAATTTGTAAATATATATTATCATCAATTACAATTTATTCTTTGTGTTATACACACACACACACACACACACACACACACATATACATAAATATATCTATATATAGAATGTTTTGATGATATCATTGAGACACTTAAAAAAATTTTCATTTCATTACGGACGTGACGAATGTCTCGCATTCGTTTTCTATACGTCTATTGAAACGATATTTTATATTGAATTTAATTCTCTCACTCTTTCTCTCTATCACGTCCATGTACACCTACACGCACATACACACGCGCGCGCGCGCGTATATAGGCTTATCCTTAAAGTTCAAAGCTGTGAACGAGTAGATAAGGTCAGATTGTAATTTCACGCCAATTTCTCATTGACTCATTCGATTACATTTGACAATGAATAAAGCTCACCTTGATATTTTTTCGAAGATACTTCTCGAACGTTGAAGCTTCTTTTTGATATATACGATGGATATTTTTTTATAGAATATTCCATAGAATATTTTATAGAATATTTTATATTCTCTATAGAACGACGAATTGTTCGTAAATAATTAATAAAATTCGTTGGGAAAAATAGAAAATTTTTTTCTTTTTTGTTTTTTTTTTTTTGTTTTTTGTGTGGATAAAAATAAAAAAAATAATAATAAAACGAGAAAAAAAGAAAGAAAGAAAAACACACCTCGATTTAGACGTCACGAGAGTTGAAAATATTTTATACGTGAAATTGCAATTTCCATGATAAAGTAATCGTGTTATACGAATTACTACAGCATCATCACCGATGTATGAACGTAACACGTGGATAATTTAATCCAATTAAACGGTGATGGCTAGCAGAGTATTGTTGGACGTACATAAGTGCGCCACCACATTGTATGATGTACATAATAGAGGTGTATGTGGTTTAATATAGTTCTTGGTTAGAATAGTTTAGGTTGGGACAGCGAATAACATGAATTTCATAGAAATGTTATCAATGTTCTATTAACAAAAATATTCTATATACCATTCATACGTTTTGTAAGAGATACATTCGTTTTCTTTCTCTGTTGTTTTTTTTTTTTTTTTTTTTTAATTTACAATAAAATACGAGCTCCATCAAAACGTTCCAAGAATTATTTTCCTCTTTGTTATTTTTAAACGTTCTAAACGAAGCTAACTATTCATTTCTCACGCTTCAAATCGCAAATACGCTTCCTACGACGCGATGCGATACACAAATGTTTGTTGAATGAGCTATTGCAACGAGACGTCATCAACTAGGTCAGAGCAAGTAGCTACCAAAGAAGCTTCCTTACTGTATATAACTATGTAATACTTGTATATATGTACGTACCGTTCGTACAATAAATCGATCCTTCTCAATGTGATTTTCTCTATCGCTAAAGGACTTTTACTAACCTTCAACAAGTGAGACTCGTACGAATCAAGTAAATATTATATATGTTTTCTAATAAATACATATATACGTTAATACATGTGAAATATCTGTGTACGATACGTAAATTGAAGTAAATTATTAAATATATATATATATATATATATATATATATATGTGTGTGTCAGATATAAATACGTAGTTAGACGTAATATTTGATAAATGCAATGCAATATTTTTGATATTGATTAATAATAAAAAAATATATTACGAAATCTTTCGATGAAAAGTAGTCACAAACTGATAAATCTAACAGCTGTCTCGTGATACGTGTCTTATTTTGTACGATATCGAAATGTATTGACGTTTTCGATCGACCCAAAATCCCTGTATAAGTGTGTGTACGTCCATGTTATAATTGCTATAGATAACGATGCCTGGTATTCATGATACAGTTCTTATCTATTGTATATAGAATCCAGTCAAGATATACACATACTAATTGAAGCTCATAATATCGTTGCGCATTATATATTATTTATTATGAACTTAAAGTAAAGGATCGGATTAAAAATTTTGTTTAATTGTCTCAACATTTCAACAAACTTATTTATGATTCATGATATGAATTATAGTATATTTTTTTAAGGGATTACGTAAATTCTCCGTGCAAAAAAATTGTACGTTGAAAATTTTTTTTTCAAGATAGGAATAAAATAAATCGAAAACTTAATAATTTCACATTGTTACTTGATGTTTTATTTGTATAAAAAAATTTTTTTCTCTTCAACTTGTTTATATATAGGCTCTGTAATTTACAATCTGCTTCTGTACCGATTTGATCTTCATGGGAAGTGTCCTAATTTCCTATAGCAATAGTAGATTATTATAACTGCAATACTGTATCATAAAATAAATGTTTGTATTTGTGAGAACGAAGAAAATCTGATCGATTTGAAAAAGAATATCTATACCAAAATTTAGACTTAAAAATATTGACAAAAAAAAAAAATAGGAATATTATAAATTCCATTATTAATTAAAAAGAAAAAAAAATGAATCGATACAACATTATTTTATGGAATTTTAATGAAATTTTAATAATTTTATACTTCCATTCGGAAAAATAGGATACTGCTTGGATTTTCGTGCAGAGGTTGAAAACATGTTTTGTAAGTTATCATCGAGTAAAATTTGGTGGTATTATTAGTTTCTCAATTTATTTTTACTCTCTCCTGAAAGAAATTTCCAAAACAAATAAATTTCTCGGCGCCGAGAATTTTTGTAACCGCTTAATACTAATGTTATTTTTACGATCTAATCGTTTACGTTAATTATCGTCTTTTCTCTTTCAGAGAAAATATAAAGTAGCAATCGTTGTAACATGCGATAACATCAAAAGCATATTTGTTTTTATTCTCTTGCGAAATTGCATTTTGCCGTTAACAAAAGATCTATGTTTACGTGTTTACCACGTGAACAAATAAAAGATAAATATTGAAATTTATTATTGTTTTCGCATGTAACTTTGATACCTAATTTGATAATCCAATTGAAACGAAGAATAAAAATAATTGCAAAGGAAAGATTTTCAGAATGCGAATGAATCGAAGGAAAGATTTAATCAATTTTGTTTATTCACGTTTCTTTCTTTTTTCAGGACTAAGCGCATGCGAAAGGAAGTCTTTTATATTCTTAAGGAAGGAGCTACCAGTACGACTCGCCAATATCATGAAAGAAATCCATTTATTACCCGATAATTTATTGAAAACGCCTAGTGTCGTCATAGTCAATAATTTATATGCCACTTCCTTTGAGGAAATTATACACTTTGAGAAGTCTGAAGTTAACGACAGTACTTTGGATAAGTGAGTAGATTCTTGTCGATTTCATTAGAAAATATCAATCTTCATTTATCATTTCGATTCTCAATTCGTTGGTTGTTCCTTTGTTTTTACTTGTTTATAGATTTTGTCAAGCTTTGATCAAAATCCGAAACAGGCACAGCGACGTTGTTCAAACGATGTCCCAGGGTGTTCTTGAGTTGAAGGATTCTTACGAAGTCGATGTTCAAACAGAGAACAGTATCCAGTATTTCCTCGACAGATTTTTCATGTCACGAATTTCTATTCGTATGCTCATCAATCAACACAGTATGCTTATTGAACATTTCTATTTGATGTTGTTTCGTTATCACGGAAATGAAATATCAATGTAACTTACTCTTTCATTTCAGCGCTCCTTTTTGGTGGATTGTTGAACGGTCACAGCAGACACATAGGATGTATAGACCCTTCGTGTGATGTTATCAGTGTTATCAAAGACGCCTACGAGAATGCACAGTTTCTATGCGATCAATATTATCTGGCTAGTCCGGCAATAAACGTGAAACAACATAATGGCAAGTTTGAAAAATGTTGATTGTTCTAGAATAACATTAGCGAGTGAATCGGAATAATTTAATTACTTTTTGAAATAGGTATAATAAAGTTTTCTCGAGATAATGATAACAGAAACAGATATGATGATTACGAAATAGAACTTTCTAACGTATAAAAGTAAACAGATAAGAATTATTCCGATCGTTAACGTTACGCGCTACATCATTCTTTCTGTTTCTTTTTTCAGAACTCGAACGAGGTAACGAAATACGAATCGTTTATGTACCAAGTCATTTGTATCACATGCTCTTCGAACTATTCAAGAATAGTATGAGAGCAATTATGGAATATCACGGATCGGAATCAGACAATTATCCGCCGATCGATGTGACGGTTGTACGTGGAAAAGAGGATATATGCGTGAAGGTGATTAGTGTTAGGAGAGATAGTTGATAACTATGAAAAAGAATGGAGATTCGGAAAAATCGGTTAGTTCACTGTCGAATTTTATTAGATATCTGACCGTGGCGGTGGCATACCTCGTTCGCATATGGATCATCTTTTTAAGTACATGTATAGTACCGCGCCTCAGCCAAGCAAGTCGGATGCACATACTGTCCCTCTCGCTGGTTATGGTTATGGTCTTCCGCTATCTCGTTTATACGCTAGGTATTTTCATGGTGACATCGTTTTGCTCAGCTGCGAAGGTTACGGGACTGATGCGATCATTTATCTGAAGGTAAGTATTTTTCTAGACGAGAAGAATGAAAAGAATGTCTATGTATGCGAACGAACGAGCTTATTGATTTTGTATTCTCTCTATTTCACAGGCTCTTTCGAATGAGGCAAACGAGTTGTTACCTATATTCAATAAGACTTCCTCGAAGTTTTATCGTACGCCAGTTCCTACGGCTGATTGGAGCAGCCAATGTGGTGGTGGTATGGCCACTAGACAACTCAGAATGAGTTACACTCAAGGACATAGATTACCTCACGGTATGGAGGTCGGTCATTGCTAACGAAATTTTATCTCATTTTAAAAAGAGAAAAAAAAAACAACAAACAAACAAGTTGATAAAAAGTTTAACGATTTATTCGAATTAATTTTCGTACTATGGATGCGTAGAGTCCTCGTTTATATTTTCACTCAGTTAGATACCTCGAAATGAGCTTCGACAAGAAAAATGTCAATAGTTGCGGTATAAATATTAGCGATCTGATATCAAAATCTTTGATACTAGTTCTGCATTTGACGTTATCGCGATAGTTTATCTTAGTCCCTGTGAAAAATGAAGTCACGGTATAAATTAAAAAAAAAATTTTTGATTTTTACGTCTCGCATTACGTATCGCAATCACGAGATGTTACATATCAAGTCAAAGTGACAGATCTGCCAATTGATTCTTGTTATTCGACCTGCACACTCTTATTTCGGAGAGTATCCAACTGACTTTTATTTATTCTTTTAACAATTTTGAATAATCATTGTCATCGATGGATCGCATAGTGAGCAAAAAATAAGAGCGACTGGTATACTTAGTTAAATATAATTTTTGCTTACTCGATCATTTTTGTCCTCTTCTTAATTTAATAACAATGACGTATTAAGCATTTTTATGATTTAGAATGCATTTTTTTTTTTCTTTTTTATTACAAAAAGATTAATTTTTGAACGGCATTGATGAATATTAGGACCCATTACTTTTGTGGATTCTATAAGAATAACCACAAAACGCAGACTGTGATGTAGTAGGCAATTTTAATTTTTAACTGTTAGACGGCTAAAACTTGTTAATTGTTGATACTGTATTAGTACTATGATACTAATATCGTATGTAATAATATTAAAATTATAATTTTACGTGTATGCGAGTATATACTTCGAAAGAAGTCGAAGAGAGTCGCTTTAAGTCTCCCACACAGAAAGTATTTTCTATAGTAGAATAATTCATCTGATAATAAAAGATGAAACATTGAATCTTCTCAATGATACCTCAATTTTTAATAATGACATTTTATAAGAAGGAAGCTCTTCAAGAAATTGCAGAAACTATCGTTTTTTTAATGCGATAAACTTCGTTCTTGTAAGATTCCGAAAGTAAATACAGGACTGTAGTTTTTTAACTATTACTTGGCATAAAAAATACAAGCATAATATTCCAGAGAGATCCATCATTTCTTTGTTAAATATCATATCATATCGATCTTTCTTTCTTTTTTTTTTTTTTTTTTTGTTTCTTTCGGAAGTGGAGTAACGTGCGTGGTAATACCAAAAGAATTTACTAGTAAATTTTTACGTTATTCTATTTCCTTGTTCTTCTTTTTTTTAAATCGTAATTTTTATTTTTATTTTCGTTTTAAAGTTTATTATTACAGCGTACTCATGGGAAGAGAAAAAAATGTCTATTTAATTTATATAGTGCGAAATTAAGCGAGATGGTGTACGTTTGTAATTTTCAAATTGGTTTCTTATTTTTGTTTTCCTTTTTCTTTTCTTTTCTTTCTTTTTTTTTTTTTTTTTTTTTAATATATAATTTGGGAGATAACCTCACAAAAATACCGTGTTTTGTATATGTATATATATATAATAGATTATAATTATTGTAATAATGAATTATAAAATTGTCATAGATTATAGTACTTATTACGACAAACCATATAGAGATCTTCATGCGTGTAGCATGATATTGTAAAACATTGTTAATAAAGAAATTATAATAGATCCTTTTTTTTTTTTGGTTTTATAATTTTTACGGGATACTATAGACTTTGACGTGGATTGGCTTCTGATCGTTGGTAAGTAATTAAACGAATGAATTATACGTCGCTGCATTTTTATTACGTGTTCTTGGCCATGCATAACAAGATTGAAAATAATAAATTTCCTCTATATATATATACTCGTACATCTTTTTCTCATTTTGAATAATAAAAAGTACATTTTAGTGATATAACAATATTTGATTTTATAAAATAATTATGTTTCCTATATACATACCTGTCTTGATTTATGCGTACAGGTGTTTCGGCATTGTTTTTTTCTTTCTTTCTTTCTTTTTTTTTACATAAACAATACGACTTGATTATCGTTTGCTTTCTATTTGCAATTATATATATATATATATATATATATATATATATATATAAGAAATAACAAACTATATTTATATATACATACAAGTGCCACTGCACACATCAAGATTTCTTTTAAAAAATTGTTTGCCTTATCTTTCGATATATTGTTATTATAATGATTTAATAAAAATAATAAAAAAAAAAAAAAAACAAAAAAAGAACAAATTATTCCAACAGCAAAAAATCTTAGTTAATAAATTAAAAAAAAACGTCAAGTATGGACCAAAAAAAAAAAAAAAGAAAAGAAAAAAAATATAGAAATTTAGAAAAATATAGAAAAGAAATTAAAGATGTTTCGTAGATGCAATTAACAAAATCTTTAATGTTTCGAATATTTCTTTTTTTCTTTTCTCTCTCTCTCTCTCTTTTTTTGTTTTTTTTTTCCCCCTTTAAATTTGGCACTACAAAAGTATTTTGTTGTCGATAACAAGGAAATATGTATGTTACTGTAACTTCATATATGAAACTACATCTATGTATATCACTCGCATTTAATTTATCACAATATTTATTAGCAGTTTCTCTATATCCAAAAAGAGTACACGATTCGTCATTTTTTAACTCCAAAAATACAATCTTGTTTATTATTTATTATCTTCATACGTACAAGTTCAAGAGGTATTTTTAAGATTGCATGTTTTGTTGTTATTTGTTGTTGTTCTTGTTATTGTTGTCGTATGAAAATTAAATACATTTTTATAATGACATTTTACACAGCTATCAAGCATTTGAGTGATCAGGAAAAAATTAGCATGGAATCGTCAATAGTTTTTTTTTTCTTTTATCTTTTTTTCTTTCCTTTTTTTTTAACATTAAAAGTTTAATATATATACATATATACATATATACATATATACATATATATATATATGTATATATATATATATATGTATTCATCCACTGTTTGCAATTTGTGATCTTAAAGAACATGACCAGGCGTTTGCAAAAAAGAGAGTAATATTTAAAGTTCAATGAAGATACTACTTGTTATCTATGCTATAGTATACATATACAGCATATGGCAGTGGTACTATACCCCACAATTCATTGACATACATTCTACAGATTGTAAAATTTTCTTGATTCCAAATGATAAATCACAGTTTTCATTATTATTTTTTTTTTATCGTTCTTTCTTTCTTTCTTTCTTTCTTTCTTTCTTTTCTTTGGTCTGTGATTTAATCGGGACATGCATAAATCACTACTACAGATCAAAACAACGCGTCTACTTTTTAATTAATTTTTCTTCATATCACAAATGTGTCATATTCTTTTTTTCATTTTTTTTTCCTCTTTTTTATCGGCATTCTTTCGATGCAATATTTTAGACAGACGATTGAGAAACGCTTACAAATAAATCATACAAAAAAGAAAAAAAAAAAATGGGAGAAAATTACACGATTAAAGTATCAGAAAATTGCACTTGTATTCAACGTTAATACATAATACGAGATATTCGCGTTGTTTTAAAATTATATAACCATGGTTTTGACACAATATATAAATTAATTTTCTCTTTCTTTTCTCTAATATTTTTAAATGCTCTTTAACTCTCACGTATATAAACAAGACAAAAACAGAAAAAGAGAAAAAAGAAAACAAAAACAAAGGAAAAAACACACAGAAATGTTTCATCGTAAGGTAACAATCTAACGTTAAAATTATTCATGAATTCGTATGTCAACTTATCATGATACAAAAATAAAATTTCACACGAATCGAATTCATATTTTTTTTTTAGATTTTATTCTATTATCGACAGATTTGTGTACCATCGCAGCAAAAATCGATTCATTCTAATCTGATTCAAAGAGAAATAGAAATAGAGATAGAGATAGATAGATAGATAGATAGATAGATAGATAGATAGAGAGAGAGAGAGAAAGAGAAAGAGAGAGAGAGAGAAGGAAAAGGAGTAATTAGTTATTCAATATGGGTACGAAAGAGTACACCATATGACAATGACACATAGTATGGAATCGTAGTGTGATTAGCTATAGCTCTACATTATGTTTCTCATACGACGTTAGTATAGTTAATTCTAAAACATATGCTCTACTCAAATAGTTGCTTTACAATAATTACTCTTCGTAGTCTATCAAAATATTCATCACAGTGCTACGGACACAAGAATTGTGTTCTGTTTATATGTGTAAATAATGATTCCTCTTTATAATAAGGAAATATCACATTACCAGGCCACTCCCTGAAAGCAATTTATGCCAAGAGGGAAAGATTTTGCCTACTTTTTAAAAAGAATAATACATACATACATACATACATACATACATATATATTATTCTTTCTTGGTCTATAATAATAAAAAGAAAAAAGAAAGAATAATAATAAAATAAAAAAAAAAAATAAAAAAAAAAAAAGAAACGTTTAATTTAATCTGAATTTAACACCGAATAAATCCAATTCATTTATAAAGAACACATATTCATATCACAAATTTATAATTTTCTACTGTATATATATATATATATATATATATATATATATATATATATATGTATTAGATAAAAATATCTCAACGAGAGGTCCGATATTTTGATATTTCCCAATTTTTATCACTCGTTTCTTTCTCGTTTAGGGTTACTACACACAGAGATGGCAGTATTATCCCATTTAAAAAATCTTAGTTGAATTTACATTAGACTATATTTACAGAGATAAATTGAAAAGAATGAGACTTCCCAACGAGATCATATAGCTTGCGACAAATTCCGATTTGAAGGAAGTAAACGAAGGTAATTCTTTTTTCTTTTTCCTTTTTTTTTTGTTTTTTCTTTTTTCCTTTTTTAAATTCCTCACAATTGTTACAAACTCAACGATCAAAGAATAGGGATGAAACTAATAACGTTGATAGAAATACGTATTTTCGAACGAAAAAAATTCGCAAAGGCTCGCAAATCTAACGATTGGTTGCGATCTAAACGAATTATGACTTTTTCCAATTCACTCAAATATCACGAAGAATAAAACGGAAACAAAAACACAATGAATCGTTTAATCTTCTATGTAACAGATGTTAACTTAACAAGTAAAACACATACCACCTTTGTAACCCCCTCCCCTTCTCCAAAAAAAAAAAAAAAAGAAAAAAAAAGAAAAAAACAAGATTAATGTAGAAGAAACTATCGCAAGCTAATGCTACTAAGCACATCCCACGTCACAAATATATTTTAACATACCATAAATAAGAGAGAAAAATCGTAAGTACGATCGACTCTCTCATAGCTTTCAAATTGATTATTGTTATTATTATTATAATTATAATTATTATTATTATTATAATTATTATTATTATTATTATAATTATAATTATTATTATTATTATCTCCCTTAGCGTATCAACGTCAAATTCTTTTTAATACGTGATCCCTCTTTCTCGTGCGTGTAAAAAGAAAAGAAAAAAAAAAGAAAAAAAAGAAAGAAAGAAAGAAAGAAAAAAAAACAGAAACAAAACAAGATCTTTTAGTTTCCTCTTCTCGCAGACACATACATAGCGAATCAAACCTCGACATGAAGGGGACTAGGTGGGCGGAGCGATCGGCAGCAACCCCATGGAAAGAGCCACGTGGCTCAGCACCTTGGTGAAAATTTTGGATTTGTAGGACCATGAATATAACTTCTAAGTTCCTTTGGTGGTTCTGATCCAAAATCAGACGCTGTATCTACATCGGACTTGCGACAAATGATCATACGTATGTCTGTATGTAGATAAATCCTGCCTGATTTCCCGGACATGAATCTACAAGAAGAAAAAACAAGTACGTAAATAATATATCTCATTGATATTAGCGAAAGGTTAAGGATAGAAGAAAGAAAAAAAGAGAAAGTATGTATACCTAAGATGTACGAGGTAGCGTAGGGTTTTATCCCGTAAAGTTCTTTGACGTAAAAAAGTATGAGATCGTGGTGGCATGTCGGAAAGATCATACAGAACTACGAACATCTTGACAACTGTACCCAGTGGATTGAGTAGGGTCACTTGAATGGTACCGCTTCTTGGTACCTGATAACCCTTCTTTCCTAGATTAATATGAGCCTGTAATAAAGGAAAGAACAGTGTAAGCTGGGATAGCTATTGTGGAAAGAGTTGGGACAATAGATAATTGACAATAGAAAAGAATGGTACGTACGAGGTACGGTGTAGAGACTTTGTCATTGTCTCCGAGAGTATAGAAGAACACAGTAACTGGAAGCTTTCGATGTTTAGGACAGAAGGAACCACTCGCACCGAGTTCCGCTGTGAACCCGTGAACAGTCGATACTGGTTCGAGTCTACCGTTCAAAGCTGATTCCTCGAAGCTGCCCAAGAGGGCATGACTCTGTGGCCTGTTTCGTGAGGTCGAACGTCTTCTCGGTGGTTCTTCGCCTTCGCATGCATTCTCTGTTTCTCGATCGGTTTCCTCCAACGAGACCGCACCTGGACTTGGTGGTGTATTCAACTCAAACAGCGCACTAAGAAAATGAGAAAAATCATTCGTAAAGTATATTCGAGTTTGTTCAGAAATTTTCATTGATTCCCGATCGTTTATTACCTTCTTTTCGAGGAAACGGAATTCAAGCTACTGTCGTAGTCGAAACAGCAGCTACCTCTTCTCAATGGCGCGGGACTCGACGTAAGGGGCAAACCAGTCCTACTGTGGAATACCATAGACGCCGCATTCTCCAAAGACCTTCGAAACCTTTCCTGCTCGATCGCCGAAGGAACAGCTTTGTCGAGTGTCTCATCGTCCTCGGTACTGCTACTGCTGAAGCCGGCCTTGTGATTGTTATTTCGTATTTTGGAAGACGAGAAACCGTTTTGCAACGAGACCGGCGTAATTTTAATGGCGGATGGAACAGGATCTTTATTATTATGTGTTTTATTATCTCGATTAGTTTGATCTCCGTGTTCTTCGTAATCATCCTTCTTACTTTGATTTGTACTGTACAGCCTGTTCATGGGAGCTCCCTTGTTGCAGACGTTACTACGATGATCCTCCTTGTAATTTGTACTATGAATCCTTGAGTTTTGATGTGCGCCATTTGTACTAGAATCTAAAGACGACGATTCCGATCGTTCCTCGATCCTTTCTGTCTCCTCTCGAAACTTCGAAAAATCTATCTTTCTTTTGACCTTGACCTCTCTCAAATTACGCGTTGTATTATCAACGGAATTACCAGTCTGAATGTTATTGCAAGATAAATTTAGATTCATACTGTTTAAACGTTGAGAAGAATTTCGCAAGCATTGTTGTTGTTGTTGTTGTTGTTGTTGTTGTTGTTGTTGCTGTTGTTGTTGTTGTTGTTGTTGTTGCTGCTGCTGTTGTTGTTGTTGACAATTATCATCCGTCACCGTACACACCTTCCTTTCTTGTTCTTTTTTAAAGAGTTGACGAAAACGATTGAATTTTTTATTCAATGCCAACGGCAACGACTTGTCGTCTTCGTACGGTACGATTCTCGAATCATGTTCGAGTTTCTCGATCGAATTTGACTGTTCCAATCGAGGATTACTTTCGTTATCGGCTTTCGCATTCAACGTGGCAATATGAGATCTGGTCCCATTGGAAATATCCGACAGACCTTTCCGATCCTTGCTAGTTCGCAATATGGCCCCCAATAATACATCTGCCTTATTCGATACACTTTGTAGACAATCGACTGGATTAGCACTCACACGTTTGTCCGTTACGCAAGATTTATCGCTTTTCGATTCGTCGTTCAAATAATTTCCTAGCTTGTCCTGCCTCTCGTGGGTTGGATTATAAATATTTTTACTCCCATAAACGCGATCTAAGGCGACGCTTTTTTCAGCTAATCGATGCTCGTTTTTCTTGCAATACCTATGATTGCAACCCTCGCATGGTTTAGTCCGTGCATCCACGTGATTGACAACAAGATATTCGTTGGAATCAAAGTTGGTGGGAAACTTAGCCGAAGGTTTTTCGAAGGAGCCATCCTCGATGGATTTCTCGTATCTATCGCGTCTCTTGATGGTTTTCAAAGGAGTCCTCTTACGTCCGGAGGGTGTCCTGGCTCTTAACACGGCCAAAACTTCGTCGAATTCACGTTGGCTAAGTTCCAAGTTGCAGTTTTTAAACTTGACCTCGTTGCCATGCTGATCCTGAGATTTCAAGTTCGTGTCTTTGGCTTTACCATTTTCAACGTAACCGTTGTTAGGGGAAACTCCAAGAACACGACTTGGTACTCTGCTAAACCAATCGAGAATACCACCTTCCTCTCTTACCTTGTCCTTCTCCGATTGTTGTCCTTCCGGGAAAGACAGCTTCGACATCATCTGATTCAAATCTTTGTTAGGTTTCCCGCGACATCTCGGATTCTCATCGTTCCTAAATGTTTCCTTGCAATCGGTGTATCCAAAACCGTTTATCGTGGATTTCGGTCGAGTTTGATGCACCGTACAGGGTAATTCAAAGGTATCGTGTTTAGCTTTGATATATGAGCTCTCGTACGTGGAAGGTCCTGGATTGGATTCGTGGAAAGGGGTAGCTCGTTTGAAGGGATCTATCACAGGTGGTGTAGGCACGGAATACATCCTCGATGATCCATTAAAACGTCCTTCCTTTGGTCCTCGTAAACTTTGAAAGCCGCACTTGCCATTGGCACCGCTATTGTTCCAAGACTCGACGAATGACCACGGTAAGGAAGAATTAAATGGTATGAGGTTCTCGAAGAGACCGTTCTTTTCCATCGATTTACTCTCGGCTGGTGTGCTAGCGCAATTGATGTTCTTACGAAAGCCACCACCGACATTGCCACCGCCACCGCCTCCGCCGCCACCTTCACCACCACCTCCACCACCGCCACCACATCCTTTCTCCGATCGTCGCGTTTTCTCTTCTGCTAACTCGCACGATTTCGCTTCTGCACCGTTCACGGTGTTCTCCAGCGTAAGCTTGTAACGCTTCTCAACGTTACCATCTCGTTCCTCGATACTCAACTGTGTCTTAAAGCAACGCTCGAGATTATCGGAGTTTAGATTATTACGACTCCTCAGCGCGTTCTCCTCGAACCGATTCTGATGATGCCCATTTGAAAACTTTATAGCCGTGGCTCCGCGATTATTCAGCATCTCCGAGGACGACCTAGGATAACTCGAGCTCGAGCTTGTTATCGAACGATCGTTATCCCTTTGCTCTCGTACGCTTGACTCCCTAACGGCCGGCAGTGGCATAGCCTGAAACGTAACGCTGGGACTGACATCCGGTGGACCACAAGGAAGGGATCTACGACGTTTTCTCTCGCCGATAGGCCTGGCGATCGATGGAGAAGGCGGAGAAGCATCTTCTTCCTCGCAACGACAATGATGTTTGCCTGGCTTGTTGCATGGTGTATGCAGTCTATCGTCCAGCAGTACTGTTTAAACAAACGCATAAACACTCGATTATCGTCTCGTTCAACCGAAACGACTTTTGATATTATCCGATCGTCGTTGAGAAAGGAATAGAGAGATAGATGGAGGGAGAGAGAAAGAGAAACAGAGATAGGTAGATACGGGACGATCTATTACGCTTTATCGTTGTATTTATTACTCACCCGGCATAACCAGGCTGTCGGAGTTTTGCGAAGAGTTCGTCGATACCACGGGAATCGTTTTGGTTGGAGTCAGAGCCCTAGCGACACCCTCCTCGTCTTTCTCTTTCGTCGGATGTAACGGGCAGCTAAGTATCGGCACCTCTTCCATCCGTGGCAATGCCCAGACGGTGACCTAAAATTTACAGCACAAATCCTCTTCAGGTCCATTAAATGCACTCACACCGCTCGTACAAGATTGGGTAGCCGGTGACTCATCTGCTGGTTAAAAGTAGGTATAGTTAGTGTCCTCGGGCACTAAAATAGAAGCGAGGAAGGTAGTACGGTTCGTTCACGAGAAACCACCATGCGGATGTACGGGGTGATGCGATATCTTTATCAAGACGGAGCAGGTCCGTTGTCGATGCCGATGTGAAGCATCGATGATCGATTTCCAAAAGGACGAAACGTATTCGATCTCGTTCGTAGACACTAGACGAGGAGACCAAACGCAAAGGTCTTGGTAGCGACGTCAATTCGCATCGAACACCCTGTATATCGTCGATGGTTCAATGGACGCTGGGATCTCGCTCTTTGGATACGCGAGAAATAACAGATTACTTCCGACGCTCTCTCGTGATATATGTATTACGTATGTACATACATAGTCATATGTATAAAACGTAAATACAACATCATACACGAGACGTCTATAAGGATCTCAAATGCAGACGTTGACTCGAATTCTAACGATAAAAGTGTCTTCTTGGAGAAACGATAGATACGTATATTCTAAACAAATCGTGCAAGTCCATATGCACGCATCTGTTCCAGATCGAGGAGATGGACCATATCCGAAGATAATAACACACATTTCGAGCGGCACTAGCGTCTGCTAAAATAACGTCTGTGCTAATCTTTTTCATAAAACTTGAAGAGAGAAAGAGAGAGACAGACAGAAAAGAGGAGAAGCAACAACAGGAAGAAAAGTATTTCACCTTGATGGAACTTCCGTCGCCGTTACCGGCGAGAGGAAAGGTATGTTCGACCGGCGAGTCCCGAAATTTCCTGAGATTATCCTCGTTGTACGGCACGACTCTTGTTGCAACGTAATTCGGTTCTATCCCGTTGCTTCTGGACCACCAGGCGGCAACTTGGCTAAAGTGTAATCTAGAACGGACTGCCTGATAAAGTCCTTGGAAATTCATCGTTTCTGGGCTCCTGCGTAACGGATGGATCATCGTGTTAATTATATCCAAATGAACGATCACCATGTACAATAAGCATAAAAATTAATATATACATACAGACATATTATAGGTATATGAGTGAACTCACTTGCTTGGTACAACGCAGATCGACCAATACTCCAGTAGAAGTTCCGAAGTTTGTTGCCATGGTGAGATGGATAAGGACGGTACAGGACAAATCGGGTGCTTGCTGGTAGCTTTTGCCAAGCCGCACTGACAATTGCTGCAGAGTAGTACTTCGACGCATAGGAACGATCCGATCGCGGTTCGATCGGCGAGTTCTCGAACTAGGACAAGATACCGGTCGCACTGAACCGATAGTAGAAATCACATCGATTAGAGAAAGAGAGAAAAGGGGAGAGAGAGAGAGAGAGAGAGAAAGAGAGACAAAAAGTGAACAAATCAAGAGATAACTTATATGTAACCTTAAATCTATCGACGAGTTCATCGATATCGATATCGGTGGTTAAAAGAGACCAGACTTCGGACCAGATCCCGAAAGTTATCGAATAAAATTTGATCCTTCGGAAGAGCTCCAATTACAACGAACGCTATCGAATTCGATATCCAAAAATTCTTTCGGTTTAGAACTCGAATGCTGGCTTCTCTTAACCAGAAACCACCGTCGTCACCACCGTCATCACCACCACCACGCGATGTCGCGTTCTGCTTTTCCTCGTAAACTGAACTATCGTTCGTTGAAAACCAAGAGATCGGAGACACGCGTGGTCTGACAATGCGAGAGTAATGCGAGTCGTGAATCGTGAGTCATATATATATAAGCGCATGTGTATCTCTGCAAGAAGGTAGAGTGCGATTCATCGTCTCGCGTGACCCGTCCTTTCCTGGAATCGTACTTACGATCGTACAACGTGCAAATGTACAACATCTGTTCTACCACAGAAATGAGAGTGGAATTTGCTTTAATGACCGATCTATTTGAACGATCGTTTTAAGGTTCTTCTTTATTCAAGAAGAAAAAAGAAAAAAGAAAGAAAAAAGAAAGAAAGAAAGAAAGAAAGAAAAGATGTGTACATATGCGCGAAAGTAAATTTCTCTATTATTCATCCGAAACGTTTCCTTTCTCAAACGAAATTATGAGAAAACTCGGTCCCTCGGATTTTTAACGAAGACGTGACTTCACAAAACGACTCACCAAATAATTGTCCTCTTCGCAGACGTGGTTGTTTGGGAAAGGTTGCATGGGCGGCGCACAATGGGGGCCCTCTTTGTAGCCACGCGGAGGACCCTGGATTCTCCCTTCGCACACAAGGACTCCAAGAGCTCGGAACATACTAAGAATACCGCCTCGACTACCAGCCCCATTTGGGCTGGGAGTGCTTCCTGTCACCGCACCTAGGCAGTGCATTCCTGTAACAAAGTAAACAAAAAAAAAAAAAAAAGATTAAAGAAAATAAATAAACAAGTTACGTTAAAATGATCGTACAGGTTTTGCACGCGATATTTAATCTTACGATTCGATCAAATTCCAAACTTCTCGCAAATAAATTTAATTTTTCTTTTCTACAAAATTGTCCTCTTAAACTTTCGCAACGAAAAACTTAATCGTATGTAAATTTATTTTTCAGACATTCCAAATTTTATTTTGTTCAATACGAAGATATACTATAAAATAGTTTTTTAATATTAATTTGTCGATTAATTAGATATGAAATTCATATGCAATTTATTTACGTCTACGTTACATGTTTCTCTTGTGGAGTAAAGTAAAGTCAGGAGGGATTTTAATTTTTGATTAAATGGGTAGCCTCTAGACGGATCTCGCTTATACATATCGACATTTAACTCGCCTGGTATTCTTACGATTTACGGAAAGAGGTAATTTTTTTGTTAAAAAAAAAAAAAAAAAGAAAAAAAAAAGAAAAAAAATATAAACTCATGTAGATTTTCATTGAATTGTTGATTATTACCCGAATAACTTTGAGAAGCCGTGGTTTGAAATTTTAAGCTTCGAGTGGCATGTTTTCTTTTTTTAAAGACATTCTTTCGTTACTTTTTCTTTCATAAACGGAAAGAAATATAATAATAATTTAGACGGAATAACCTTGTAGAAAAATTTCATTTGCTAAAGGACGTATTTGCAGAAAAATTGTTGAATTCGAAATGCAAAACCTGTATGACGAATGTCTACGTATAAACTCGATTCGTTGAAATATCGTAAACGATCCGTCTCGGATTATCAACGCGGAACCTTGGAAAAGATATTTCCCGATCGCACGAGAATCTTTTCTTAGGACGTTACACGGACGTGAAAATATCGGCTAAATTCGTTTTAACAATCGACTGAAGAGAAATTGGCACGATACCAAAGGGCTCTTCGTTGTTCTCGCAAGGTCGGCTATTCGAAGACAAAGAGACAACGATTTCGTCGTTCCTACGTTATATACGTAGATAGGCATATATGTACATATACCAATACGCGATTTAACGAGTTTTTGCGTTATTTCTCTTGGATAAAATATTTAAGTAAATAAATAATTACGTAAAATACGTATATTCGATCGGAAAATAAATAATATTTATATGAATAAAAGAAGTGTGACTTATTATCGAGAATTAACGATTGATTTTTCAGAATAAACGATATATTTTTTTCGAGCGATGAAAGCTAAACGCGATTACGTTCCTATATCCCGCTAAAATTTTTCTAACGAACGTTCATCTACAGTATCGTCTGCACCTTCGAACTTTCCAATCCCATCGAGGAAGCAATTCGACATACAGCTTAACAGGATCGTCGACATTTTTACGATTCTCTCTCCCGAACAAATCGAAATCATCTTCTCTCGTTCATTTTCATTCTCTGTCATGACTTCGATGATATCCGTATAGTTTTATTTCTACTTCTACTACTTTTTCTTCTTTCCTTTCCTTTCCACTTCTTCTTCTTCTTCTTTTTCGTCGTCGTAGTCGTTGTCGTCGTCGTCGATCGTTGAGAAATGAATTTACAAATGTATGTCATTCGTGAGAGTAAATCGTGTTGGACGTCGAACAAGCATTACTAATAACTTTGTTCCTTCCCATATAGGTGAATCAAAGCATCGAACCGGATCACAGACTCTTTAGCTTTTCTCTTCTTCACACTGACAAGACTCGATGAACGAGAAAAGAAAGTCGAAGAAAAGATAAGTCTCTCTGTTCGAAGTATACATCAATCGGATTCAGATCAATTTTGAGAAACCGTTGAACGACAGAAACGATACGAACTGAATGGAAACAAAAGTTTTACTTTTATATATAAAATGTACATATAAAAATGTACGTAAGTATATATAAATACTCGTGTACGTGGTATTATCTCAATGTGGTTTTTACATTGAAATAAAAATCGAGGTCAACAAGGTGCGAGAACGCGTTCGTAGACCAATTACATGCAACGTATGTACTCTTTTGTATCTCTCTCTTTCTCTCTCTCTCTTTCTCTTTTTCTCTCACAAGCCGTAGTCGACTTTTGTTAGGGCGAGAGAAAAGAAAAGCGTAAAATACGGAAGAGGAAGAGGAAGAAGAAGAAAAAGATGAAGAAGACGGACGGAACAACTTTGGATGCTGGGCTCGTTAGCAAAGTCAATGACCGAGAAAACCCGCCGACTTATCTGTCTATTCTTTCTTTATCGCAAGAACGAACACACTTTCACGACAAATGTTGATGATCGGCAAATGTTCTTTCTAAAAATATCTTCTCGGCTGTAATCAATGATCGTAAAATATTTCTTCCTTCAAAAACGAACTTCAAAATAATTATTGTTGCTTTCCAATACGATTATCGAATACCAAGAAGTGGATTAAATTCGATTTGGAAGCACACGTTAGAGAATAGACAGAAAAAAGGAAAGAAAAAAAAATAGAAAATAAGAATAAATAGAAAAAAGATTACATTGACAGGTGTCGCATGAAAAAACGATTACTTTAATATTCCGCAACGCAATGATCCTTTTTTTCTTTTATTCGATGATATACGCAATTCACTGAATGGTCGATCACGAATCTCTGCTATCAATACTTTCATATTACACACATCTCCGTATGTCAATTTTCGTCACTTGGAAGTAACTCGAGCATATAATACAAAAAAATAAATAAAAACTAAAAAATACAAAAATAAACAAGAACGAGGAACAAAGGCACTCTATATATAAATATATATATATATATATAAAATAAATAAAAACTAACGAACAAATAAATAAATAAATTAACGATCAAGTTTCCTTCGTCAATTTTTCCCTCGACATGACGATGCATATGAATTTTTTTCTTGAAACAAAGAGAAAGAAAAAGAGAGATAGAGAGACAGAGAGAGACAGAGAGAGACAGAGAGAGAGATTAGAACGGTGTCTACTTTAGGTTGTTAGGCGATTAGGCGAAGAGAGACTTTCCGCGCAACGACGCGGAGAAAAGCCGGCCGATGTTCCGGCTCGCGCGAACTCAACGAGGAATTTGAATAAAGAACGACGCGGCGTAAGGTTCTTATACGGTCCGTGGCGCACAAGGGAAGCCGGAGGAGGGTGGTCGGAGGGTGACCGGAGGGAGGGTGGTACACTGTCTCTCTCTCTCTCTCTCTCTCTCTCTGTCTCTGGCTCTGGCTCTGTCTCTCTGTATCTTTCTGTCTCTTTCTCTCCTGTTAGGTATCCCTCGACGTGCACGAGGGTGATCGTACGTGCGTGTCATGCGCAAAACTTTGAATCCTCTCTTCGATATATCCCTCGGGAGCTCTCTTCGGATCGTAGAGAGGAACGACCGAAACGAATAATTAACGCATAGAGGCGATAATTGAATGACACGAAGCAACAACGATCGATCACGAGTGGACAATGTTTTGTGGGTTTGTTCAGAGAGAAAAAAAAAATATTTATGACGATGATGATGATAATAATAAAAAAAAAAAAAAGACAAAAGGAAAGGAAAGAAAAAATCATTCTCTTTAAATTTCATGAAAAAATTAAATCGATTGAATTTTATAAATCGTATATCTTTTATAATATATTTATATATTTAAGTAATATATTTATAGCGGTATTGTCTCATTGAAAAAATTTACATTCTAAACAATATTTTATTATGAATTAATTTTTCATATGTATTGACACACACACACACACACACACAGAGAGAGAGAGAGAGGCACATCAAATGCAAGTAAGATTGTAGTAAAAAAATTGAGCTTTAACTATTGAGTGTTTATAGAAAAATATTATGGACCTTCACGCATGCACTATCACGGATATTTAACGTGAGCTAGCTACGTCCTAGAGTATTTACAACGTTATATATAATATATATATATATATATATATATATATACATACATATATATGTATATATATATATGTATACAACTACGTATATAGACGCAAAATACACACGTATACGGTCAAAGGAGGAGACTCGGATGTACGAGGTGATTGCACTCGAGTGCCGTGCTTCGAGCTTCGACGCCGACAAAAGCCGAGAAAGCTTCTTTCTCGCACGGAAAGTAGCCAAGAGAGAGCCAGCTGACTTCGTATAGGGAGAGAGAAGGTGCTCCGCTTCGTTGCGAGAGGTTGACGAGGGTAAAGGAAGAGAAGGAGGAGGAGAAGGAGCAGGAGGAGGTGAAGGAAAAGAAAGAGAGAGAAAGAGAAAGAGAATCTAACGTTCCTATCGAAACAACGAAGATGTGCAACGCATCATCAACGAGTTGGTTCAACTGAGGAGAACAACACGTACATACGTTCGAGCAATTTCACTACTTCTTCTCATATTAATCAATGAACGAAGTCGAAGTAAGAGAAAGAGAGAGAGAGAGAGAGAGAGAGAAAGAGAGATAGAGAAAAAAGAAAGAGATGATCTCGTACGACTTCTTCCGATAACTCGGCGACTGTCTCGTTCTTTCTCCTTCCCCGCAAAACTTCTTCACTGTTATCGATTCGAAGAAGACTTGGGGGAGAGTTCTTTAAGATTTGAGGTCATGGTTATCCAAAAAGAGCAAACGATTGTGTACGTTCTAAAACGAAGATCTTCGTTCCTAGTATTATAATAATAAAATACGACGCGAGAAAGAGAGAGAGAGAGAGAGACAGAGAGAGAAAGAAATAGATGATTTCTCGAACATCGATACAGAATAAGTGAAAGTAAATCCTTTTTCTTTGACTTTCTTTTGAGAATTATCAAATTTTTTGTTTGTTTGTTTTCTTGTTTTTTTTTTTTTATATATTTTTTTGTTTTCGTCGAAATCTAAAATTCTACTTCCTCTCTCTCTCTTTCTGTCTGTTTTATCGTGCAAAAATATATAAGTTCTTTGGAATATCTCCTTCTGGTAGTCTCTTCGATCGAGGTATTAATAACACTGGATGGTCATGGCCGGCTGCTTAACGATCGCTAAATTATTCTAAGGAAAAAAAAATATTGTGGCTGAATGGCGCCATTTATATTGGTGTATACACGTACACACGCATATATATATATATATATATATATATATATAGCGTACGAATATATTTTTGAACTAATCTTTCTCCTGATTTTTTATGATATAAACATACAGAAAGAGAGAGAGAGGGGGGGAGGGGAGGAAGGATTAAAATATAGAAATCTGAGAAATAAATATGAAGATTTCGAAGAGATTTCGAGATACGGACTCAATCGATTAGTAATCAAAAATTATCAATCACGATAATCGACAGCCATTAATAAAAAAAAAAAAGAACAAGAAAGGAACAAAATTATATCGTTCAATTTTAATGAGTTTGCAGAAAACGTGATAAGAAAATTAGAAAAATATTTTACAAGGAAAATGATCGATCGATCGATCGATCGATCGATCGAGAGAGGACAATGGGACTAAATGGGAAAAGGAAAGAAAAAAAAAGGACAGGTAGACGTAGGGACACAGAGAGCGAGAGAGAGAGAGAGAGAGAGAGAGAGAGAGAGAGAGAGAGAGAGAGAGAGGTCAATAACCCGGAAAGGAGGAGAGGACCGGCTCGATGATTTTCGTCCTTTTTGTCAAGAAGTGTAGTCTCGCGAGAACTCCAACGAGGCCAGACGACTTTGTAACGAGAAGAAGGTGCAGGATGACCGACCGGTCTCTGCCTGAAAACTCCACCTACATGTTTCTTCGAGAAAAAAAGGAAGAGAAAGAAAGAGAGAGAGAGAGAGAGAGGAGAGAGAGAGAGAAGAGAGAGAGAGAGAGAGAGAAAGAGAGAGAGAGAAGAAGGAAAGAGAACGAAAGAAAACGAAGGAAGAAAAGCAACAACAATAAAAAAGAAAAAGAAGAAGAAGAAGTAGAAGAAGAAGGAAAATAAGATCGGCTAATGGCAGGGTAATTGAAAGCAGAAGCGTCTTTCTTAATACCGTTTCATCGTAACACGAAAGGGTCTCGTTATTCGAACGACTCTACAGTTAGACCAACTTCTATTCCTTCTAATGAAGAAGTCGAATCGTGTCGAAAGAAGGCAGGAAGGAAGGAAGGAAGGAAGGAAGGAAGGAAGGAAGGAAGGAAGGATTGTACGAGTAGAAAGGAATAAGAGGGAGAAATAAAAAAGAAGGGAAAAAAAGAGGAAAAGAGGTCTTGGAAGACACAAAGGAACGGCCTCGCGAGTTCTCCTAGTCGTTTCTGCGAATCGAAAGCAGAGGACAAAGGAACCGACGTGTTCTCTTTATCTCACTCTTTCTTTCTATCTATCTGTTTATATATATGTGTATATATATATCTTTCTCTCTCTCTCTCTCTCTCTCTCTCTCTCTCTCTCTCTCTCTCTCTCTCTCTGTCTTTTTCACTTGCTTCTGCAGCAAGTGGCTCGTTTTTCCGATGCCATCAAAACTCGAGGGAGGAGACGATCTCATTGCTTCTCCTTTTACTGATCTTCGAGCTTGCCAAAAGCATGACACATTTTACCAAGCAATCTCTTTCTCCAACTCCTCCTCCTCCTCCTCCTCCTCCTCCTCCTCTTCCTTCTACTTTTCTTCTTCTTCTTTACTTTATTGCTAAACTTTCGTCATTAATTCTGTTTTTATTTTTTTTTTATTTTCTTTTGCTGGTTTTTTTTTTTTTTATTCATCTTTATTTCACTTTCTTTCCGAAATAAGAAAAGAACGGTGAAATCGACGGTAAGGTTCTTGAACGATGAAAGCGTCTGTCTCCTTTTGTTTTATACTCTCTCTTATATATTGGTCTCTCTCTTTCTCTCTCTCTCTCTTTTTCTTTCGTATACGTGTGTGCGTTTGTGTATGTACGTATTATGAATATGCGGAGGATCGAGAGATCATAATAAAAAATAGGAACGATAACAACGAGGGCACAAGTGAGAGATGATAAAACTCGTCCGATCAAACTCTCCATGATTTCAATATTTTCCGCATCGATTCTGGATGCATTGACTAATCTAAACTTTTTTATATTCTAAACTTTTTTTTTCTTTTTTCTTTTTATGTAACGCTTCAACGAAATTGTTAATAGAAAACCGTTTTAAGC
Organism: Vespula pensylvanica; assembly: GCF_014466175.1. Taxonomy (NCBI): domain Eukaryota; kingdom Metazoa; phylum Arthropoda; class Insecta; order Hymenoptera; family Vespidae; genus Vespula; species Vespula pensylvanica. The sequence continues at coordinate 17,200,457 of NC_057685.1, forward strand.
GAACTTTCGATCGATTTTTGTACTTGTAAAGGGAGTAAATAAAAAAGAAGAGGAAGAGCAAGAAAAAATGAAAACATGAAAAAGAAAAAGAGTCAAAAGAATAGACTTTTGATCTTTTTTTTTTTTACGATTAGAATGGTTAGACGGAGTTCTCATAGAGCATAGCATATACTCGGTATTCTAGCCAACTTTCCCTAATCGGTAATCGCACTCGATGAAGGAAATCATCGATCGATCGATCGATCGATCGATCGATCGATCGGTACTGCACTTCATTGAAATCATTCGCGTCGAATCATTGGATTTTCCGTTAGTCGTGCTCCGTTACTCGTTACATAGGGATATCTCGATAAAAAAACATTTATCCAGTGTATACGTAGAAACGTTGACTCATTGCAATTATAAATTTATAAACGCGAGTTTCATTTTCTATATCAAATGACAAGGATTACGGACACGAGAGAGAACAAAAAAACAAAAAAGAAGTATACTTTTAGTAGTCCGTTTCGTTACGATAATCCATCCGGTATATATTTCTTTAATTAAGGACAATTCTCTATTTGCAATTAGCGATACTTTGAAGCGAGAATGTGATCCACTTATTATATAAATAAGTATTAAAATACACGGAAGTGATCCCTAACGCATGCAACTAACGAACAGAGTCTATTTCATTTTATAGATATATGTTCCTATCTATGTGTATATATATATATTACATATACATATATATACACACACATATATGTATATATATATATATGTATATATACACACATCTGTCGTTGAAAATCGTTTCAAATAACGATCAATTATCTTGGCACGAATCAGTCTTGTATTGTCGCGAGATAATTTGTATTTCTCGTTCGGTGAGAGAACCGTAAGATCATTCGTCTAATCACAAAGAACGGTTACATTTGCCAAGAATGATTTATATTTATCTTCGCGGTATAATCTTTTATTATTACAGAGGAAAGATGAAATACGAGAGGAAAAAAAAATAAATAAATACATAAAGAAGAAAAAAAAAATTAAAAACTATCTGCAACGACGAAATTGTAGAGGAAGTTTTGAAAAGGCGATAATAATAAAACGGAGAACGTTGATAAATTTTAATCTCGTTTCAAGATTAAAATACGGTGAAATCGTACGACGTTTAAAGGTCGTAAATAAATTATTCATAAAATTCTTGTAATCTTGTAATTAATGAAATATAGTAATGAATTTTTTTACACGAGATATCAAAAAGAAATTTTGCAACAAAATTTTCACAATGACTACGCACACACACACACACACACACATACATATACACACAGAGATGCATAGAATGAAATACTAACGAATCAAAGTCAAACGATAAAACTAGAAATGGTAACCACTATCAGAAAGAACCGCTCATATAAATCCTTCGGCGCTACGCTTGGTTGGGCTCTCGAAAGAGATCTAAAAGGAACTCGAAACGGCGATTTCCCTATTTCCGTATTCAAGAGGCTTTAGAAGCCGTATCGCATTTAAATGGAGATCTCGATGCTTTCGACCTAACATTGCGTACTTCCGTTTCACACATTTTTTTCTTTTTCTTTGTTTTTTTTTTTTTCATTTATATCAAACTCAAATTTCCTCGTGAATGCCTATATATATATATATATATATATATATATATATATATATATATATATATTCGAGAAAGAAGAAGAACAGGAAGATGGACTCTTGGGATTAAATATTAAAACAAATCCTTTTTCAAACTAGCCATAAGTATCGATTTCACGAGTGAAAGTAAGAAAAGAAGAAAAAAAAACAAAATGAAGAATCTTCCGTTCCAATCGTATGAATAATAATTTCGATAATTAAAAAAGTAAGAAAGAGAAAAAAAAACAAATAAAAAAAATAAATACATAAAAATAAAGGAAATAAAAAAGAAAGAAAATTGTAAGTAAAACAATATATATATATATATATATATATATATATATATATATTTATGAAATCAATTATTCGACAATAAAGAAAAAATTTCATCGACATCATTTTACATGCATACATATATATTTTTATATACACACATATATATATATACACACATATATGTATAATAAATCCCTAATATATATCCTCGGTGATATTGAAGATCGATGGAAAAATAAACGTCACCCTTTAAGAGGAGAACGACACCACCGGCAAGTTTTCAATCTCCTCGAGCGTTATCGTCCTTTGCCGGAGGTTTTTGTCCTTCCCCAGGCTTCCCTTCCCTTTTCGTCCTTCGACACGGAGCATCGTACCGCTTTTCACGTCTAGACGCTGCGTTCCCTCTCTCATTTCGTCGGATTGCCGGGAGGTCGAGAAACCTGGATCGTCTTGGCTCGGCAAAAAATGAAAGACTCGAGAAGTAGCAGAGCCAGGAGTAGTAGCAGCAACAGCAGCTTCTTCGAACGATAGAAGATATATATATATATATATATATATATATATATATATATCGTCGAGAGCCTTTGAAATTTCGACGAAATACTTCGATATCGTTGGAATGGTCGATGAACACGATGAATTTGAGTTACTTTACTTTGGAAACTAGACACCGAAGAAGAAGAAAAAGGAGAAAATAAAGACGAAGAGGAAGAAGAACTTGGTTACTTTCGAAACATTATTAAACTGCCTTTTTCTTTGTGCCATGCTCGAAAGCTTACGAAAAGCAAGTCGATCAGAAGCACCTATCGATCGCGTTGTTCCAGCTTGTGCTTCCGTTCTCGATATGCTTTATTCTGGATATGCTACCTAGGCGTTCTGCCTTGACGGTCACTTAGGCGAAGTGCAAAGTCCGCTATTCTTTCTTTTTCATTTGCCTTTTTTATTTATTTTTTCCTTTTAATTATTATTTCTTTTTTCTTTGTTTGTGTTTCTTTTTTTTTCATACGATAAGACAAAGCCACATATTACGTGGATAACACTTACACTCGTATCTCTCTCTCTTTTTTTTTCACTCACTCACTCACTCACTCACTCACTCACTCGCTCGCTCACTCACTCGTTCATTTGACGATTATGAGAGATTCCATATTTCTTACAGCTTCGTGATAATTACCGAGGCAAGTAGAAAAAGAAAGAGAGTTTTAATGAGCCGAGACGAGGAACAAAGCAACGACGATATTACTTTCTCCGGATGAAATAACCCTTATTTTCCAATTACGTTTGATTGATCTCAAAAGAGCGATGCGAAGTCTACAAAGAGAAAGAGAGAGAGAGAGAGAGAGATTGATTTCTCTAAATGACGTTGTCTAGAAGACAGACTGATAAATACGAAGGGACACGCCTTATCCTGTTCTCGATAAGGATTGAACGAATAAGCGAGCAATCAGATACGAACCGTAGAGGTAACTTTAAAAGAAGGTGCTTCAAGATAATTTTTATATTATCCTTTAGATCCACCAAGATTTATCATCTCTGTTCGATTTCATTCTCATAAAACGAAGAATAGATACGATAGTAAAGAAGTTAAGTTCGAATCGAACGAGCTAGAAGGAGAGAAGAGATAAATACGTACGTACGTACACACACTCACCCACGCACGCATACACATACATATCACACGTATAACAACGTTTGGTCTTACTCTTCCGAATCGACGTTTTGTCCGTGGGTTTCCATTCGATGAATCTCATGGATCGTATAACTCGAGAGCCAGGGCCCTATACAACACAGCTGTTACTACTAACCGTTCAGGAAACTTGTAACTTGCTGCACCGGCGGCCAAGCCTGCACCTTGTTTTCTTTCGTCACGTGTTCGAGAGAAGCGAGGTGCCGTATACGAGCCGTCCTGCCGACGTGACACAACAACAACAAATTTAAAGGGACCCACCAAAATCCTAATAGGGTTACCCTCGACCAGTCCCAACGCTATATTAAAACATTCTATAACGATTTTCTTACCGTCTCCATTGTCAATATACGATATTTATTCTTCAACATCTGTCAGAAGTATGGGTACGGAGTCAATGACATATCTATGTAATTCTATATATATATATATATATATATATATATATATATATATATACACATCGTATATTTGTTTCTCGATTAGAATACCTCGAAATGCTAAGAAGATTTCACCGTTATCGGTTAAGTAACTCTTTCGTACGATAGATAAGATTGAAAGGTTTGTATTATTTTGACAGAGATATTTTGACTGCGCAGTTTTTAAAACGACATCTTCCGCGTCGAGATAACAGAGCTTTCTAACGTTTATTTCTATAATATATATATATATATATATATATATATATATATATATATATATGCAGGAAGGAGAGAAGAGTTTTACGGCTCGTTATCGTGGATCGCTCGATAAACGATGTGTCCGGGATCGTATGAAAGAGAACGAGAGAACGAGACGGATAGATAGATAGATAGATAGATAGATAGATAGATAGATAGATACATAGATATATAGATAGATAGATAGATAGAGAAAGAGGAGAGAGAAAATGAAAAACGCGAGAAGACGAGACTCCCTGTTAGGATCTCCTCAACGCTTAATATTTTCCCGCTGCGTTGGAGCAACCGGTAGCCTTAATGGATCCCTCTTCTCTCTCGCTCTGTGGCCCACATTGTGAGAGAGCGACGTGTGGGTTTCGAGATCCCGCGTTGTTATATCGTCCAACCGAAAAACATCGTGCATTGGAGTTTAACACACCAGGTCCATTATAGTGATTCCAAAGGGATTTCAGATTTTGCGAGAGTTGATACTCCAACTCGATTTACATATAAGTATACATACATACATACATACATACATACATACATACATACATACATACATACATACATACATACATACATACATGTGTATATATATATATATATACATATATGGCTGAACATATTCCATGCAAAATAGGTTGGAGTCGCATTGCATTGAAAAGAGAAAAGCATAGGAAAAAGTATTTTCCAGTCTGCGTGACTCCATTCGACAATCGTAGTAGAGTTTGTCTCGGTGTTTCTCCAAGTTATTATTGGCGAGCACGCACGCACTCTCCTTTCTCTTCACTTCACTTCTCTTCTCTTTCCTTTTTATTCTTCTTTCTCTTCTTCTTCTTCTTCTTTTCATCATTGCCGTTAAAGCGTAACCACCGATGCTACGACGACGTTTAAGCATGGCGAGAAAAGAGGAGTTATGTGATCTTAATCGTAAGATTTAGATTATTACAGGAAACACAGAACGAGTCGGTCGATAGTTGCTTTGTACTATTGCGATCGTAAACAAGATCTTCGAGCGAAAGAAAGACAGACAGACGGAGACAGAGAAAGAGAGAAAGAGAGAACTAGAGAAGGTGCAACGCACTAAGAAAAGCTTTTCAAGAAGTACGAAAGTAGATCGAGCATGATGGTTTACAAAGAAAGGGGCTTCTTTTTCTTTCGCCTCGAGGATTAATCGATTGTGGATTACTAGAGTTCGAGTTCTATCTTTCTTTCTTTCTTTCTTTCTCTTTCTCTTTCCCTTTAAATCGTACTCTCTTCGACATTTATTTCTTCACTATATACGTTGAAAAGTTTCACGAAAAGAACTAGAAAAGGAAGAAAGAATAAAAGAAGAAAACTTGTGAATTTTCCGAAACGATCGCACAAGCGGAAGTGTGTAACGTATGTGTTTTCTCGATGGTGAAGGGCTAAGCTTCGTGTATTTGTCGGCTCGAAACACATACACGCATACACATATACACGCGCTCGGCATCATCATCATCATCATCGCCAGAAAACGAGCTTCTATTTCCAGAGTCGCGATAGACGTTGTTAGACGTAAGCACGTACGACGGAACGAGGTCGAGAAACGATTTTCTCTTAAAATTAATCGTTTGAAATTCTTAACTGTTACGAGAAGTTTATCAATTTTTATATCGTCCGTTTGTTGTTAATAAAATCTAAATAATATATAAAAGAAAGAGAAAGAGAGAGAGAGAGAGAGAGAGAGAGAGAGACGGGGGAGGGGTAAACTAGCTGTGACGTAATACCTAACGGTGAGAGTAGATGTTTAAAGAGACTACTAGTTTTCGTTCATAACACTTTTCTTTCCGTACTTGACGTTTTAACAAAGACTCATCCTCGTGTTTTATCGTTTCGATTAGTTCTACTTGTTTTTTTCGATGTTTTTAAAGATAAAAATTTTGAAAAACATTTTAAAATATGAAATGGAAATTAGGGATAATTAATGTATACTCGGAGTATAGAAAACCTATAATGTTTTTTCTATGTTAATATTAATACCATCCACAAAAATGGAGAAATTTTCAAAGGGAGGAAAGGGACGTGGAAAAAGGTATAAAACGAAAAAAGCTCTCATTGTGTTCGAAGAAAACCACCTCATAAAAACGTGTTAAAAAGGATTTAAAGCACGAGACACGGATGCGGCTTAAAATTGATTTATTATGGGGAAATTGGTGGGATTAAAAATTCCGTGAAGTATCGAAAAATAAAAACGAGAGAAACTTAAGACCGAACGATAATAATAACTTGAGAATAAAGTAAGGGTTTCGATAATAGATAAGAGACATTAAGGTCGACTCACACATATTTCATATTGAACAAACAGTTCAATACCATCGTCGTATTTCAATCATCGATCCGTCGTGTTTCCACCGTGTCCGTTAGTAACAACGTTTTTTTACTTTTTTAATTTTTCTTTCTTTCTTTTTTTTTTTGAACTGACACAAAAATTAAATTTTGATAACGTCTTTCATCTTCAAACAAAGAAGAAATTTTCGATCTGTTAAGTTATTCACATGCTTCCTAAATATCCATAGTAATAGAATCTATATCTGACTGGTAGTAATATATTCAACTGATACGTGTGAATGACTGAAATTGAACTGTTTAGTACAGTGACGGAACATTGACGGAACGGAGATTGAACTGAGTATGAACTGAAATTCATGTGAATCGAGCTTTAGATAGTAACGGTTCGTGAAACGACCAATTTCATCGGGGAAACTTTGGGATAATATCGACTCGGGTTCGGTTCGAAGAACAATAGACTTTCGATAGCGAAGTCTGTTAAAATTATGCTACAATTATCGAGTACTTTATTCCCTATTTATTCACATTTAGTATTTTACAAAAAATAATGAAAAGAAAAATATATATATATATATAAAAGAATAAAAATGAAATAAAATAAAAACATTTATTCTCTTTCGGTACCTTACGAAAAGTAAGAAAAGAAAAAAATAAATGAAGAAACAAATAAAAAAACAAAAACAAAAAAAAAGAAGAAGAAGAAAATTAACTACGAAAGAAGAGGAAAAAGTAGAGGTAGAAGAGAAGTGTGTATAAATGATTCAAAAATATCACTTTGAGCAATAGCAAAGTAATAAGAGAGCTTTCAATGGGTTCGTTTTACGACGCGTTTTGTGTTCGACGAAGCCCATCGTATTTGTCGCTCGAAGCGTGAATGTTCAGATCAAAGGGCCCAACGCAAAATGGACGGGACGACGAAGGGCAGACGAAGAAGAAGAAGAAGAAGAGAAGAGAAGAGAAGAGAAGGGTTCTGCTTGCAGTTCTTGCGACGTCAACGGGAAGACAACGGTGGTGGGGTGTTTTCTGTAGACGTAGTAAACGTTGCGTAGAACTACGAATAACAGTCGAATATATATGTATATACATACATACATACGTATATATATGTATGTATATATACACATATTATAGATAGGATAAAATGGTATGCGTTATGCGAATAGAATGGTCGGAATCAGACAAAAAGTGGTCAAACGAATAGAGTGCTATATTATGACGATATTACAAGCTGCCGACGCGCAACATACAGATGATAGCGCAACCCGTGTAATAAAACAACAATAATAATAATAATAATAATAATAATAATAATAATAATAATAATAATAATAATATTCAGAGACAACGATATCCAAGTGCTTATTATTTTTTTTCTTCTTTTTTCTTCATTCATTTGAAGTTCTCGTGCTATCAGATTAGTTTTGATTATTGACGAGCATTTAATCCAATATTTTTTTTTCACGATCAGTGTTGTCTCTCGTACAATGTATAACGTTATAACAAAGAGATATGAGGAATATATGAAGCGAGGGTGGACAAGAGAAAGAAAGAGGGAGAGAAAGAGAGAAAGAGAGAGAGAGAGAGAGAGAGAGAGAGAGAGAGAGAAAGAGAGAGAGAGATACATGTATAGCAACGACGAGCATAAAGGCCAGTTCACCGTTCTCGCTTCGTTGCATCGCCCTCTTCCACGCATAAACAAAAGATCCTTCTTTTTGATGCTTCGATTCAAGACTTTACCTCCTATCCTTTTAGTACCTTTTTCGTATAAAAATATATCGAGTTCGCTCTTTGTTATTTCGTAGTTCGAACATTGTCTCATTTGATATGGTATTATATAAGTGACCTTCGTTGGGAATTTTGTTACATATAACACGTATGAATCTTACTGACTTTGAAAAAATATAACAGCTATGTAACGGTAAATGGTATGGTAACACCGAGTATTATGTTTCATAGTACTCGAAGTAATTATAGAAAAGCTGAAAAAGTGATAGAAACAATAAATAAGTTATACGTACTTATAAAAAAAATAGTATTACTACTTGTTAAAAGCAAAAAGAAAAAGAAATGAAAAGTATAATGTTTTAAAGTGCTCGACAAAATAAACGCTGCAAGAATAATAAGGAGAGTAAATGGGTAATACATATTTAAAATAAAAGAGTATTAATTGCTGGAACGTAAAAAGAAGAAGAAAAAAAAAAAAAGAAAAAAGAAAACAAAGTAAACAGAGAAAAGGATGTACTTATAAATAAAAAATGACAGGGTATTACATTTATAAAGCACTCTAAATAATTATAGAAGAATAAATATTGAATGATAATAATAACAAGAGTGAATAAGTAAATCGTGCTTAAAATAAAAATGTATTACTTGTTGTAGAACAACGAACAAAAAAGAAAAAAAAAAAAAAAGAAAGAAAGAAAGAAAAAAAGAAAAAAGATCATTGCGCAAAAAAGTCAAAGATTATGTTTAATCTTACAAGACATAAATCCTACGGAAGAAGAAAAGAAGTGAAGGGTTTTTGCTGGGATGCAACTTCGAAAGAAAAGAAAGAAAAAAAAAAACAGAAAAACAGAAAAACAGAAAAAAAAGAAAGAAAAACTAAACATAATGATTTCTGTCGATTCGAAGACAAAGAAGTTCCGCGCCTGATTCTTTTGGCGCGTGCAACGCGTGGGTGCATGCACGCACGTTCCCGATGCGCTCTCTTTCTTTCTTCTCTCTCTCTCTCTCTCTCTCTCACTCTTTCTCAAGGATACAAAGAATGAGGGGAGTGAAGAGTAGAGAAAAAGTGGAGGATAGAATAGGCGAGGTGAAAGAGTGACTCCTTCGGACTCGAGATATCGTGTCAAGGCTAATGTTTATTGATCGAGCGCTGGTGTTCCGTACGCGTCCGCTTATCGACTGAGCCCGCACCACACGCGTTACCTCTCTTATCCTCTCCCTCAACCCTCTCCTCACCTACCGCCCACCCAACCATCTATTGCACATTGTCAGTCTCTTTCTTTTTTCACATGCAATCGACTCCATTGTCATTATTAGAAATGTCATTAACGTAACACACGTTTCGTTGTTTGCTTTTTTTTTTCTTTGTAATTTTTCTCTTTTTCCCCTTATCACTTCATCGTTCTTGCTCTTTATGCTTTATTTACATTATTTATATTGTATATTGTATGTACGTGTGTACATGTTCGCGTATACATATATATTTAGTTTAATTTATTCCTTTTCTAAACGTTTGCTACGTTTGCGATATCGTATCCAATTGACTCTTTGTTTTTAATGTTTTCTTTTTTGTTCTCTTTTTTTTTTTTCTACCATCCCTTTATGTTCTTACACTGCATTTTTTATTTATATTACATATTTTATATGTACATGGGTATATATGTATATATATATATATATACAGACACACTCATTTTTCTTTTTATAATTTATTTTTGACGTTTCCACGGCTTTTGTAAACGACTCTTTGTTAGGCGCAACATTTCCCGGAAATTATTTCGAGCAGAAGTCAACGAACGTACGAAAGCCACAGAGCACGCGAATAACCCGCAGTGTGTCGGTCTATTTATTTAACAAGCGCGAATGTTACTCCGCAGAGACGAGTTAGCGTCTCGTATATTTTCCTCCTTCTCGAGAATAGAAAGAGGGGGAAGGAAGGTGCAGAGAGATCCGTTGATTCGCGGCCAAGGGTTCGATGCGAACACAATGACGACGAATAAAAATGAATCAGCCGAAGATGTGATTCGAAATGACGAAAGTACGTCGATCGATTTTTAAAAAACACGGATAGATAGATTCTTCGTCTCAAAAAAAGAAAAGAAAGAAGAAAAAAAGTAACCTCTTATGGCCTAATTCGCTTTGCAAATCTACGGAAATCGATCATGCGTCTCTCGTGCAAACATGACCCACATTGTTCAAAAGGATTTAAACGAATCCGATTATTATTTGTTCCTTTTCTATGTCCTCGATATCGGTGCTTCAAGCCTTAAAAGTAAAAAAAAAAAAAAAAAAAAAAAAAATTAAAAGAAAAATAAATTAAAAAAAAAAAAAAGAATAATTATTACAAAAGAAAAAGAAAGAAAAAAAGAAAGAAAAGAATAAGAAGAAAATAAATCTATACGTATCTATACATATATACAACGTGAAGAGCAAAATGTATGATAAAGAAAAATAAAACGAAAATCGGGGCGTATGTTTCGCAAAGATACGTTCCTGGGAATGGCTCTGGGGGCTCGTATCGCAAGCCGACGACGAGGTCAGCTGAGCGGAGCGAAGTGCCGAGCCTTCTCAGCTGGGCGCAAAGATGGCGACCAGTCGCGAACAGCTGATCGAGGGGACGCGCAAGCGCTCTCGTCAGCCGAGCCGCCTCGGTTCAGTTGTCAGCATCAGACGGAATCGCATCGGCGCTCGGTGCGCATATAGTTGAAGTAGTACATATATATGTATGTCGCTGCGATTCACCTTCGATCATAATTTCTACGTATTTGTTTATTTCGTTAAAATTAATTAATATTGAAATCCATCGTAAACTTATCGGACATTGCTATTCTTCTTCTCTTTTTCTTTTTCTCTTTCTCTCTCTCTCTCTCTCTCTCTCTCTCTCTTTTTCCTTCTCTTATTTTTACTCTTGCTTACTTTTAGGACAACTAAAATGGGCCGAGTGGATACAGAGAAGCGTCTTCGAAGCGCGCTATGTGCTATCGAGGTAGTTCTCTCTCTGTCTCTCTGTCTCTCTCTCTCTTTTGCCTCTACTCTACCTCGACAATGTACTTTCACCGTTCTCGACGACGACGAGACGGACGCAGTAGGGTCGACCCTCTTGACACCGTTAAAGGAAATACATGCTCGAATACTCGAATCGAGGCGCGGTTGGTAACAAGTGGATAAGAGAGACTAATAATATACCACACGAGTGTCGAGTCGTGTAAAACACTGGTTTACATTACATATGAACGGATCTTCCTTTTTCAAATCAGAAAGAGGCTTCGTATATTGCTACTCCTCGAATGCGTCATTCGATATATGTTACATATGACTGATGACGTAACGTAATAATCCTGGAAGATTACGGAATTCAATATATGTATTTCATTTGATATCAACCATCGAGTGACTATTAAGATAATTACTACGACATGTTTCGTATATTCTTTTTTCTTCTCTTTTCCCTCTCCCCACTCCTTTTTTCTATTTGTATGAAATTGATTAGAACATAGTATAATGAAAATCATTCGTGAGCTTATCACTTCTTATCAGGTTATGATAGTTAACGTTGAAAATTATTCCATATCGACCTCGATTTGTTACCACAAGTGGAAGTATAATACCGCTTTTACTTCTCTTTGGACTGTGAGTCTTCGTCGTTAAATTGAAAGATAAAGAAAAAAAAACAAGAAGAGAGAAGAAAAAAAATAGGATGAGAAATGCATAGGATCTAGAAGAGGACTTTAGAGGGGTAATGACGAAAGAGCTACTCGACGTTCACCGTCGTCCCACTTTGTGGGATTTTAAAACAAACACGTTCGTCGTATCTACACGAACCTTTCGTTAACTTTGTACCTTCGTTAACGTTTTCTTCTTACTGTCTTCTTCGATTGACCGTTCACACACACACACACACACACATTTTTCTAGTCCTTTGTAAATTCTTACGCTTCTCTTTAGCTCTGCGTGTGATGATCGGTCTTCCTTGAATCCGTGTCATTTTCATTACGTACTATATTGAAAAAGTTATCGTCTCTCCGAGATAGATGGTTATTTTTGTCTCGTTATATCAATCGCAGAGAGAACTTTTTTTCTTTTTCCCTCTCTCTTTCTCTCTTTTTTCGTTAAATTTATCCTCTTATAGTAGAAAGATAACGGCCTACGAATGTTGACCGTTATCTTGGTATTATTTCTTTTTTTATCGTCACATTTACATAATATTTTTTAAAAGACGTAGAGGGTTTTAAAAAGGTATCGCTGTGAAGAAAATATAACGTTCATGATATGAAGTTGAAGGTGAAGTTTGAAAGAAGAGTAGGAGGAAGAAGAGAACAACAAGAAGAACAAGAACAAGAAGAAAAACAAGACGAAGAATAAGAAGAAACAAAGTCCTTGGAACGGTCGAGCACTTCGATCGCTGACGTTCTTAATGGACTTAAGAACAGAAGCCTCCTGGCTTTAAAGCTCGACATTCCAGCTGGTATCGTGCCAACGATAATCGTCACGATATTGCGGCACGTTCGTGACGTTTCTTGTCCCGTGTCCTTTCACTCGGCCTAGGTGCAACACCGACGAATTACAAACTACGTAACTATCACCGAACCAGACGAAATCGTCTTTCAGCAAAAGTTATATCTATAACACGTTTCGATCGCGTCAGGAAAACAAACGATAATCGAAATAAATAAATTCATCGGTTTATACATAATTGTACGAACGAAAATAGACGAACTAGATTTAACTTGAACTTTCCGTTTCTATTAATCGCGGAAAAAACCTCGACACTAATACATTGACCGACATATCGTTTAAACTCGAACGCGATTAGTCTGCAAAAAATATATATACATACGTGTATATATACATACATACAGACAGACAGACAGACAGACAGACAGACACACACACACACACACCAGGTGTTCGACAATATTCACAAAGAAAAACATTTCTCTTGGAAATTCGCTTTCTGTCCGACTTTTTAGAAATTTGTTTCCTTTCTTTCTTTCTTTCATCTTTTTTTTCTTTTTTCATTGATTCGAAAGTATATCATTTTATGCTGCTGGTAAAGATGATGAGATAAAAAGGAGAGCACGGTGGCTATAGTCAACGATAGAGAAGCACGCATTTGCCACTAGGTCCATTCTCGTTCATGTCCTTTCACTCCAACCAGGTGGTGTTACTACGAATTACGGGATCGCCTAAGTAGGCGAGTCCCAAGCTAGAAAAACAACGGCAATTCTCTCTCTCTCTCTCTCTCTCTCTCTCTCTCTCTCTCTTTCATATACACATACACACACATATACATACACGTACACATACGCGCAACGCAGACACCCACATAACGCTTGTACTTTAAATCGAACGCGTAGTAGTTCAAACTGTAAGTACTTACGTACTTCTAAAATACATAAGTATACGGTTTAGATAGCAATAGATATTAATGCTCTTTGGGTCAAAGGTCTTTTTATGACGCGTATTCCGTCCTTCCGCCAATTTCTTATTTAGCCATTTTACGAAATGCTCGTGTTAAAGGTCGAATGTTAATAAACTACGTATTTTATATATATATATATATATATATATATATATGTATAGACGAAGCTCGTCAAACTTCAATTTATCTACTGTTTAAAAAATTTATTCACGCTTCTGATACATCTACTATTCAAGAAATTCTTTTAACATTCCTAAGTAAAGAAATAATTTATTCGATTTTAATAAGAAATGTAATTTTATTGCGAAAAAAAGAAAAAGAGAAAAAAAATTACATTTCCTCATTCTTTCCCCCCTTTTTCCCTATCTTTTCAAATTTTTCTCGTTTAACGACGATAAGAAATTCGGAATAAATTGATTGTAATTATTCGTCTCAAGGACGACACGCTCGTCGTTTTGATAAAAACTTAGATCGTATAAGGAAAATTTCGTAATAGTACGATCACGATTCGGTCAAAGAGAAACAGAGAGAAAAAGAGAAAGAAAGAAAAAGAGAGTGAGAGAGGAAAGGAGAGGAGAGGAGGGGGAAACAGGAAAGAAGGGAAATTGAAGTCGCTAGACGATTTCCGTGCGAGGTAATTGCGATCGAATTAAATCCCACCATTCGTAGTGCTACGACGGCTTGGTTCGATTTGCTCTGCGAGCTTCGGTGTACGTTTCACTAGAGAGAAAGAGAGAAAAAATAAAAGAGAAAGAGAGAGAGAGAGAGAGAGAGAGAGAGAGAGCGAGAGGGGTAGACAGAAAGAGGAGAGAGAAACGGTAGTTACAAAATAACATAATTCAAGGCGGAAAGGAAAGTATAGAACGAAGTGGGGCTATGGAAGTCTTCTAGTTAAACCATACTAAGAGATAAGTACAGTAGAATCTTCGCTATTAGAACTAATAAGGAGATATACACGTGAACTAATAAGGAGGTATATATGTATATAAGTGTTTTAGAATAAGTGATGTATTAAATGAAATATAATAAAATTTATGAGCCATCATACTTTTTTCAAACTCTACAAGCGCATACACGTATCTCTACGTATGTATATCGTTAATCAAAGGAGAGAAAAAAAAAACAAGAAAATAAAAAAGAAAGAAGGAAAGAAGAAAAAGAAAAGGAAGAAAAATAAAATGAAAGAAGATATATAAACGATTAATTTTTCATAATTAATCAAATCTGAGATCCTTTATATAATGAAAAATCTATCTTCCGTATAGGATTAATTTCACTCGAGAAATGAAATACGCAGAAGATATGTAAAAGGAAACAAAGTGGAAGGATCTAGATTCTAATCTTTACTACGAATTACGGTACGACGAGTTACGGGATTAGGAAAAAAAAAATTGGTTTCTAAGACAACCGACGATATTCTTGGATTAACGTCGATTAATCAGCCAATTCTGAATGTAATAAAATAGACTATATCTACTTATATATATATATATATATTTTTTTCTTGGATTCGTAAGTTAGAAGAGGATTCTTACAACTAGCAAGAATATCGCGAAGTGAAAGAGGTTCCGGTCGTATCGACCGTTGTTCTACGCTTTACGTTGGAGTTTCTACAATGTAATAAATAATAAAGAGTGTCACCGTTCGTTTCTTGTCACGAGAACGGAATGAGAAGGGGAGGCAATAACAACGACAACGGCAACGAAAATGACAAAGACGGACACGACGAGCGTGTCGTGAAAACGTGCGTTTCCTTTTCTTTTTCTTCAAGTAAAGCTCATATCGATTTGGATCTATATGACAAGGAAACTTTAAACTTTCTTTTAAAAAAGTATAAGACCAACAAAAAAAGATAATAAGTAGACAAATAAATCAATGAATAAATAAAAAAGGAAAGAAACATAAATGACATACTCGCGACAAACGAGTAATTTCATTAAGAAGTCCAAGTTCCTTCTTCCTCTTTATAATTTTTACGTCATCTCGTTACGCGATGGTATTACTAATGGATTTATCGTTACGATCTTATTGCTCGTATCTATCTTCGTCTTATTATTATATTTTTCGATGGAAAGTTTTACGGAGTGCTCGTGAATTATCGTCGTGTTATTTTACGAAAGAGAAAATTTAAATCGGAAGAGAACCAGATAAGTAAGTATCTATGTACGGTTAGATAGAACAAGGGTAAAGGATCGGAAAGAATTATCGTAAATGTGAAATTGTCGCAATCCTTGTGAATTGCGCGTAAAATTTCTATCTTTACGTTGCATAATGCACGTTTTGAAGCGTGCAAATCTTCGCATAGTGCGTCTTTTTACACATCGAAACAAATCCGCGATATCACTGAATATCGTGAAACGACTTCTTTTATCTCTCTCTCTCTCTCTCTCTCTCTTTCTTTCTTTTCTTTTCTTTATTTCTTTCCATCTTTCTCTCTCTCTCTCTGTCTATCTTTCTAACATATTTCTCATTGTTATTCGTAAAACTACACTACGGAGGTGTTGCGATACGAGAAGCTTTTCAAGGAAAAGACGAGCGACTGTCCTATCTCTTCGAGATTCTATTTAAAGGATAAGTTGTTCGCAACCGTGAAATGGAAAAACGAGTTTTCCTTTACTATTCGTGGAGAACTTTCACAATATTCAAGTAGTTACCTACCACCACATCACCGTCACACCACCACCATCACCATCAACACCACTACGACCATCCCTTTTCGAAAGTACGCCTCGTTAAATATGAAAAGTTATTTGCGACGAGTTATAAAACGAATCTCGTCTCGTCCAATGTCGAAGCTTAATTAAACTTAAGTTTGCTTTGATAACATTCATTTCGTTTTTGTGATATATATACATATATATATATATATACATATATATATATATATATATGCGTATATATTTCCTTCAATTTTTCTTTCAAATTTCATTAAAAGAAGAATAATTCTCCATTCGATATTTTTCCTCTTGTTGTTCTTACATTGCAATTAATTATAAAAAATGTATATGATGAACGAAATACATGATGCAATATACAACATGATATTTATCGTATCTCCCAGTATCTGCACTTAAGAAAATGCTTATTTAAAAATCGAGATATTTGCTTAAGCCTAAACTTGTGCCATTAAATAATATCGCAATACTCTTTCGACATACGGTAAAGTTGCTTACGGTTAACTCGAGGCTTAACGTTTACTCTGCGAAATACGAATCTGGTGGTTTAATCAGTCATCGAACAGGTATCGTTCGCTCGATCGATCGATCGATTGAGAATTCTGAATAATATCACATCGCTTTCAAGTAAAATGTACACGTTTAAAATATTCTTGTAGAAATCTCTCTCTCTCTCTCTCTCTCTCTCTCTCTCTCTCTCTCTTCCAAATAAATAAACGTAGAATTTCACATGATAAATATTTTAATAGAATATTATCTCTCTTTCTCTCTCCTTCTCCGTTTCTTTTTTTCTCCCTTTCACAAATTCACGTGTGAGAATTTTAAATATAAATAGATGTTGCATTCTCTAGGAAAAAAAAAAAAAAGAAAACGAACAACGAATGAGAAATCTCTTTGCTTTCTTCATTCTTCATCCTCCTCTTCCTCCTCTTCCCGTTCTCTTTCTTCTTCGTTTTCTCTCGTTCGCAAAAGTCGATGCTTCTGGCTCAGAGCTTAGTGAAACTGCGTTCTCGTCGATCCTTCCCGATGCTGGATCGCCAAAAGAACGCACTCGAGAAACGCAAACCGAAAATAAACTCGCTCTCTCTCTCTCTCTCTCTCTCTCTCTCTCTCTCTCTCTCTCTCTCTTCCGGTAACTTGTTCTCCGACGTTCTATACTCACTCTTAATGTTAATTTATTCTATGAATTATTTATTCTGTTAACTATTTCATGAAATGAATTTATTAGGTACTTGTCTAACATTAAAAAAAAAAAAAAAAAGAAAATTAAAAAAATCTCTTCAATTTCGATTCTCTTCCTCGTTATCATGCTCGATTTCACGATGTGTGTGTGTGTATGTGTGTGTGTGTGTGTGTATCGAAAATCGATTTCAGAAGTGCTTCATCATTAACGAGAAAATAAATCAAAAGTAATCACGATGTAAAATAAAATTACAAGTTTTCTGTACTTTCTTTGTAGTAACAGTAATACGGTCCCTCTTGTTTTTTATTTCGTTCGTTAGAGAAGAAGATAGATGAATAGATAGATAGGTATATATATATATATATATATGTACACACACACACACACACACACACACACACACACACACACACACACACACACACGGAAAGCGAGAGAGAGAGAAAAGGAAAGAAAGAGAAAAAAAGAGAGAGAGAGAAAGAGAGAGAAAAAACGTGAAGTAAAGAGCGCGCAAGCGTTCGTCTTTTCGCGTCGATCCATCCGCGGAAACTGACAATGAGAGCAAAGACGCAATCCAGCTCCGCTCTCGGCACTCCGTTTTTTTTTCCACGTTCCGCACACAACGTCGCGCGTCGGATTGCCAGAGTCATCGCCAACCGCTTTTCCCAGAATATTTATGTAGGTCAGTTTCGTACGGTTCGATTCGCCGACCGAAATGCGAAAACAAACCTCGACTACGACGGTGAATGAATTTTAAATACTCACTCAATATCGAGATTCACGTATGTCGGTAGGAAATTTGTTATCAATAGGATTTGTATTAAGTGACATGAAGTAATCGACAATTTACAGCTAAAATCGTTATCATTTTGCCTCGTATACCGTCGTAGATAATAATTTGAATTTTGATCGAATTTTTTAATGCATCGATGATTTATTGCAGTGCAATGTTGTAAAGGAAAAAAAAAAAAGAAAAAAAAAAGGAATATATATGTATGTATGTATGTATGTATGTACGTATAAAGAAATAAAATGAAATGGAAAATCAATGTTTACGCGAGCACCAATTTTGAAAAATTTATTGATATAATATCGTGATAAAAAATAAATAAATAAATAAATAAATAAATAAATAAATATATATATATAAATAAACAAATAAAAAGGAAATAGGAATCAACGTTTACGTCCACACTACACGTTCGCTCCACTTTCACAAACTACGAGCTCTAAAGTGGGTCGGCCAGCCAAAGTATCGGAGGGATGTACGTTATCCCGGGCGGACCTATTCCAGAGCTCCCTTCTCCAGTCGCAAAGACTATACCATTCTGCTATCGAACGATTTGCGGCATCTTCTAAAATTCACGTCTTCAAATTGGAAATCCTTTCACGAGGAACGTTTTTCTTTTTTATCGAAAAATAATCGTAACTTTGACTAATATAAAGAATATAATTTGCATTTCTCTATCTATCTCTTTCTATCTCTCTTTTTCTTTGTACAGAAAAGATCACTTCTTTTCTGAATCACCAATTAAAAATTACCATAATTCTTCAAATAATATTCTCAATGTTAACATTATTACCAATGGATTATTATTCTTATTATATTCGTACAATCGCGATGGTTCTCAAGAAATTTCAATAAAAAGCGGACTAGTTTGAACAAGTGAAAGTAAATAAAAGAGAGAGAAAGAGAAAGAGAGAGAGATCGAGAATTATTCGTTCTTTTCAATAATTTTATCCTACGACCTATCTTAACACGAATATTAAAATAAAGGGTTATTTATAAATAATATTCCTCCATTTCTCTTCTGTGTACATATATATATATATATATGTATATGTATATACATATACCTATATAATACATATATATCTTATCTAAAAATAATAAACAGTGAAACTAGTTCTGAACGGGTGAAAGTAGGTTCGACTATATATGAACAGAGAAATGGATCGACGACGTTTCGTAGCTCGTACTTATTTAATACATTTTCATTAAAAAAAAAAAAAAAGAGAGAGAGAAGAGAGAGAGAGAGAGAGAGAGAGAGAAAAGAGAAAGAAAAAACGAACGAGTTGTTAACGAAAAATTATGGAAAGTATAACAACGTAAACAGGTCGTTCTTGTTTTTTTATAATTGGTGGTTTTAATTCCTCAAACGAAATCTAAAAACAAAAACAAAAAAAAAAGAAAAGAGAAAATAAAGAGAAAAAGTTGCATGGAAAAAAAAGAAAAAAAAAAAAAAGAGAGAGAAAAAAAATATAGTCGAATCGATTTCGCGTATAAAATACACGAGTTGGTTAATATCTAAGAATAGAAAAGTTAAGGGTTGAAAGAGAGAAAGAGAACAAGAATAGGGATATTACACGTACTTACATACAAAGTTACATTTCGAGCATGTATGAATAGTAGTAAGTATCATACATATATATATAGATACATTGAATATTCGATTTCAGATAGGATAACTAGCCTAAGGTAATGCCAGATCGAGAATGTATCGATATCCAAAAAGAATACTGGACCAATAGAGGCTGACGATGATAATATTTTCGTATACGAGAGTATATGAATGAAAATTCCACGTTCGAGGCTTTCAATTGAATTTCTTTCTTTCGTTCCTTTTTTCTCCCCTCTTTTTTCTCTTTTATTTTTATCTCGTGCTCGCAGATTTTTACGAACCTCTCGGTTTTAGTCGATCGTAAATAGAAAAAGAAAGAGAGAGAGAGAGAGAGAGAGAAAGAGAAAGAGAGAGAGAGAGAGAGATGAAAAATGCGGATGTCGATGTTAAACCGGATCATTCAACGCCTACGTTTCCGAACTTAATGACTTAGCCAAATAGTAGTTCCATTTACATTTCTCTTCCTTATGAAAACCACAAATAACTTCCCGCAGAGATGGCTTTTAAAATATCCCACCGAATAAGCTAGGCGAACACGAATTTGTTAAAAATTAGCAAATTAAAAAAAAAAAAACGTTCTCTTTCATTTTTCTTTGGCAATTGTATGAATTGTACATTCATATAAGTATATAATATAATTATGACATATCATAAGAAAATTATAATTATAATTATAGTAACATGAAATTATGGTATCTTTTAAATATAATAGATTAACACGAGATTATCACCTGCCAGTGTATAAATCATATTAGCGTTATGTTCCAGGGACAGCTGCAACGTTCCTGAGCTTACGTATGTATGTATCTATATATACATATACGTACTTAGTTATGTATGCTTGTGCTCCTATTTCACAAACTCCCAGTAAAAGTGGTATCCCGTGACTAGCTTCGTTCGCATTTCAGGCACCTGTACACATATGGAAAGTCTTACATGTTCGACACAAGTAAAGCGTTCTCGTTTTAAGGTGCGTCTAGATCAACCGTGTATGTTGAAAGAAAAATATCATGGTATTATACTAATTCATGTACGTATATACATACGTTTATATCTACGTAAAACTCACGAAAGCATAGAAAATAAAATTCAAATAATTATTAACTACGTAAATATATGTATAGACCGTTTCTTATAATCGCTCGCTCGTACGTTCCCATTCGCGTGTTCACGAAGACTGAACGATTTGAATCTTTCCTATGCTCTCATCTTTCTTCGAATTATTACGAAGGACAAAAAATAATTACGTCAACTTACAGTATATATCACGATCGAGAAAAACATTGGTTCAACGACGATATTGAGTTGCCCTTCGACAACAAAATATTTTCTATTTCGAAAGATCGTAAACGTTAAAATATATTTTGCAAAACGATGATAATTTTATCTACATACACATATACCTACGTGTGTACGTGCCTCTTACAAAAGATTATATCTATATACATACAAGCATACATTTCGAAATTCGTTATTGAGGATAATAGTAAACTATGTATATGTATATGTTAATAAATGAAGTCAAACGGATACAATATATAGTATACATATGTATACTAGTTACATATATATATATATACAATAACTAAGTCATTGAATTTTTATGAAAAATTCTGATGAATAAATTGAAACAAGCGCTCCCGTTAAACGAAAGACAATCAATGAAAGTCGAATTCGTTTTTTCTGCTTTTACTCCCATAGGATTACTCGAGCTTAACGAAGCAGTTTACTATAAGTAATTACTAACTCGTACCGTGTTCTGAAATCAGTCGGGCGTCTCGCGTCTCTTCGATTTTTCTCTCTCTCTCTCTCTCTCTCTCTCTCTTTTTTCTTTATTCGTACATTAACATATGGGTAAACGTGAAAGTAAGTAGTAAATACCTCGATATTTACGAGGCATTAAATTGTCTCCCAACGTTTATATAGCCAAGGAAGAAAAAGTGGAAAACGTTACCTTTTCGTTTTTTTACCGTACGCAAAAATTTCAACGAAAAGTAAAATTAAATATTTAAATCTATGGAGGAATATATTATTCGTACGCTGTTATCTGTTTCTATAAATAGATATGTAAAATTTTTATTGTATAAATGAAGTCAATTTAAAAATTATAAAATATACATTACATATAAGACTATAGAGAATGATTTCTTCTCTCTCTCTCTCTCTCTTTTACTATACGTACAAATTTAAACAAAATCAAAATAAATATTCAAATCTAAAAAAACATCCTGTTTTTGCACTGTGACTTCTAACCATAAAAAAAAAAGAATATTAAATTTCTATTAAATAAATGAAATTGATTTACAAATCATGAAAATGTATTCTTCGATTTACATATATCCACTTGCAAGACATTGTAAATTTCGAACAAGTATGAATATATATGTATATATATGTATAACAGAAGTCGACGAGCGAGAAGCCTCGCACATAAGGAAGCTCTCTTTTTTTTTTTTTTTTTTAAATAAACGCGTACGTTTTCTCGCCCCGAGTCGTCTCCGTCGTTCAAGTGGATTAATCGATTAGAGCTTACGTCGTTGTTTTTACGAAGAAGCCTTTATCAAGGGGATGTTCACCCGTCGTCGTATTAACGAGTAAATTCGCGACTCCTTCGTTCGGCACGACGTCTTCGAACGTAAATATGCCTAAATTTTGTCGAAATTATTTAAGAAGAGAAAAAGTAAAGAAACAAAGTAAAGAAAGAACAAGGAAAAGGAAAAAATAAAATCTAAATTAATCGTACAAATAAATTGAACATACAATAAATTTCTAAAGACAGGCAAAAAAAAGATAATAATAGAATAGTAACATAAAAATTATTATTTTTAGAGATCAAAGAATCTGTCGTTAAAATCGATAATTAACAAAAAAAAGAAATGGAAAGAAAAGAAAAGAAAAAAAGAGAAATTCGCGAGTTTAAACACGACATTTGGCAAGGAAACTACGATAGGTCGTCTCCGGCAAGACACTTTGTTCCGAAAAGTATTTCAGATAGTAAAGTAAAATCTAGATTTTAACAGAGGTACGTAGATAAAAAGAACGACGTTCGTTTCTAAGTGAAAAGACAAAAAGCTTTTGCTTTTAGATCGGAGAGGGAATTCGGTTGTGGAATGGAAGAAGTCTAGCGCGAAAAAAGAAAAAGAAAAAGAAAAAGAAAAGGAAAAGGAAAAAAGAAAGGAAAAAGGAAAATCTCGAAGCTGTAACGAGGACAGCGGGTGGGTGGCAAAGAAGGTGTTCGTGAATCTGGGTCATCTGCATATTATGCAACCAAACCACTGCAATTTCACGAGAAACGTAACACACTCGAGATTGTATGTGCGTCATTAAACGACATGTCGCATTTCGATATCCTTCGTTAATTATCTTCGACAGGTCGATAGATAAATCATCGTTACCGTACGTAAAATACATACAAATTAATTTTTGTCAATTTGATATTCGACATTTTCCTCTCTCTCTCTCTCTCTCTCTCTGTTTTTTTAATCTCCTTCTCCTGGAAAAAGGAACGCAAGAGAGGCTTCTCTCAAGTAAGGACGTTGAACCGGATTGTTTTCGGAAGTTAAAAAAAGAAAAAGAGAAAAGAGGAGAGGAAAAAAGAAGAAAGAGAGAAATAATAATAAAAAAAAAAAAAAAAAATACACGCACACACACGGGTAGAGAAAAAAAATTTCGAAGAGAGTCAACGCGCTCTGACTGTTTGACCCTCGAGAGTTCTTGACTCGACTCTCGAAATAACGGTTTTCTTCTTCGTCGACCGACTCGACGACGATCGGAGCGTGAGACGCAAAGAGGGAACACATCGAAAACATTTTTATATTGTTTCTCGTTTGGTATCCCGAACGAAACTCAACGTCGTTCGTCCTTCATCGAAAACAAAGACATCAAAAATCTATACGATTCTAAGACAAGGGTTATTAACCTTTTCACAACAATACGTGTTCCTCGTGAACCTTGTTACTCCCTGTTATTCTTTCTTTTAAATAGCTTACATAGTCCCAAAAGAAAGAGAAAAGAGAAATCAACAATATCAATATCGAACGAGTCAACCTCGTTAAAATTCGAATCGACCTTTCGAGAAAATTTAAAGAGTTATTAATCATTCCAACGATACGATGAAACACTTTGTACGTCTCTTTGTTACTCTTTCTTTTAAACATTATAACTTACGTTGTATCAAACGAAAGAGAACAAACAACAAATGATATCGACGATATCAACATCGAACGAATCGCAAAATTCGTTAATATTTCGATCGATCTTTTGAAAAAAATGTGGAGGATTATTAATCATTTTAACAATACGAGTCGTGAAAGGAAAAAAAAGTATATATAAAAAAAAATTAACACTATCAAATCGATTTCCTGTCCAATTCGGATCAATCTTTCGTTTCGAAACGTTTCTCTTCGTTGTACATACGTACAATGTAACTCATCTAACTCTCGAGTTACGTACGAGTCAAAGTCGGAAGTATATATATATATATATATTTTTTTTTTCTTTTTTCACCTTGACGTGATGATAATAACAGTAACAACGATAATGACTTCTTTATCGTATTCGCCGAAGAAAAACGCGAGAGGTCTGTCACGGAATAAAACATTCGATGAAACTCACAAGCGATTTTCTTACGAATCTTCAAGAATCATTTCGAATCGTTGTTTGCGATGAATTTGATACGTAAAAAATATTCATACATTTTTTGCATATTGAATATGTGTGACTTTCGTTTGCTTTCTTAAGTAATAGATCGTCGAATGATATGAAAAAAAAATATCACATATATAAGTAAAATGTAAGAACGATATCTGATATATATCGTTTGTAAAGTAACGATCGGGTTAAAGGATAAATAGATTCGTAGGATGGAGTTTAACGATCGTGTTAATAACGAATAACGAGTAAAAAAAAAAAAGAAAGAATAAAAAAAAAAGAAAATAGAAAACAATTATAAAGGCAATCAAATTCTTCGTGATCAAGTCTCACGTCAGTTTTGGTTGAATCGTTCTGCAATAATTTGGCACTGGCATGCTATTCTTACAAATATTATTCGCAGTTTTGTTCAAGGTTAAAAAGCTTAGCTATTTAGCTTATCCCGATTCAAGCTTCGTCGAAAAAAAAAAAAAAACACAAAAGGAAAAACGAAACAAAAAAGAAAATAAATAAAAGGGAAGAACAGAAAGCGAAAGAAAGAAGGAAAAAAAAGGCTATTACTATTGGATGGACTACTCGAGAATTAACTATAACGATCATCGTCAAAAATCGTAATTGTATAAAGTTAGCGAGAGATAAAATGAGAATCAATGATTAGAATGAAATCATAGTGCTCACGAATCGCGTGTTGAAACGCCAAGAATCGGCCTTGGTTTTGGCTGCCTATAAATAAGAATCAAAGATACGTGCGATGCGCTGCTACCTCCTTTCCCAACTGTCTACACATTGTTTATCTTCTATCTACAGTGCATTGCGTATAAGTATAGACACGAATACTGATAAATTACATGAGAGAACTAAGCGCAATAGCTTATCTAGGAACTAACAATAAAAACAATGAATCGGTCAAGAGTATCTCGTTTTTCTAATTATTTTATATATAATAATAATAGCAATAATAGCAATAATAATAATAATAATAATAATAATAATAATAATAATAATAATAATATTTTTAGCCATCTCAAATGGAACCTAAAATTATAAGATCTACTTTAGTATTCTACAGTAGATTTCAAAAGCAAAAATTACGAAATTCAATCAACGAACGATTTATTTATAACGAATCATGGGATTAAATTGAATACGAGTTTATACACGAATACTGATAAATTAATCGTGAGAATTAAGCGCGATAATTTGTTTAGAAGCTAAGAATCATTCAAATTTAATTAATTTTTCTTTTATATATATATATATAATAACTAACTCTTTCAAATGGAACCTTAAATCATATTTGATTTTTCAACAAATTTCAAACGTCAAAATTACAAAATTCGATGAATGAATTTTCTTCGATTTGCTGCAAAAAAATTTTCCTGCAATAAATCATGCATATTAATATATGCATAACGTAAAACTAATGAAAAGAGCAACGAGCTACCGATAGGGAGAGGAAGGGGAATGAGGGAGGAAAAAGAAAAAAAAAAAAAAGAAAAAAGGTAGTAGCTTGAAAGAACGGATAATAAAGAGAGGGACGTGTCGTATAAGAATTACGTAAAGGAACGAACGAGTATTATATCTTGTCAACGGCGGCGTTGCAGCGTGAAACTATCGGTTACGAAACTATTTAAATAGACGAAGAGACACGATAAACGAGATGAGAAAGAAAGAGCAAGAGATAAAGAGAGAGAAAGAGGCACATACATAGACAGAAAGGCAGACAAAAACAAAAAGAGAGAGAGAGAGAGAGAGAGAGAGAGAGAGAGAGAGAGAGAGAGAGAGAGAGAAACAAAGTTGGATTTCTTGAAATCTCTTTCGTTTCGATTGGGTTCATCTTCTTGGTGGAATACCCTCGAAAAAGTCTAACCCTTTTTCCTTTTTTTTCTTTTATCAACTCGTCTATCGAAACGTTATACCTTGAGCTTCAATGGCGGATTGGTTTTTATTCGTATTTACGCGATATCGCTGAGTTACTCGTTGATTTAAATCCCTACCGATCGTTCTTCTCGAATCAGTGACTTTGTCATCCGATAATTAAAACAAGGTCGCTTAATTGAATCTAATCTTGCATTATTTTTGTCTATAGACACACACATATAGTACAATATATAGATAAAGATTTAACATACAGGAGATAGTATACGATAACAATGAATGAGTGTTTTTGAAATGAATGAAAAAGGAAAGATTTTTTTTTCTTATAAATCACAACTTTATAACTTTCCTAATTGCCTAAGTGTAACTGTAAAATCGTCGTATTTCCTTCTGTGTCTCGATGAATGCGTGAGTATTATGCGTGTGAATAGTTGTGGCAAGACTTTTCCGTATTCCATAGGTACCTAACTACTTCTCTATATTCGTAACAACCTCGATACACTTCTATCAAGAATATCCGTATACCCTACCCATCTATGTGTACGTTTGAAGAAGTCGAGGATATCGTGAAAGAGTCTCGACGTTAAAAGGCGCGATTGCAATTCGCTCGCTTCAACCGGGATAAGCCATTCGTCGCGAGAGACCGTGTAAACGAACTGACCCACATTACATCGAGGAACTGTTTGTCTATGCACAAACACACACAAATCTTTTTATATATAATATATATGTATATACTTTTCGACAATTTTTCTCTCATCATCATCATCATCATCATTATCATCATCATTATCATCGCCATAATCATCATCATGTTTATTATTATTATTATTATTATTATTATTATTATTATTATTATTATTAGGTATTATAATTAATTAATTTTCTTTATACTACAATGTTATCTGCTGTTTGTCTATAAAGAGTAAAAGAAAGAAGTTATAAGATAATGTCATACTAATGAAGCGATTAGTTGTATGATATACATACAACACACGTTATCGTTTACGAACGATAAAGTACCGATCGATCTATCTTCGTCCATGTCCTCTTTTAAAGAACGGACATACATAGGTAAGGTATGAATACATCCGTAGTATATATTCACCCATAGCTTTATGTATTTTATTAGAAATATAGTGTTTGCGTGCACCGTTACCTAACTAGTGAATCGATCTAATCGCAACCTACTATTAATTTTGGCGTTGAAATTAATTACGGATTGTAATAGATAAATACATACTCGTATAATTAGCTTATATATTATTGGAAAGTTTAATACGTTTCTATCGAGAAATGGTAAATTTGAAAAGACGTTATTGGTATAAAAATAGGTAATGTCTATCTATATCTTCGTTATTTAAGTAAGTACGAATGATCTACGTACTTGGTGTACCTTAAAGCTCGCAATACGAGAGAACTCGAACCTTGGCTCAACGTCAATTACGTGCAAACGAGTCGTTTGTGCTGCAACGTTCGCGTTGCAGGTAATACATACATACATACATATATATATATATACGTATACACATGCACAAGTACAAGTCTATAAACACATACACATACATATATATATGAGTATATATTTTCTATGCATGGAATAGGACAGGATAGCAGCAGCTTTCTCGAAAGCGTCCTCGTCATAGTAGTCGAGGTCGACAAAAATGAATGGAAGGGGGAAGGGTAGAGGGGTCGAGGGACGAGAAAGAAATTTTCCAATTAACTTTTCTTTCTCTTATATTATTATCATCCTATTTTTATTTATATATATATATACATATCCTTGCATGTAAAGACGCGATTGAAAGCGATTGAAAAAATAAAATAAAATAAAGTAAAATAAAGAAGAGAAAAGAAAAATGTCGCACGTGTATAATTCGAAGGAAACTATATAGTTGAAATTTTTGAAATAGGAGCAAAAGCGTGCACGATCCGTAAAACTCTTTGACGTAACGCGTGCCAAAGATTATGTAAGAACGAAGAGAATCAACGCGTTTTCTGTGCCTTCGCAAAGAGACTTTACGGAACATTAACGACCGTTTAAATGTCATTCCACGGAAAGATAGTCCTCCTTCTTATCCCTCCCTATATCTTTCCTTTTCTCTCAGTATTTCTCTTGGATGGCTTCGACCAACTCGATGAAAAGAATAAAGGTTGTTGTTCAGAGAGTGAGTGAAAAAGAGAAAGAAAGAGAGAGAAAGAGAGAGAGAGAGAGAGAGTTAGTGTAGGCGGAGATCGTTGAAACCTTGCGTAAGATCATCGTACAACTGGAGAATCTGTATATTAGATTTATATCTTTGTCTCTTTCCAACTTATCGAATACAAGTAGCTCGAAACAAATGTTGCAAACAAATTTATATACTTCACGATATATCCTCGTATTATCTAACCGTAGGTATACACGCTCGTAGAACTTTTTAATCGGTTCGGCCGACAGAAATGAGATTTTAATCGTATGAAAGTTATCGCTCTTTTTTTTTTTCTTTTTCTTTGTTTTTTTCGTACTTTTGTTTCCTCTTCTTTTTCTTTTAATAGTTTAAAGTCTACGTATAAAAAAAAAAAAAAAAAAAAAAATAATAACTACATCGGTACGTTAAAATAAAACTTGACGTTACCTTCGTTGTATTACCTGTTCTCTTTATTAATTTACAGATCGATGTAATTTTTTATTTCTCTCGTTTTTTTTTTTCTTTCTTTCTTTCTTTAATAACTTCTTATAAATCAGATTTTGAATAGGGATGTAGACATTTATTCGAGAAAAGAACAAAAAGAAAGAAAAGAATTACGAAAGAAAAACTCTGATCTCAATCGTTTGATCCTATCTAATGTTAAACGACACGAGTTAGAATGGATTTGTGATTTTATGAAAAGATAAGATGCGAGAAGTAAAGGAAGACAAGACGGAAACGATCGTATGTACGCTGGTAGAGTCTTTATTATGAAAGATAAAACGTTCGAAATGCGTGACGCAACAACGATCGCTCGTATTAATTCAGGCCTTGCAGACCGATAGTATGTTGCGGGTTGCCTCGAGCGGTGCGAAGAAAGACGAAGAGTATATACGTATATGTGTGTAGATATATGTACATATACACACATCAAAAGCATATACATTCGTTCGTTTTTAGAATATTAAAGACGAGGACTTAAACGCAACAATCGTTTATTTGTACTTTTGATACGTGTGCACGTACACATGGAGTTAATCAAAAGTTCTTGCGTGATTTTTAAAAAAGTCATCGATCACACTTTTTCGATATCATTCATGCTAATTTTTTCTTTCTTCCAGACTGCAAAAAGGTTTCTAAGCTTTGTAATTTTACAAGCTGAAGAAAAAATAAAATAAGATAAAGTGAATTAGTTTAAAAAGTTTCGAAAAGAAATAATTGATTTTTATTATCACCTAGAAACTTTTGATCTAAGAACTTATAGCCTATCTTATGTACATGTTATATATATATATATATATATATATATATATATATACGTATATATAAAACGGTTGTAAAAATGCTTCCTTGTTTCTGTTTCACGAGGAAGGAACTTTCGTTTCTGAGTAAATACGTTTTGTGTTGACGATCTAGAAAGTTATAAATATATATATGTGTGTGTGTGTGTGTAGCATAATACTCTTAGAATTTTAAAAGTCTAAAGAAGAAAGCAAGGTTAAGGATCCATTTGGCACGAAGAAACGAAGGTTGAGAAAAGGTAAAAATCTTTTCTCTCGAAAAACGTTTTAATCATAGAGCGACGTAAAATTTTTTGAAAATCGATATAATCATTGTTTTCTCTTCTTCCTTTTTTCAATTTTTTTTTTTTTTTTTTTTTTCAACGCAAAACGATTCGAGTCGATCAAACGAAAATAAAGAAGATCGGAAAATTGTATTTTTTTCTTTCTTTTCTCTTCTTTTTTTTTTTTATTACTATCGTCATATATGATAATCGATTAACATTTGCCCTATAATCTACGTTGAAGGTCGACAGATAACTAAAGCTTATCGGTATCCTCGATCAACTCAAAAAAATTCACGAAAGAGAAGCTATAAATCCTCTGTCCTCGATAAAGATGACGTACATATATATAAATATATACATATATATACATACATATGTATACATATATACATACATATATATATATATATATATATATATACATATCTATGAGAAAGGTTACCCTCTATCACGAGAATGTGCGTCGAGGGTAATTAATAAAGAGCAATGTCAAGGTGGAAAAGGGGGAAAAGAAGAAAACGAAGAAAAAGAAAAAGAAAAAGATGAAAATGAAGATGAAGACGATGAAGAAGAAAAAGTACAAGAAAGAAAAAAAAAAGAATGATAAACAAAAAGAATAGGCGTGCTCGTTTGTGAGACGAGAGGATACTCGTAAATGATGGGGGAAGAAGAATACGTAAATACGTGATTCCTCAAAGTTTTTAGTCGTGGAAGAAAAATTGCTTGAATTCTAACGCATACCTATGTGTACACATACGCATATATACATAGATACGTACGAAAAACATACATGTGTGTGTGTATATGTATGTAAAATAAAGGACTTGGAACGTAGCCTAGATAAGAGAGCTAAAAAATGTTAAAATGTTAATATATATATAAAGAAAAAAAGACAACGAGAAAAAAATAAAAGAAAAATGGGAGCTTTCGTAATACGACGAGCAATATTGGCAGATAAGTTCCTTTTATCTAGTTTAAGTTGCAAAACGAGTTGTACATCGTTTACGACTTAAACAGTTTTAACGAGAAAGACGAGAGAAACCATCGTCGTCATCAAGAAGCAGCAAAAATTTTTAATGGGGAAAACACGTGAATACCTTGAATATACGTTACGGCGCAGAGTCGCGACGCTTATTTTACCCCCTCCTACACCATCCAAAAAAAAGAAAAAAAAAATAGAAAAAAAGTTAGAAAGAATAAACGAGAGATATTGCTATTACGAGAGGAAGAGAGACAAATAGATATCTTCCAAGATATCTTTCTAGATATCCTTCTAAATATCTTTTTTCTAAAACGATCATCTATACAAAGTGTATTAATAAAAGTATAATATATAAAAATTAATAAAAATTTATATAAAGTATATTAATTAAGTATTTATATAAAGTATACGAAATATAAAGAGAGAGAGAGAGAGAGAGAGAGAGAATGGTAAGTCTCTCTGATCGGCTCGATAACACAGTAGGCAAGTCCAGCATACTACCACCACCACCACCACTACCACCCTCAGAGTTCCCTTTACCCCTTTACCCCACCACGACTACTCTCTCTCTCTCTCTCTCTCTCTCTCTCTTGAGTTCCCCTAGCATTTAAAGCTCTCTCATACGTTCAACCTCGACGATGCCATATGCCATTGCATCCTGAAAGGATTAACTCGTGATATGGAAAGAATAATAAACTATTTAGAACTCTCCTAACCAAAACGTAGAAAAATTGAAACAAAATCGGAATAGTAGGGAGTTACGATAAAAAATAAAAAAATAAAAAATAAAAAAAAAAAAAAGATAGAAAAAGAGAATGAAAAGGAAAGACATGAGAAACATGAAATAGGATTGTTATCGAGGCACGAAAAAAGTATTACGAAATTTTTGATTATGTTGCGATCATTCGAAAGGAGAAAAAAGATGACAAGAGGTTTGATTCGGTCCGATCCATCGAGTTTTCTCGGGTGGGGGTGAGTGTGAGAGAGAAAGAGAGAGAGAGTGAGAGAGAGGGGAGGAAGGGAGGGGGAGGGAGAACGGATACTACACACCGATAACGTGTAAGCGTGTGTTCCTTTTCGTGGACGGGAGAGTTAGTCGTGCACGCGTGCGCTGATATATATGTACATACGAGAGAGCAAGAAAGAAATAAAGAAAGACAGAAACGACAGAGTGAAGAGTGGTGGAACGAGAGGTGGAAGAGAGAGAGAGAGAGAGGTGGCTTGCAAAAGCACGCACTCACGCATACACGCACATGTAAAACGCAAGAGACACGATAGTAGCACGTTTAAAACACAGAACCGTCACACTCTCTGTGACAAAGGAGAAACCCTTGATTAATATTACTAGTCTCTACGTAGTTTTGATATTTATATGTATATATATATATATATATATACATTTTTTTTAATCAAGATGACAGACCGATTTAAACGATTTAAACGTCAGTCGGCAAAGCCATGTGTATACGTATATATCTATGCATGTATTTATATATTTTCTTTCGTTATAGGTTAAAGAGACATAACACGATGACGTTTATTTCTTTCTTTCTTTCCCTTCCTTTTTCTCTCTCTCTCTCTCTCTCTCTCTCTCTCTCTCTCTCTCTCTCTCTTTGTCTATCTGTCTTTTCACATGTAAGTGTATACGAATAGGAGAAAAATACAGATAGAGACAGAGATAGAGATAGAGAGACAGAGACAGATAGAGAACAAAGAGAGGAAAAAATGAAACAATAAAAATATTATTACATTAAAGGATAACTCACCGAATCGAAGTATAGCGCGAGGCAGTAGCACAATCCACCGAGCCTGGAGTCGTCCCCACGGGTCAAATGATCCTGTCGGGCCCCATGGCCGTTCTCGAGACTATCGACGCGCACGCGAATTCGTCTTTCGTTGTTTGTCAGAAATGTCTCTCGTGATCAGCCGTGTCCTCCTCCTCCTCTTCTTCCTCCTCCTCCTTCGAAAGAGACTCCCGTTCGATCGTCTTCTTCCTTCTCTTCGCTCTCTCGACCCACGACGGAAATGGAGTTGAACCGATGATATATACCTTGGAAAGGGTGAGCGAGCGACAGAGTGAATAAGAGATATTAGGAGAGGGGGTACCGTGTACGGGGAGAAACGGAGATGGAGAAACAGACAGAGAGGGAGAGAGAGAGAGACAGAAAGAAAGGGAGAGAGAGAGAGAGAGAGTGAAAGAGAGAGAAAGAAAAACGACGTAAGGCAGTCACGAGCAAAAGCTCTCACCACCCACCGACCGCTTCGAAGGTCTGTTGCCAACTGACCCAGGCGGTGACAGCTACTGCCTGATCGACACTGCTGCCAACGGTCGAAATGAGAACTAACCTAGCTTGCATCTTTCTCTCTCTCTCTCTCTTTCTCTCTCTCTCTCTCATTCTTTCTCATTTTATTCTCTCTCTTACGTGTCGAACGTTGCAACGGTCGAAGGTTAAACGATTACCCTTTAATGTCGATTCGATTCTATGAGATGTGAATTTTCTTTGACTCGTATCGTCGAACCCTTTCCTCTTTACCTTTTTAACTTTCCTTCATCGAGAAAATCATGGACGCGATGTCGTTCTTCCTTTCCTACGCTCTATCTCTATCTCTCTCTTTCACACGCGTGCTCGTACATATCTCTACGAATTCATTTTAATGGAATTTAAACGTACGCGATACTTTTTTCGTCAATGTCACTCCTTAACATTCCCATTATTAATATCACTCGCACGATCTAAAATACGTGTTAACGTGTCTTTACACACAGGTTAAATGTCGTCTGTAGTACGTAGCGTAACGTTCGAAAGGATAGACTAGACGTATGCATGCATGTACGATGTTACTCGGTAAGGTTGCCGACACTGTCGATCATCTGACGATCAGCTGTAATTCACGCCTCGTCGCTAGCCACGCGCTCGCTCGCGTTCGATCTATACGAGAGATGGTTTACTCTACGTAGGTTCGACGTTTTTTTAATTTCCTTTTTTTTTTTTCCTTTTGTTTTTCTTTTTTATTTCTCAAGAGAGATATATCACGTAATATCACTGCAAGATTTATTATTTTATAATTAATCGTAGAACGTCTTGGCTTTAGCGCATAGAACCGATCTCGATTTATGTACCTTTTTTTTCTTTTCTCTTTTCCTCTTCTTTTTTTTTTCTTTTCTTTTGTCGGTCAAACTCGTGTCGAAGATGTATTTTTACGCGTTTCGAAATCAAGGTTAATTGGCGTCACTAGCGTGGGTCGATACGTTGGCGTGCGAAGCTTCGTTAACTTAATGAGCGAATCAAACCTGTATGAAACTTAATGTATATAAGCTGCATCATTGAGTCCATGATGACGTGATATGTGGAACGATCGGAAAAAGAAAAGCGTTGACTCACGAGATTGATTATATAAACGAGTGTGCCTGTATTTATGTACACTGTACATAAATATGTAAAATCGCATTTAAATTAATTAATTCTAAATAAAAGTACAAATCGTACAGGTGTCCTTGTTTATTAAATGTAATTATAAAACTACGAGCTGCATGTATTTTAGAAATTTCCTTTTTGTTCGTAAAATAAAATCAATAAGAAGTACTGTCGGTTTCTTTTTTTTTTTTTCAGCCTTTCTTTGAGCTTGCTCGCTCGGTCGCTCGCTCGTACCATCGTTGTTCGCTGTTGTTATATTACGTACAAAATAAATCGGCGTTACATCGACAAGGATGACGCAAAACACGACTCTTGTTCGACTCGAGAAATATAAAATCTGTAATTAAATCCACGACGAAGTACGAATACCATAAGATATCATAATCTATTCAATTTTTATCTATTTTCAATTTTATTTACAAATAACTGACGGAGCGGTAAATGATGGTAAAAATATTTCGAACAGCACGTTGATCATTGAACGACAACAAAGCTGTAAGATTATTGGAACACATTTTGCAGAGTGATCATGGTGATAGATTTTTTAACATTGCTTTTATAAGAATCAATCACTTTTTGCCAGATTTCTTGATACCGCCAGTGACTAAAGGACCTTTCTGGCTAGCCTTTTTTGCTGCTTCGGCCAATGCCTTTTGTTGTTCCTTTTGCTTTTGCTTGAAAGCTACATCTTCGTCGTCTAATTCTTTAGAATCCTTCTTCGGTGCCTTCAATGGTTTCTTTTTACCTCCTTCTCGGCTAGACATTCTGTAAAATTATTAAAGTTAATTAGCATTCTTCTGACAACGAGAACTTGTAGTCTAACTTTTCTATTATATCTATTTTACTTGGTATAATATAATTAAAGCAATTTCTTAATGGCATATGTTATGCAAGATCAGTTGCGATAATACAGTTTCTAAAATATTTCAAAATAAAATTGGAATGTAATTTCTTTCTCGATCTTCTTCGAGGTTTATAAAGTACATTTAAACGATTAAAGTGAGAGCTTTTTGTATTTCGACATGGTAAAAAAAAGAGATCACAGATAACTCAGTTAGATTAAATAATCATATAATTAACAAAATAATAATATAATCAATAGTTCATTGACCGTGACGGAAATGATGTAAAACTTAACCTCTAATACGTTACATCCATCTGTCTGATATCGTAAGTTCGTAAAATACATAAATATATAGCCCTGATAATTTCATTACAATGCTTAAGATGTTCGTATTATTATTTATTGATCGAATATTCTGTATTTTAATATTTTAATTACTACAAATAAAAAACACGCGTTCGGCATGTTACTGTGACAAAGGATTGTACATACGTCGACTACATACATTTTTCATACAAACTAAATGTCCTAGATGTAAAAATTAAAGTTTACGTACCTGCAGTTCTGTAAACGAAGTCGTTAAATATGTTAAAAATAATACGTTTGTCGAAGTAACAGAAATAAAATTCGAGAAATCAGAACCTTCTTTCTATCTCAGGATACCGGAGGAAATACCAATCGCCATCTCTTCTTCGATTTATTGGATCGTGCTGCTATTGGCTGAGAAGCGTGCGCAGTGCCACCTACTGGCAGAATATGATAATAGCCGGCAGAAGCCATTACGATTCTAACGCGAGTTCAAACGTGCGTGTTTTTGTACTTCGCTTATTATTTTCCGCTTATATTTTTGTTAGAAGCATTATTTAACGTAGTATTAAGATATTAAGATATCACGCTGTTATCGCAGGTATATATTCTTTATTTGGTAATAATAGATTTGACGTAGGTTAAGTAAAATGAGCGAAAATGTTTTCGACGAAAAAATACTGCGTAGTAACTATTAAAGATTTGCGACTTTTATTTATTACGAATTTGTGGTTTATGAGATTTGCGTATTAGCGAATGCTTTTATAAAGAATTTAGAACGATATATAATAATTTAGGAAAGCGAGAAGAAATTGTTCATCGGAACGGAGACACGTACATATATATATATATATATATGTGTGCGTGTGTCTGAGATGTGTGTGTATGTTATATTTTCATATACACACCTATATAAATAATGTAACGTACTTTTAGAATCGTTCGTTTTTCGTAAGAAAGGTTGAATGCGACTGTCGGTAAATTACCATCGCGTATTAATACCATCCTCCGATAGTTCAAAGAATTTCTTTAAATATTCACTTAATTGTTATTTATATTAACGCATAATAACATATATTGATTATTTTATAGTTATGAGACTTGACGAGTTACGATGAAAAACTATGAATCGATACGTTGTAAATGGAGATATTCCAGATTGAGTTACCGGCAGAAAAATTATCGGTAAGTGAAATACTACTATTTCTAATCTTTTCATTGATAAAATATCAATGAAGTTATTGATTCATTGATGGAATATCAATGAAAATTGATTCATTGATAATTCGTTCATCGCTCATTGATTCGTTGATATTATATAAAAAGATGTAATGGTAAAAGATGAAAAAGTTTCACAAGAATCTTGGCAGATTTTATTTAGAACATAATTGACCGTTACATTTAACAGAGGAATAATAATATTTCGATTGGTAAAGCATATTGGATACACAACTAGAATAAAGTGTCCTTTCTTTCGCGATGTGTCGCGTATCAAATTTGCAAATAATAATATCATTTTTCTTTTATTCTCCACGACAAGCGTCACGACATGTAACAAGTACTTTTACATCGATCGAATTGGAATAAATTTATCATATCATTTTTTTTTTTTTTTTTTTTTAATAGCGTTAGTTTCGAATCCGGTCTCTTTGATGGATTTACCGGAATACTTATAAACATTTTTGAAAAAGTAAAAGAACTGAGGACTCTCGTGGAGTACGGCGTACGATTAAATACGTAGATCAGTCGTGAAACATTTTTTTTCAATTTTTTTTCTTTTTCAATTTTTCCTTCGTTCTTTTTCCTTGGTTTTTCATTTTGTCTTATGTATATCGCATAAACGTGTTAGTACAAGTACATACGTTATTACGATTGTATGTGTGTGTATGTATGTACGCATGTATGTGTATATGTATGCGTGTATTAATGTGCGTTTGCCTCTTCTGCCATGATCGAAAAAAAAAAGACTGTAGAAACTTCTGCTCTTCTTATTTAACTTTTTAAAGTTCTATCGTTTATCATCCAGCGATGTCCGATCTTTGGTACTCGTCTCAATGGACGCACGATCGACGTT
The DNA here is from genome assembly GCF_014466175.1 of Vespula pensylvanica. Taxonomy (NCBI): domain Eukaryota; kingdom Metazoa; phylum Arthropoda; class Insecta; order Hymenoptera; family Vespidae; genus Vespula; species Vespula pensylvanica. The sequence goes on from NC_057685.1 coordinate 17,238,322, forward strand.
TTTCTCTTCGCACTGTCGAATCCGAGATCTTCTTCCCTTCGTTATTTCATTTTTATTTTATTTTATTTTATTTTATTTTATTTTATTTTATTTTATTTTATCTTACTTTTCTTTCCTTTTATTCTCCTCGTTTGAACAATCTCTTAGATAGACATTGCGAAAAGAATGCGGCTCTCGTTTTCGGTACCTCTATACATAGGAAACGTTAGGAGTGGCCTATGCATAGTGTTTAATGACTTCCTCGCTCCTTTACAATATAATTTCGCTATTAACGTTAATACTTCGTGCTGCTAGAGATTAGCCTTAGGTTCATTTAGTGCACTTTCTCCGCTATTAAGATCTATCGGAGCGACATAATTTGCCGTTATGTTCTCGCGAGCACACATCGCACGATTCGAATCCTTCCATCGTTCTCGCTGCTCTCCGGGGATCGTTTAAAATGAATGCTCGAAACGACGTAGAAAATTACATCGAAACGTTTAGAATCGTTTACGAGAACCGCAAATCTAGATAAAGTACGCATGTACGTAAGTATTCGTATTTTATCGATCTTAGAATGACGAATATATTGTATTCGTAAATTGTACGAACGAAAACGATCACGAACGGGAAAATGAACGTATTATTTCAGTTAAAAGTATAGTTTTACTTCAGTTTTGATTCGTTTGTGAATGAACGAGGACGATCGATAAAAAAA